>NC_081826.1:81963529-82265735 GCF_030867095.1 Alligator mississippiensis
TATGTATTCCAATCTGTGGGGAAACCACAAGAAAGCACTCCACAGAGAGGTGGCCCCAGCCTTAGGGCCTGGGAGGTTGATCGAGGCTGTTTGGCACCCTAGGACCTAAATCTGGATGTGGCCGTGAGTAGCACCATGGCTAAGGTTACATTAAAGAATGTCTCATAAAAATTAAATTTACTTCCTCTTTATTTCTTTTTAATTTTTTTTAGTTTTTTATTTTATCCTTCAGTGATCAACTTCCTTCATTTCCCCACCCTTGCCCCATTTCATAGATTCATAGATGTTAGGGCTGGAAGGGACCTCAATAGATCATCGAGTCCGACCCCCTGCATAGGCAGGAAAGAGTGCTGGGTCTAGATGACCCCAGCTAGATGCCTATCTAACCTTCTCTTGAAGACCCCCAGGGTAGGGGAGAGCACCACCTCCCTTGGGAGCCCGTTCCAGACCTTGGCCACTCGAACTGTGAAGAAGTTCTTCCTAATGTCCAATCTAAATCTGCTCTCTGCTAGCTTGTGGCCATTGTTTCTTGTAACCCCCGGGGGCGCCTTGGTGAATACATCCTCACCAATTCCCTTCTGTGCCCCCGTGATGAACTTATAGGCAGCCACAAGGTCGCCTCTCAACCTTCTCTTGCGGAGGCTGAAAAGGTCCAGTTTCTCTAGTCTTTCCTCGTAGGGCTTGGTCTGCAGGCCCTTAACCATACGAGTGGCCCTTCTCTGGACCCTCTCCAGGTTATCCGCATCCCTCTTGAATTGCGGCACCCAGAATTGCATGCAGTACTCCAACTGCGGTATGACCAGTGCCCGATAGAGGGGAAGTATCACCTCCTTGGACCTATTCGTCATGCATCTGCTGATGCACGATAAAGTGCCATTGGCTTTTTTGATGGCTTCGTCACACTGCCGACTCATGTTCATCTTGGAGTCCACTAGGACTCCAAGATCCCTTTCCACTTCCATGCCACCCATCAGGTCATTCCCTAGGCTGTAGGTGTGCTGGACGTTTTTCCTCCCTAGGTGCAGCACTTTGCATTTCTCCTTGTTGAACTGCATCCTGTTGTGTTCTGCCCACTTGTCTAACCTGTCCAGGTCTGCTTGCAGCTGTTCCCTGCCCTCTGGCGTGTCCACTTCTCCCCATAGCATTGTGTCATCCGCAAACTTGGACAGAGTACACTTCACTCCCTCGTCCAAGTCACTGATGAAGACATTAAAGAGTATCGGTCCAAGGACCAAGCCCTGCGGGACCCCACTGCCCACACCCTTCCAGGTCGAAGCCGACCCATCCACCACGACTCTCTGGGTGCGACCCTCCAGCCAATTCGCCACCCACCGGACTGTGTAGTTATCCAAGTCACAGCCTCTTAACTTGTTCACCAGTATGGGGTGGGATACCGTATCGAAGGCCTTCCTGAAGTCTAAGTATACGACATCCACCCCTCCTCCTGTGTCCAGGAGTTTCATAACCTGGTCATAAAAAGAGACTAGATTGGTCAGGCACGATCTGCCTGCCATGAACCCGTGCTGGTTTCCCCTCAGTATAATTTGTCCTGCCGGGCTCTCGCATATGTGAGCCTTGATAATTTTTTCAAAGACTTTGCCAAGGATGGAGGTGAGACTGACTGGCCTATATTTGCCCGGGTCCTCCTTCCTCCCCTTTTTGAAAATAGGGACCACATTGGCCCTTTTCCCGTCCTCCGGGACTTGGCCCGTGCGCCACGAGCGTTCAAATATTCCCGCCAGTGGCTCTGCAATGATGTCGGCCAGTGCCTCCAGCACCCTCGGATGGAGCTCTTCTGGGCCTGCCGACTTAAAGGCATCCAGTTCTTCCAAGTGACTCTGCACCATCTCAGGGTCTATGCATGGAAGTCTGGCGCCTTGCTGCTGCCTCTCTACAACCCCAGTGAGAGACTTGTCGCGCCCCTCGCTTAGGAACACTGAGGCAAAGAACTCGTTGAGGAGTTCAGCCTTGTCCCCCCGTCTGTCACCAATTGTTTCTGCCCATTTAGCAGGGGTCCTATTCCTCCCTGGGCCTTCCTTTTACTCCCTATATATCTAAAAAACAATTTCTTGTTGTCCTTTACTTGGGATGCCATCCTCAGCTCCATGGTAGCTTTGGCCCGTGTAACTGCCTCCCTACAAGCACGAGCAGAGGAGGTATATTCGTCTTTGGTGATCTCTCCCTGTTTCCACTTTTTATGTGCTCCCCTTTTGCCCTGGATTTCTGCGGTCAGCCAGGGAATCCTCCTGGCCCCTTTCCCTCTTTTGCCCCGCATGGGGATCGTCTCGCTTTGTGCCTGAAGGATCATTTCCTTAAGGCACAGCCACCCTTCTTGGGCTCCCATCATTTCAAAACTCCTAGTCTGCAGTGCGTCCTTTCCACCTCCCATTTCATTACCCCCATCCCATTAACTTACTGCCTCCCAGCTTCATGCTCCCATCCCCCCCAACCCATCTCTCACATGCTTCTACCTAGAGCAGGGATAGATGCCTGTCCTGGTTTACTAGCCCTGTAGTGGTTACTTACAGGTGTAGCTAGCTCCTAGCCAGACGCCTGCTTGCCAGCCCTCTAGCAACAAGTCACCTGTGCAGGTGGGGGACAGTTAGGGAAGGTTTTTAGCCTTAAAGTGCAACTGCTCCAAACTTGAGCTAGCACTAACACGGATCAACATTTGAGCAGTTCAAAGTGCAATGTGTAACAAGGTCCTGTAATGGGGAACCCCAAACTTTGTTACTCGGCCACAATGCAGGGAGAGGAGAGGGGACTGTAACAGGGAATCAGGGGGCCCCTGCCCTTTTAAGAGAATGCAGCCTACTAAGCTGGCTGTGGGGCCACAGCTATAGGAGTACAGGCTGGCCCTTCATTAAGAAGGTTAAATGCAGGGCTGCAGAAGGCATGTGACAGAAAGGGGACATGGCTTTTAGGCACATAAGGCCAGGGCCTGAACCAGAGCAGGTAGTCAGACTCTGCAAGGAGAAGAGCTCCTCCAGGGAAGCTGCCTGCAGGAAACTGCCCAGGCACACCCAAGATACCCACAAGGGTGAGAGGGGGCCTAGCTCTGGGAATTATAGTTTGTGATAGGCTAATAGATGGACAGCAGGGCACACTTTGCGGAAGCAGTTTGCTTGTATTTCAGTGGAGGTAGAGTACGTCTGCTTCTGCGTGTGGAACCACCGGAGGACTGGTAATGGCTGTAGGGGTGGAGGCCACAAGTGGGGTGTGAGGCTGAGGCCCAAAGTGCCAGGGCCCAAATCAGCGGATCTGGGATGAGGGGTCTCAGCTAGAGGAGAAAGGAATTGAGGCTGAACAGGCTGAAGCCCATAGAGGTGTTGGAGCCCAGTGTTAATCTGGGCAGAAAGAGAGAGAGAGACACACACACACACACTTGGGGGGTTGGGGTCTGAACTTCAAGCCAAGCAGGCTAGGGTGAACCCATGGAGTAGAAAAAAGGGACTAGAAAGAGCACCAAGAGCTTTCCAGCTTCTAAGGGCAGCCTCCCCTCTTCATCATCAACATCAAAGCATGGCAGATGACAGGTCATGGGGAGACCCCAAGAGATGGGAACAAAGGCTGGTCAGGACTAAGGTGGCCATTAAGGGGTATGTCATAGCCAGACCACAGCTCCCTAAATGTAAACAAAATATGAATTGATTTTTTGGAAGTTAGAAGGATTATCAGTATCATTCTCACAAGTAACTGGTGCAGGATGAAGGCTCTATCTGTTTATGAGAGGAGTTATGGCAGTAGTTAATTCAGGAATGGGGCAAATAGGGTATCCCCCACCACCCCACAACTCTGGCTGTGCTGTGCACAGACCAGGCAGTGAGCTCAGGTTCCTGCCAGAACTCTGTGTGAGCTGTGAGCAACAATCGTGCCAGCTAATTGGGACAGGATCTGGCCAGAGCCCCTGCTTTTGCATGGCTTTGGAGCCCAGGTGATGAATGTTGCTGCTGTTCACCTTTTGCTTCACCACAGAACTCAGCAGCAGGGGAAAGGAAGGGACGAGCAGTGGCTGCATTCCCCCTCATGGCTCCAGAGCTGGGCAAAAGCAGTGGGCCCATCCAGACGATAAACCGAGAGCTTATGTCAGCACAGCCCAAGGGGGCAGTGATGGCACCACTGCAGCCCCTCTGGATCTGCCCCCTGGATTATGGTTATAGGTTTCATAGGTTTCATAGGCATTAGGGCTGGAAGGGACCTCGGAAGATCATCGAGTCCAGCCCCCCGCCCAAAGGGCAGGACGTCAGCTGGGGTCATAGGATCCCAGCAAGATAAGCATCCAGTTTCATCTTGAAGGTGTTCAATGAAGGCGCTTGAACAACCTCCGGTGGCAGGCTGTTCCAGACCTTGGGGGCTCGGACAGTAAAGAAATTCTTCCTTATGTCCAGCCTGAAACGATCTTGTAGTAGTTTGTGACCATTCGTCCTCGTCATCCCTTGGGGCGCTCTGGTGAACAAACGTTCCCCTAGATACTGGTGGTCACCCTGATAAACTTGTAGGTGGCCATCAGATCACCCCTAAGCCTGCGCTTTTCCAGGCTAAAGAGCCCCAGGGCTCTCAGCCTGTCATCATAGGGTCTGCTTCCCTGACCTCTGATCATGCGTGTGGCTCTTCTCTGGACTCTCTCAAGCTTCTCCACATCCTTTTTGAATTGTGGAGCCCAAAACTGGACGCAGTACTCCAGCTGCGGCCTCACTAAGGCCGAGTACAGGGGGAGAATGACGTCTCGGGATTTGCTTGAGAAGCATCTATGGATGCAAGCCAGCGTTTTGGTCGCTTTACTAGCCGCAGCATCGCATTGCAGGCTCATGTTCATCTTGTGGTCAATGATGACCCCCAAGTCTCTTTCTTCCATAGTGCTAACCAACATAGCACTGCCGAGCCTATAAGGATGCTGCGGGTTTTTTTTCCCAAGGTGGAGAACCTTGCATTTATCGGCGTTGAACACCATCAGATTCTCATCCGCCCACTTACTGAGCCTGTCCAGGTCAGCCTGGATCACCCGCCTGTCTTCTGGTGTGGATGCTTTGCCCCAAAGTTTGGTGTCATCAGCGAACTTGGCCAGTCCGCTTCTGACTCCAGTGTCCACATCATTAATGAAGATGATGAACAGTATGGGTCCAAGGACAGAGCCCTGGGGGACCCCACTGGTCACAGGACACCACGATGAGTGACTTCCATCAATTACTACCCTCTGGGTCCGACCCCGGAGCCAATTTTCCAGCCAGTGGATCGTGGGGGACCCAAGGCGACAATTGGCCAGTTTCTCCAAGAGACGATCATGGGACACCAGATCGAAGGCTTTTTTGAAGTCAAGATATATGACATCAATCTCATCTCCCTTGTCCAGGTGATAGGTCACCTGGTCGTAGAAGGAAATGAGATTGGTCAAGCAAGACCTACCCGCAACAAACCCGTGCTGGCTATCCCTTAAGATGTTGGCGTCGGCCAGTCCATTAAGGATGGCCTCCTTAATAAACTTTTCTAAGATCTTCCCCGGGATAGAAGTCAGGCTGATGGGCCTATAGTTAGCCGGATCCACTTTCCTCCCTTTCTTGAAGATAGGCACCACGTTGGCCTTCTTCCAGTCTTCGGGCACTACACCAGAGCGCCAAGAGTTTTCAAAGATCCGCGCTAGAGGCTGGGCTATGATGCTCGCCAGCTCCTTGTGTACCCTGGGGTGAAGATTGTCAGGGCCAGCTGACTTGAAGGTATCCAGCTTCTCAAGATGTTCCTTCACAAAGTCAGCATTAATGGAGGGCAGGGGATCACCCTCACCCGGACTTCCCGGCCCTGTAGTGGGCACGGGCGTCCCATGGGGCTGATGAAAGACCGACGCAAAGTACCTATTTAATAGGTTGGCTTTTTCCTGGGCGTCAGTTGTCAGTTGCCCTATCTGGTTCAGCAGGGGTCCAACGTTGCCCCTGCTTTTCCTCCGGCTCCCCACATATCTGAAAAAGGACTTTTTATTGTCCTTGATGCTCAAAGCTAGCTGGAGTTCAGTTGCAGCCTTGGCTTTCCTGGTCTGCTCCCTACAGGACCGGACCAGTGCAGAATAATCCTCCTTGGAGGTGACTCCCATCCTCCATCCTTTGTAGGCCTTTCTTTTTAGCCTCAGGAGGTCTGCTAGGTCCCTGGAGAGCCAGGGGGGCTGCTGTGCCCTCTTGCTGCCTTTCCTCTGAGATGGAATAGACTTAGTTTGTGCATTGAGGATCGCTCCCTTGAGGAGCAACCACTCTTCTTGAACTCCCCTCTCCCTGTGGTCACAGTCCCTTAGGGCCTCACTGACGAGCCTCCTGAGCTTGTCAAAGTCGGCTTTCCTGAAGTCAAGGACTTGCGTGTTGCTGACTGACTTGCCAGCTTTTCGGCGGATGGTGAAGGTGATCAGCTCGTGGTCGCTGTCACCCAGCTTCCCATCGATCACTAGGTCGCCGACTAGGTCCTCCCCAGTAGCCAGCACCAGGTCGAGCAGCGCTTTGCCTCTCGTTGGCCCATAGACTTCTTGAGTCAGGTAGAGGTCATCCACGCACGAGAGGAAGCTCTGCGACCGCTCAGATTTTGCTGAGCGATCCTCCCACGAGATGTCTGGGTAATTGAAGTCACCCATGACAACCATGGTCCTGGAGCAAGCTGCCTCAGCCAGTTCCTGGGCAAACTCCTGGTCTAGCTCAGGACTTTGGGTGGGAGGTCTGTAATAGACTCCCACCATTGTGTCCCCTGTGCCATGTTCCCCACGGATTTTAACCCAGAGGGTCTCCAGCCGTCCACCCTGGTCGCCAATATCGGCTTGCAGGGACGCGTAGCTTTCCTTAACATAGAGAGCTACACCCCCGCCCCTTTTCTCTACACGATCCCTCCTGTACAGGGTATAGCCATCTATCCCCGTGGTCCAGTCATGGGTGGAGTCCCACCAGGTCTCCGTGATCCCTATGACATCGTAATTGTTTGCACTGAGCAGGAGGATGAGCTCCTCCTGCTTATTCCCCAAGCTCCTGGCATTTGTGTACAGGCAGACAAGTGCCCCCTGGGGGGCTCCTTCCTTGCCCACAGATTTTACCAGGGCTGGGGCTGGGGTGGGCTCCCTTGAGTGCCGTGATCCACTGGCTTTGCAAGGATTGTTCAGTGGACCAGCAGTGGCGGTAGTGCCCCCGTCCCCCAGCGGGCTTAGTTTAAAGCCCGGTGGAGCAGGTCAGCCAGTCTGGCTGAGAAGAGCCTCCTCCCTAGGGGAGAGAGGTGGAGACCATCTCTTCCTAGCAGCTCGCTGCCTCTCTCGCCAAAGAGCGGGCTGTGGTCATGAAAGCCAAAGCCTTCCTGACGACACCAGCGCCGCAGTCTTTGGTTGACCGCATAGATCCTCCTGTCCCTTCTCAGCCCATAGCCTGAGACTGGGAGGATCGACGAGAACACCACCTGTGCCCCCAGACCCTTAAGCCCCGCTCCCAAATCCCTGTAGCGCCTCATGACCTGGCTGGGAGTGCTCCGAGCCGTGTCATTGGTGCCCACATGAATAAGGAGCATGGGATAGTGGTCTGTGGGTTTGAGGAGCTTGGGGATCCTCTCCGCAATGTCCTGGATGCGGGCCCCTGGGAAGCAGCAGACTTGCCGGGCTAAGGGGTCAGGGTGGCAGATTGGCCCCTCCGTCCCCCTCAGGAGGGAGTCTCCCACAACAAACACCTTACGTTTTGTCTTGGGGAGAGCAGGGGCGGGAGTTGCAGTTAGGCCCATGTTGCCTGTGGGGGCCGGCAACTCAGCAGGCTCTGCTGGGGCAGCAAGAGGTGCATACCTGTTGCTCAGTTCTGGCGGGGGAGGGACCTTGGTGCTTAAAACATGCTTAAAACACAGACCTTGCTATCTATTCTGATTAAACAACAAAATTATGGTAGGCACATTCTCTGTAATCTGTCAGAAGCTACAGCTGAAAAATACAGAACAACAATGGTGTTAAAAGGCCATTTAGCTGCAGTATTATGACTATATTAATGGCTTTTGGATAAGAGTAAGTCTCTCCCCCTCCTTTTCATAGCATATGAATCAGTAATTACACACACACACACACACACAAATAAGAACGCTCCATCATTCATTGGGAACTGCATTTAGGGAAATTGTTATACTCGGCTCAATATGGGTTTCTTCTAGGGCTGTGCGAAACAGCACCATTTTGTTTTGACGTCTGTTTTGCTGGGACAGTGTTTTGTTTAGAGTTTCGTTTTGTTTCGAAGCCAGAGGTTGGCATGCAATGCAGGCAAGAAAACAAGTCAGTGAAAGTGGAAATAGAGGTGTCAGGGGGTGGGAGGGACATGTTCTTCCCCTACTGGCTGGTGATGCAGTAAGTGCCCCTGCCAGCTCTGAGAGCGGGGCATTAAATGGTTTAAAAGAAAAAAAGGAAATAGGTGCGAATGGAGAGAGGAGGGTGGCATTCATTGTGTCTGCACCTCGAGCTTGGGGAACCCCAGCAGGAGGAGGTTCACCTGTTGTTTTTTATGTTGTTTTTCCATCCCTCCCCCAGAGCACTGGGATTGGAAGGGACCTCAGGGAATGATCAGTCACTGGCCAGCTACACAGTCAATATCAGAGCAGTCCTTCCCCCCCACTTCACCCTCCCTCTCTTTATTTTCTTTTTCCCCCGCAGGGAAGCCCAGCTTCAGCTTCAAAAAACTCAAAACATTTTGAAATGTTTCGACTGCCTTTTTATTTCACTTTAAGGCTGTTTCGAAGCCTTTCATTTTGTTTCGATTTCGCTGTTTTGAGCTCGAAATGAGTCGAAAGTGTCAAAATAAAACAACTGGTGAAATTTCGCACAGCCCTAGTTTCTTCCTTCCAGTTTCCCCCTACACTTTCATTGATACACACAGTAAGTCTTGGGTATCAGGGTATTGTTTTTGTGTTGATATAACTTATAATTACACATCCTCACAGGCTTGTAGTTGTCGCCACCTCAATTTCTGGCATAAGAAAATGGAGATCCTCACTGGGTCTGAAAATTCAGTTTCAGAAGGATTTCCCCAGTATGGCAGAGTGGGCCAGTGGCAGGAATTGCTTAGATAACAAAAATGGCATAGCCTACTCTACAAAATCCTATTTCCTCACAGCCACTGGGAGAGGAAGTGGAGAATCAATGCACTTAGGCAACTTTCAGCTACCATAGGAGTATTTCTAATTTGTTCCAAAGACTTAATTGGCCATGAGCTTGCCACAAAGAACTACAAAGGTGCCTACTGCTTGCCTCTTTTGGTCATCTGACAAATGAAATGGCTAAATCTGATAAGACAGTCAATTTGTATTTTAAAAAGCTTGATAATGTTACATTTTCATTTAAGAAATGAGCAATAGGCATAGTATGACAGGCTTTACATGATCCCATTTACATCACAGTATCTGCACTGAAGTGACATCCAGAAGAAGATACTGCCAGTGAGCTCAGACTTGGGCTCTTGCTTTTTATTGTAATAAATGTTAGTTATAATTGACAATCAAAATGCATTGATGGCAGTAACACTTTGCTTTCTCTCAATACGTCTCTCAGTTAGACGCGGGAGCGGCGAGAGACGTGCGGGTGAAAGCTCACTGTGCCCCCGCTCCCCCAAAGCCCCCAGAAACCCTCCAGCAGCCGCGGAGCCCCCCGCTGACCCCCAGTGCAGCCGGGGTAAGCGGGGCCCATGGAGAGAAGAGGCTAACCCCCTTAGTGTGTGTGTGGGAGGCGGAAGCTGAGTGGAGCCGGGCCGGGTCAAGCCCCGCCCAGGTCCCTACTTGGCCCAGCCCCCCAGGGAACCACGCGACCGGAGCCGCACGAACAGGCTGCACAAACAGGCGCGCTTCTCTGCTGGCGCGTGAGTTAGCGCGGAGTTCGTGCGGGAGGGAGTGCGGGTGGGCGCCGGACCCTGCCTGCGCACCCCCCAGGGTAGACAGTCCCAGCCGTAGCCAGCCTACCAGAGGCATGACACGGATGGGCACGCGCCGCACCCTGAGGGTCCCCTCGGGCTCCGCGGCCCCCCCCCGGCACCTCAGAGATGGCCACCCAGACGGAGCCCCTGGCTCTCGGCTGCGGGGGCTGCCTTTCCCTTTTTCAGGCTCTGGGGCCTGGGAGCATGGCAACCTCCCCTTGCGGGGTCTGCTCCCTTTTGGGGTCTCTGGAGCGCCAGCTGGAGGAGCTCCAGGCCACAGTCCACAGACTGCATGCCATCAGGGACTGTGAGCAGGAGATAGACTCCTACTGCCAGGCCCTTCTCCCTCCAGGCCAGAGGAGGACTCTGGGACCTCCTGCTGTGTCAAGCCAGGGGCATGGACCAAGGTGGTCAAGGGCCCTAAGGCCTGCCGCACCAAGGCCCCTCCCCCGCCAGAACTGAGCAACAGGTATGCGCCTCTTGCTGCCCCAGCAGAGCCTGCTGAGTTGCCGGCCCCCACAGGCAACATGGGCCTAACTGCAACTCCCGCCCCTGCTCTCCCCAAGACAAAACGTAAGGTGTTTGTTGTGGGAGACTCCCTCCTGAGGGGGACGGAGGGGCCAATCTGCCACCCTGACCCCTTAGCCCGGCAAGTCTGCTGCTTCCCAGGGGCCCGCATCCAGGACATTGCGGAGAGGATCCCCAAGCTCCTCAAACCCACAGACCACTATCCCATGCTCCTTATTCATGTGGGCACCAATGACACGGCTCGGAGCACTCCCAGCCAGGTCATGAGGCGCTACAGGGATTTGGGAGCGGGGCTTAAGGGTCTGGGGGCACAGGTGGTGTTCTCGTCGATCCTCCCAGTCTCAGGCTATGGGCTGAGAAGGGACAGGAGGATCTATGCGGTCAACCAAAGACTGCGGCGCTGGTGTCGTCAGGAAGGCTTTGGCTTTCATGACCACAGCCCGCTCTTTGGCGAGAGAGGCAGCGAGCTGCTAGGAAGAGATGGTCTCCACCTCTCTCCCCTAGGGAGGAGGCTCTTCTCAGCCAGACTGGCTGACCTGCTCCACCGGGCTTTAAACTAAGCCCGCTGGGGGACGGGGGCACTACCGCCACTGCTGGTCCACTGAACAATCCTTGCAAAGCCAGTGGATCACGGCACTCAAGGGAGCCCACCCCAGCCCCAGCCCTGGTAAAATCTGTGGGCAAGGAAGGAGCCCCCCAGGGGGCACTTGTCTGCCTGTACACAAATGCCAGGAGCTTGGGGAATAAGCAGGAGGAGCTCATCCTCCTGCTCAGTGCAAACAATTACGATGTCATAGGGATCACGGAGACCTGGTGGGACTCCACCCATGACTGGACCACGGGGCTAGATGGCTATACCCTGTACAGGAGGGATCGTGTAGAGAAAAGGGGCGGGGGTGTAGCTCTCTATGTTAAGGAAAGCTACGCGTCCCTGCAAGCCGATATTGGCGACCAGGGTGGACGGCTGGAGACCCTCTGGGTTAAAATCCGTGGGGAACACGGCACAGGGGACACAATGGTGGGAGTCTACTACAGACCTCCCACCCAAAGTCCTGAGCTTGACCAGGAGTTTGCCCAGGAACTGGCTGAGGCAGCTTGCTCCAGGACCATGGTTGTCATGGGTGACTTCAGTTACCCAGACATCTCGTGGGAGGATCGCTCAGCAAAATCTGAGCGGTCGCAGAGCTTCCTCTCGTGCGTGGATGACCTCTACCTGACTCAAGAAGTCTATGGGCCAACGAGAGGCAAAGCGCTGCTCGACCTGGTGCTGGCTACTGGGGAGGACCTAGTCGGCGACCTAGTGATCGATGGGAAGCTGGGTGACAGCGACCACGAGCTGATCACCTTCACCATCCGCCGAAAAGCTGGCAAGTCAGTCAGCAACACGCAAGTCCTTGACTTCAGGAAAGCCGACTTTGACAAGCTCAGGAGGCTCGTCAGTGAGGCCCTAAGGGACTGTGACCACAGGGAGAGGGGAGTTCAAGAAGAGTGGTTGCTCCTCAAGGGAGCGATCCTCAATGCACAAACTAAGTCTATTCCATCTCAGAGGAAAGGCAGCAAGAGGGCACAGCAGCCCCCCTGGCTCTCCAGGGACCTAGCAGACCTCCTGAGGCTAAAAAGAAAGGCCTACAAAGGATGGAGGATGGGAGTCACCTCCAAGGAGGATTATTCTGCACTGGTCCGGTCCTGTAGGGAGCAGACCAGGAAAGCCAAGGCTGCAACTGAACTCCAGCTAGCTTTGAGCATCAAGGACAATAAAAAGTCCTTTTTCAGATATGTGGGGAGCCGGAGGAAAAGCAGGGGCAACGTTGGACCCCTGCTGAACCAGATAGGGCAACTGACAACTGACGCCCAGGAAAAAGCCAACCTATTAAATAGGTACTTTGCGTCGGTCTTTCATCAGCCCCATGGGACGCCCGTGCCCGCTACAGGGCCGGGAAGTCCGGGTGAGGGTGATCCCCTGCCCTCCATTAATGCTGACTTTGTGAAGGAACATCTTGAGAAGCTGGATACCTTCAAGTCAGCCGGCCCTGACAATCTTCACCCCAGGGTACACAAGGAGCTGGCGAGCATCATAGCCCAGCCTCTAGCGCGGATCTTTGAAAACTCTTGGCGCTCTGGTGTAGTGCCCGAAGACTGGAAGAAGGCCAACGTGGTGCCTATCTTCAAGAAAGGGAGGAAAGTGGATCCGGCTAACTATAGGCCCATCAGCCTGACTTCTATCCCGGGGAAGATCTTAGAAAAGTTTATTAAGGAGGCCATCCTTAATGGACTGGCCGACGCCAACATCTTAAGGGATAGCCAGCACGGGTTTGTTGCGGGTAGGTCTTGCTTGACCAATCTCATTTCCTTCTACGACCAGGTGACCTATCACCTGGACAAGGGAGATGAGATTGATGTCATATATCTTGACTTCAAAAAAGCCTTCGATCTGGTGTCCCATGATCGTCTCTTGGAGAAACTGGCCAATTGTCGCCTTGGGTCCCCCACGATCCACTGGCTGGAAAATTGGCTCCGGGGTCGGACCCAGAGGGTAGTAATTGATGGAAGTCACTCATCGTGGTGTCCTGTGACCAGTGGGGTCCCCCAGGGCTCTGTCCTTGGACCCATACTGTTCATCATCTTCATTAATGATGTGGACACTGGAGTCAGAAGCGGACTGGCCAAGTTCGCTGATGACACCAAACTTTGGGGCAAAGCATCCACACCAGAAGACAGGCGGGTGATCCAGGCTGACCTGGACAGGCTCAGTAAGTGGGCGGATGAGAATCTGATGGTGTTCAACGCCGATAAATGCAAGGTTCTCCACCTTGGGAAAAAAAACCCGCAGCATCCTTATAGGCTCGGCAGTGCTATGTTGGTTAGCACTATGGAAGAAAGAGACTTGGGGGTCATCATTGACCACAAGATGAACATGAGCCTGCAATGCGATGCTGCGGCTAGTAAAGCGACCAAAACGCTGGCTTGCATCCATAGATGCTTCTCAAGCAAATCCCGAGACGTCATTCTCCCCCTGTACTCGGCCTTAGTGAGGCCGCAGCTGGAGTACTGCGTCCAGTTTTGGGCTCCACAATTCAAAAAGGATGTGGAGAAGCTTGAGAGAGTCCAGAGAAGAGCCACACGCATGATCAGAGGTCAGGGAAGCAGACCCTATGATGACAGGCTGAGAGCCCTGGGGCTCTTTAGCCTGGAAAAGCGCAGGCTTAGGGGTGATCTGATGGCCACCTACAAGTTTATCAGGGTGACCACCAGTATCTAGGGGAACGTTTGTTCACCAGAGCGCCCCAAGGGATGACGAGGACGAATGGTCACAAACTACTACAAGATCGTTTCAGGCTGGACATAAGGAAGAATTTCTTTACTGTCCGAGCCCCCAAGGTCTGGAACAGCCTGCCACCGGAGGTTGTTCAAGCGCCTTCATTGAACACCTTCAAGATGAAACTGGATGCTTATCTTGCTGGGATCCTATGACCCCAGCTGACGTCCTGCCCTTTGGGCGGGGGGCTGGACTCGATGATCTTCCGAGGTCCCTTCCAGCCCTAATGCCTATGAAACCTATGAATACACAAATTCAAAGGGTTGATTATTCAAAAAGTTAATTACTGTATTCTTAGTGGGAACAAGGGACTGTTGTGAAGAGGACTGATGAAAGAGTATTTATGAAGAACCTGCTTACTTATTTCTTCAAAACTTCACACAGACTTGACTTGAATCAAAACATGAAATCCAGCAAATCATTAAAAGAAAGAAAAAGAAAGTGAAATAAAGACAAAGACAAAACTTTTTTTTAGAAATGGACTGGAAAAATATGATAGCAAAGCATATATGAAAACATACTACACTGGAAATATCAAGTGATGTTGGAATAAAAACCGGACATACAGATTTGAATTCCTTAAATGCATAAAGCCTGAATAATTTGTTCCCCACTCCATAAAGATGATTCAGTACTTTATAAAAGGGATAAACCAATAAAAATGTAAATAAAAAAAAATTTATGTCAGCCAGCAGCACAGCAAATTAGCAACTTTACAATAGCACATGCAGTACCTGTGGGTACATCTCTCTCTGCACGATTGGCGAGATGGAGAGAACAACAACAAAATGGATTTCAGTTTCAAGTTTCCAGTGCATTATTACTGAAGAGATATGTATCCTCTGACATTGTTCATTCCTAGTGCATCTTAAAGCTTTGCACAGAGTAAATTATTTAAATATTAGCTAAACACTGTGTAAACAATGCAATCATAGTTACGTGCTCCACAATAGAAACTGAATGCATGAACAGTGCAGGAGCTATTTGGCAAAGAGAAAGAGATGATCAGTGATGCTTTTTCACTAAATGCCATAGGCTGTCTCAGACAGAGAGAAAGGGACTTTAAACCATTCAAAACATAACACCTTTCACTATTCCAACATATAAAATCCTTAGCTTATATTTTAGCATGGGAGTTTAAGACACAATCATACCATAGATGTATTTAATTTACACGGTATATTGCGGGGGCCAACTCTCTCCACGTCTGATCCTCTTCCTCTCCCCAATCTGCTGCCTGCTACCTCCCCCATCTCCTGAATGCCACACATACAGACTTTCTTTGCCACTTACAGCATTTATGTCATAGGTCAGGGGTGGCCAACCTATGTTGCAAGGGGCACCAACAGTCTTTGCGCATGGTTCATGAAAGACTGGGAAGGGAACAGGCAAGCAGATAGGGCAGGGACCAAAAAGCAGAATAGCCAATCAGGCAGGGAAAGGGGATTGGATTGGGACTTGGGGAGGGTTTTGAGCTAATTTGTGGCACGCCTGCCAAAAAACGATGGCCCCCCACTGCACTAATGTATAGCCAGAATTTGATATCATTAATCATTTTAACTAGTACAAGTATTCTCACTGGAAACACTGAAAGCACTAGCATGGGGGAGAGGAATCCAGGATTGCTGGCTGTACTTCAAAGAAGCCTTACTGACAGTGCAGGAACAAACCATCCTAATGTGCAGGAAGACTAGCAAGTATGGCAGAAGACCAGCTTGGCTTAGCAGGGAACTCTTTAGTAAACCAAATAAAAAAAAAAAAAAGGAAGCTTTTAAGACATGGAAACTTGGCCAAATAACTAGGGAAGAATATAAAAAACATTGCTCAGGTATTCAGAGATGAAGTCAGGAAGGCCAAAGTGCAATTGGAGTTGCAGCTAGCAAGGGATGTGAAGGGTAACAAGAAGGGTTTTACAAGTATGTTGGCAGTAAGAGGAGGATCTGGGAAAGTGTAGGTCCCTTACTGAATGGGGGAGGCACCCTTGTGACACAGGATGCAGAAAAGGCTGAAGTGCTCAATGCCTTTTTGCCTCAGTCTTCACAGGCAAGGTCAGGTCCCAGACTACTGCACTGCACAGCACAGTTTGGGGAGGATGTGAGCAGCCTTCAGTGGTGAAAGAACAGGCTGGGAACTAATTAGAAAAGTTGGATGTGTCCAAGTCCATGGGGCCAGATGGGGTGCACCTGAAGGTGCTGAGGGAGCTGGCTGATGTGATTAGAGCCATTGGCCATCATCTATGAAAATTCATAGCAATCAGGAGAGGTCCCGGATGACTGGAAAAGGACAGACATAGTGCCCATGTTTAAGAAAAGGAAAAAAGGAAGATCCAGGGAACTACAGGCCAGTCAGCCTCACCTTAGTTTCTGGAAAAAATCATAGAGCAGATCCTCAAAGAATTCATTTCTAAGCACTTGGAGGGGAAAAATGTGATTAGGAAGTCAACATGGATTCACCATGGGCAAGTCATACCTGACCAACCCGATTGCCTCTATGAGGTGACTGGCTCTGTGGATGTGGGGAGACTGGTGGATGTTGTGTACATTGATTGTAGCAAGGCTTCCGTCTCCCACAACATTGTCTCCAGCAAGCTATGGAAGTATGGGCTGGATGAATGGATTGTAAATATGGATAGAAAAACTGGCTGAAGCATTGGGCTTAGAGTAGTAATCAATTGCTTGATGTCTAGTTGGGAGTTGGTCCTGGGGGTGGTTTTGTTCAAGGTCTTCAATGACCTGGAAGATTGCATAGAGTGCATCCTCAACAAGTTTGCAGATGACACCAAGCTGTGTGTGTGTGTGTGGTGGTGGGGGGGGGGGGGTGGAGAGTAGTAGATACACTGGAGAATAGGGCTAGGATTCAGAGTGACCTAGACAAATTGGAGGATTGGGCCAAAAGAAATCTCATGAAATTCAACAAGGGCAAGTGCAAAGTCCTGTACTCAGGACAGAACAATCCCATGCACCAGTACAGGCTGGGGGGCTGACTGGCTGGGCAGCAGCTCTGTAGAAGAGGACCTGGGGGTTACAGTGGACAATAAGCTGAATATGAGCCAGCAGTGTGCCCTTGTTGCCAAGAAGGCTAACAGCATACTGGGCTGCATTGGTAGGAGTGTTGCTATTAGGTCAGGGGAAGTGATTATTTCCCTCTATTCAGCACTGGTGAGGCCACATCTGGAGTGTTGTGTGCAGTTTTGGGCCCCACTACAGAAAGGATATGGACAGGTTGGAGACAGTCCAGCACAGGGCAACAAAAATGGTGAGGGGGCAGGGAAATGACTTACAAGGAAAGGCTGGGCTTATTAAGTCTAGAAAAAAGGAGACGGAACTTAAGAGCAGCCTTCAACTACCTGAACTACCTGAAGTGGGGTTCAAAAGAGGATGGAACTAGACTGTTCTTAGTGGTGGCAGATGACACGAGGTCCCTTCCTACCCTAACTTTCTAGGATTCTATCCAGCTGTTTTACTTTTACCAGTCTGTATTCAGCAGGCATAGTAACAGTGACCATTCGTAAGAAGGAATAAGAAAGCCCTAGCGTGAGTCCAGTACAAAATGTTGCGTTTCAAGTGTGGAAATGAGTACAAGAATTCCTGCACATTTAAGTTTGCGGCATGAAATAAGTATATTGAAATAGGGTTTGATGATAGAAGTACATGACTCCCCACATGATTTGGTATTGATAATCAAGCTTAAACAGCACCCCCCCCCCCCCAAACAAACAACAAACCTTACGTGGGAAACTCAGGAGAACAGGATTGCATCACTTCTAACATGTGGCCCTCTGCGCCAGTTTAAAAAAATTGACTCAATATTTTTGCTTCTAGTCCTAGCCCAAACTACAAACTGTGACACTGAATTATACTGTACATTTTTAAAGAATTTTCTTCCAACAATAAAACAGATTTCTTTTATTGACCCCAGCAAGAGCACTAGCTTAAGGAACACAGGGTATTACTATCATTTAAAATGTGTAGGTGGAGTCATTGTGGGACTCTCTGGGTACATTAGGTGTCTAAGGCATATCACACAGTTAATTAACCTCACAGAAAGATGAAAGGAAGCTACCCAGAAGCACAAACTTGACTTATGCTTATTTTTGTATTTGCATATTCTCTTTTGCTCAAATTTCCTCTCCCCCTGCCCACTGCCATATGCCACTATTCTCTGCTGGGATTTTGCTGTAATTATCCAACTTGTAGAAGAAACAATATGAAAAAGGGTTGGGGGAGGAGGGAAGAAACAGTTAGCAGCTAGTTCCTTGGCCTTGCTATTTTCTCCCTAATGTTGACCAAAAAACATCTGTCTCTTCTGGAAGAAAAAAAAAAAAATAGAGAAGAGAAAAGCTACCCTCTTCTGCAACAATATTTTATTATGTTTCCTGTGAGGACAATGTGTTCGCGTTCATTAAAGCAGAAATTTTAAGACTAACTACAGTAAGAATATCAATATGGTTCACAGTCAAGTCTACAACCAAATGAAACAAAGGTCTTTATTCTTGCTCCAAATTCCTGCTCTTTAAAATAAAAAAAGTGAAAAGCCAAGACATCTAAAAATAATTAAAATGTAATATTGGTTTTTAAAGGACAGATTGCTATTGTTCAACTGTTTATATTACTACTGCAGACTTCTCGGGTCTTCATCATTCAAAGCATCTAGTAAATCTTGAGATGTTCATCTTAGACAAGTTTTACTCTTATTTGCTTGACAGGTGTGCCCAACTCAGTACCTGGAGAAACCTGTTACTTCTAACAGAGCAACAGGTGGAACAAGTAGTATTAGTTCATGTTCTATTTTATTCCTTTGCAGTAAGAAGTTTGCACCCTTTGCTTTTCTTCTTAAAAGATGTATTAGTCTTCAGTACGCACTACATCTCAGTACTCAAACTGAGTAAGCATGCTGGTGGCATCTTTCCTAAAGGCCACCGAAATAACTGGAACTTGAATTTGCATTGACCTCTATGGAATTTCTCTCCTCAGGCTCATAACAGTGCTGCTATTAAAAGGGCTTTGCAGTATTTCTTTTATCAATATATACAACCTTATGTAAAACTCTTGCTTTGACTTTTCTTGATGAGCTGCACCTGATAAATTTTTGCTTAACCTGGCAGATAAATTTCAATAACTGTCCTATGATTGAAGGCAAGGAAAAACTGCACTACATGTTCTCTTCCCTGCTCTGTGTCACCTAAAGAGAGCATTGTAACTCCCGAAGCAGCTGATGACAGGACAAATTTCTGAAGGAATCTTCTTCTGGCTCACCCATGAGCATGCATACACCATTGCATGGAAGCATAGGGAACACACACATTCTTTTAGTAACTCTGATTTATTACTTTGTATTTTATGCTGCTTAGGTACCTTAGAAGATTTATCGTAAGTTTGACAACTCAAAACTATGAGTACAGTCACTGTAGCCTTAAGCGGAAAAAAGTGGATTGTATAAAGCAGCAAAGCAAGAGTTTACACTTGTTATACTGAGTCAGGACAGGCTTCTTTAATGAGAAATGAGTCTCTGCTGCTGTAATCATCTTTCCAGCAGCCTCCTACACTTTTGATAAACAGCAGTTTCTGCTCAGCAAACAAGGATTAAAAGTGCTCCCAATGGAAAACAGCAGGAAGGCTCCACAGAACACAGGTTACAAGGGATGGACGATGCCAGCCTACTGAGAGCTGTGTATTGCTTGGTTAGGAACTAGAGTTGGAAGTATGGTCCTGGCTCTAGGGAGAGCCTCAAGAGGAGTGTTCTTGGGGTTTTCCAACAAAGCTGAGAAACCTCAACAGAACACAATCAAAACTTTCACCCAGACTTCACAGCAGGGAAGCATATTCCATCTAAGTTTTGGTTAATGAATATGAACTTCAGAAGATGGCACCATTAAGCACATCCACCTGACTGATCCAATTTAGATCTTTGCCAGGGAATTTATGGCAAAAATGCATCTGCAGTATCCCATTTTAACAGGACCTCCAAAACATATAGTTATTCCAGACCAGGAACCTGATTTTCCTGCTGATCAGCTACTCTAATATTTTCTTTACTAGAATTCTTTCAGGCCTCTATCCATCTGGCTGCTAACTAGATGGGTTAGCACCTCTTTATGCGCCTTCCTTCTTCTTTCCATCCCTTCCCATCCCTATCCCCAAACACTAAAAAAGGAAGTTACTTCTAGAGCATCATTCTCAGGCTGCCTTCTGCCTCTACACTGGTCACTGGGCTCTGAAACACAACACTATTCTTAAACACAGCCCAGGACTCTTCAGTATTAGTGGCTTTCATGAGAAATCACCCTTTCTTTGGAAGCCAGCCTCCACATACAAGCCCCTTTTGCCCTTAGCAGGCTTCATAGCAGCCACTGATATGACTAGCAATCTCCCTTGCTTATTGCTGCAAGCACTGGACCTTCTTGGCAGACGTAGGGTCAGAGCTCCCAGGGTTACCACTATTGGTCCCACAGCCAGCCTAAGGGGTCTCTGGAACAAGGACTGCATAAGCTTTTTCTGTGTTCCCAGCCTTTTCTAATGAAGATAGAGATGAAAGAAAATCCTTGATCCTGCCACATGCAATGTATTAAGACTGCATTGTTTGTTCAGCTTGCTCCCTGGTCAGTAGAAAAGGCATTGAAGGTGCATGCTGCCTTAGTTTTCCATATCAGGTTGTAAATAAGTTCAAACAAGCTTTTCCACACCAATCAGTATCTTTGTCAGAATATCGCATTACCTGAATTAGAAAGGCTCTAACCTGGACTTCATAGCAGCCAGACACACTGCATCTCACTGTATCAACCCCATATCCAAGTCCTTTAACACACTGGCATTCCAGTTTTTTATTCCTTTCTGCCAATTTGGTCTCCTCCAAACAGTGCATAGTTCCTCAGAGGCTAGGTCCAGCAACCACCTAGCTCTTCCTCCTGGGATTTTCTTGCTCTGTTTCATTAGAGTCAATCCTGATCAGCTGAGCAGGTAGTCTTGTGTTTATTAACAGGCTGGAAAGCTGTTGAGCAGCTAACTACTTACAGGTGGGCTGGGAGGAACTTATTCCCTTAATTCCCTTACAGATAGACTCTCCCTAAACTGGCCTAGCTATCCATTGAGAATAATAAAGAGAATAATTTGCTTTTTTCCTCCACATGAACACATTCTTATACCAGTTAATATCAAAGCAGTTGTTGACAAAGACATAGGTTGGAGGCAAAGGTTCCTTAGTGATTCTGTTCAAAATAGTTCATAGATTTCATAGACATTCGGGCTGGAAGGGACCCCAGAGGATCATCGAGTCCAGCCCCCTGTCCCAGGGGCAGGAAGTCAGTAAGGATCATAGGATCCCAGCAAGATACGCATCCAAATGTGTCTTGAAGGCGTTCAAAGTGGGTGCTCGAACCACCTCCAGCGGCAGTCTATTCCAAATTTGGGGGGCTCAGACAGTGAAGAAATTCTTTCTTATGTCCAGCCTGAATCGGTAGCGGCGGAGTTTGTGACTATTTGAGTTTGTCATCCCTTGGTGCGCTCTGGTGAACAGAGGTTCCCCCAGATGTTCCCTTAGATAGTTTTCTAAGTTATTTTTCTGAATGTGTGAACAAGCATCCAGCTTTGGGAAGATGGGGTGTGGGGTGTTAGTTTTGGTTAGTCAAGGGTCTAGTTGGAAGGAACAAGCAATAAGAGAGCTTGCTCTGCCTTAGTCTCTAAGCACATGTCTATACTGCACCTGCAGCACTCGCAAGAAGAGCCCCTCTCAAGCATAGCTTGCTTACCTGCTGCTGCTCCACATGTGTCAAACCACAAAATCAAGCGGGGAAGCTGTCCTGAGGACTCCTCCTGCTGCAGATCTTAAAAAACTTCTTCACCAAAACTATCTATTTTAGGTGGTTTCACCACTTCATTAGAGCAAATGCAGATCAAGATTGGCTAGAAAGTGAGCACTGCCCATCAAAAGCAGTATAGACATATTTTCATTAGCATTAGCTCTGGGGCAATTAGACTGTGGTTCCTGAACCAAGGGATTTCCTGTGTTCTGTTGATGACCATCTTTGTTGTAGTACTGGTGTATGTGAAGATAACCCAAATTACACTTAGAAAAATCCCTACATGTCACATCATGGATTTCTCCTATGAAAAACTGACCTTGAGGGTCCTAACAGCTCCTATAATTTTGCAATAGGACAATTTTATTCTAATATTCCTTACTGACATCTGGTACTTTGTCATTTTTGTTATCAAACTGCAACAACATGTAGTTCTCATTTGCTATTTGTAAGCAATGCATTGGTTGTGCATGATTTAAATGTTTTGGGGAGACATTTTCAAAATGAAGTCAAACTGGTGAGTGAGGAGAAATGCCCTCAGGCATTCATATGTGCCCAAACTTAACTTTGTTTGAGAGTCTGTTTGAAATCCAAACTTATAACCTTCTGACACAATGTTATCTCTGCTTAAAATAGCACCTGCTATTTACTGTTGATTAAAATATGTTCCTAAAAAGGCTATGAACAGTGTAATATTTAGTTTATAGACAAGGAGCAACTCCTGTTTTTGAGTTCTCAGATCCTTGTAAAGGAATCCAGAATGCTAGATCTATATTAGAACCTAGGTTTTCCATTCAGCCCAATAAATAAATACATAAATAAAATAACCACAATTCCTTTGGTTCATATACATTTCATATCTCTTACTGGATAGTGCCTTCTGATTCTCCTTTTCCAAATTCACATGAAAATTTTAGCATTAAATAAAATGAGGGGTGAAATATTTTGCTGAACTACTTTAAATTACATTTGCACAATATATGTTAACTGACCCTCTTATTTTCCTGCCATGGACCAGACAAGAATAGAAGCTTATGTTTGCATTCCAGCCAATCTGTCACTACTTTCTTATCACAGTATAGCAATGCACATATGCTGTGAAAAGGTGCAAATATCCATGCTGATTGTGTTAGATCTGTAAAACAGTATTTGATACGGTTGATCACAAGTCACTCAACTCACCAAAGATACTTCTTCAGACTTGTTGGAATTGTTGGAATTGTGTTGAATTGTCTCCAGTCCTTTCTTCAGCTCAAAGAAAAGCATGATGGGTAATTGCTCTTTTTTTTTCAAAAGCTTTCATCTGTGGAGTTCTACCTAGGCTCTGCTGTACTGCTCCTCTTAAACAATGACTAGGTCCAAGCCAGAGAGCTTATAAAACAAAGAGGGTTTTAATGCCAGAATGATTTCTATAATATCCAGCTGTATCTTTTACTTATAGAAAACACACAAATTATTATAATAGCATTGTGTGTGTGTATATATATATATAGTCATATAGTACTAATATTACTATAATACAAAATGTATGCTTTCTCAGGCTCATAGATAACCAAGTGGACAAAGAAAAGCTTGCTAAAACTAGATCAGTAACACAAAGGAAGATATTTATCAGAAAAGGAAAATGTTTTGTTTAAAGCATAGCTGTACTGTCACTAGAAAATATTTGCACCCTGATGTCCAAGTTAGTTTGCAGTCTTGATGTGTCCTTTTTAACTTTTACCTGCTCCATGCTGTAAGTAGCCAGAACCCTTTTTTACTATCTTCAGCTGGTCAGTGAGGTGTCTCATTCTCTACACCCCACCTGGAAAAGTTCTGGCTGCAATGAACCACGTATTTGCAACCTTCCGACTCAGATGCTGCCATATTCTGTCTGACATGCAACAGTGAAAAATAATATGAAAGTCTCCAAGTAATCCAACATACGGTGTTCTCTGTTCTAAGTAACCAAGCACAATGAAAGCACAGTACAGTATGAACTCCATTTAGGTTGCTGATATTTGTCTTCACAATCCTCCCTGGACTTGGGTTCGTCAAGAGCTTTCTCTTCCCACTCCCATATTGTAAGGACCTACCACAAAAGCGGTCAAAATCTGGGACAATTGAATTTAACTGAATTTATTGAGACTGCTAGCATTACCAGTAGAATTAAAGGAGTTTTCTAGGTGGCTGGCCTATGTCCCAAAATTCCCTTCTATTAGATGTCTGAATGACAATTGATCTCACCTCATTCAAAACAAGATACAAGACCTATCTCTCAGCAGTAGGTTTCCCTCAATAACAATCTAGAAGCTGCTTGATTTCTCATCCCAGGAGACAGATAGAAAAGGAAAAGAGAAGAGAATGACAAAGGATCTTATCACTTTAGAACAAGATACAAAACTTATATCTTTGCAATAGCTTTTCTTCAATAACTTTGCAATAGCTTTTCTCCAAGCCCAGAAGCAGCTTGATTTCTCATCCCAGGAGACTGAAAGAAAATAAAAGAGAGTAAAGGGGGCAAAAACTGAGTTTCCAAGCTCGTTCCAACAGTGTTTACCAAAAAAAGGAATGAAAGCCAATTGTTCTTCTTATCTTCTTTGTTGATTATCTAGTTGATACGATGTGATAGGTTTGTAATAAAGTCAGGATATATGTTTTTATGCACATACCTAAAAACATTTGCATGTGCATTTCTTGAAGCTAGTACACTTAAAATGAAAAAGTTTTAAAAATGTATTAATTGAGTCATAGAGCATTAGAGAGGCAGAGATGGAAGGGACCTCTGAAGGTTAACTAGTCCAATCCCCTGCTTGAGGCAGGATCAACTTCAAATTTACTATATTTGCTCTAATACAAGACAAGGCTTTTTCGCCTGATCAGGCTGGGGAAAAAAAGCCCCTAGTCTTATAAATGCATACAAGGAAACCTTATTAAATACACCAACTATGAAGCTGATTAAATGCAGCCAACACTAAGCATGACTATAAAACACATAGCCCATAGTGAGCAAGTGTAATAACTTTTTATTATAAAACAACTAAAAAAACTACATTAACACAAACCTTGACAACCTCTACCTACAACAATACCTTGTTCTTCTTACACCTCATTTCACCATTAACACACTAACCTCTCAAGAACCACTTGCAACCCAGGAGGAAGCAACAATTTTCAATCTGTCCCTTTATCCTTTTGGAACAAACACCGCCATTCTTTTTTCCTCCATCTCATCTCTGTCATCTCCTTTCCCATCTCATCCGCATCTTGATCCACATAGCATTTCAATTCATATATTGCCAACTCCAAATAGTCTCTTCTGGAGAAAGTCTGTCCCTTGACCAACAACAGGTCTCTCATCTTCTGTATTGCTACTGTCACACACAGCAGTATGGTTCTCAGTCTCTGTGTCTCCAGTCCTTTGGGCATTAACCCATACAACATCATTTCATATGTTAAGTCACAGTTCATATTGATCGTCCTCAAAAACCGACGCACGCCCTCCCACACCCTTTGCACAAAACGGCAGTCCCAAAATACATGCAGTACAGATTTTTTAGACCCTGCCCACCACGATGGTCCCCATTCCTATCTCTTTACAAAACACTTGTAATCTGTCTCCCATGGGATTCCACACTCCTTTCAGCATATTATGTATGTTTATTCATCACTCAATGTTGGCATTATCTTATCCCTCCTCCTCCTTGATCCTCCTCCTCCACTTCTGACATTTATAGATGCAATACACAAAATTATGCTTGTCCATTTAAATTAAAATTAAATCTGTATGAGTCTTCTATGCTGCTGCCTGATGTCATTGGCTCTAATCCTCTCCCTCTTCCCTGCAAATAACATATTTCAGTATTTCTTGGCCCTCTGCCAGCCTGTGCCCTTTCCCTTCATATTTGTAGCAGTATGCAGCCAGGTTTCATTCCTGCCCACACTTGCTACAGAGTTTAGGTTGTCCAAAATACATTGTAAAGCCTTGGTGGGACTCTACTTGGATTACTGGCAGTAACTGCATCATCCCACCAGGACTCCTCTCATATACCCTCATTATCACTTGAGCTCTCAGTGATCCTATCCATTTACCATATTTATCACATATGTTCGCAACAAACAAAACTTTTCATATGTAATTCTCTATTTTTCTATCTCCCCCCATCTCAAACATATCCATATACATTCAACAAATAATTGTCCTTTCTTTTGCCTTTTCTCCTGTAACAAAACTTATCCGTTTAAGTTCTCATCTCTCACCTACTACTGTATACATCTTCCAAAAATCCTCATAACCTTCTCAGCTCCAGTGCAAAATTTCCCAAGACTTCTGGTTAGGAGAAGTGATCAGGATATTCAAATGTTCCACGTTGACATCCAAAACTTCAAACAATATTTTTTTTATAAATTAATATCTATTCATTGTCTGACTTCTCTGTTCCTCTTCTCCTCTTACTACTGAACTTATTTTCAGGTGTAGATTACCTGCCACTCCATCTCTGGCTTCCACCCATCTTCTTTTTCTGTTCAGTTCTGGCTTATACCTCCCACTAGTCTTCTTCCCTTTAATCACTGTTTCATTCATCATTTCTTCCTCCTGCCCTCCTCACCTCCTCTTCTTCTGTTTTTCCTGCTGACTGGACTCTTCCCTTGTTGGTTTCTTCAATAAAACCTCCTCCAAAACCACTGATACCACACCTTTCCTTCTTACCTTATTTCATCCCTTCTTCCCCACCTTTGTCCATTCCCATCAGACTTTTGGTCTTTGCTTCCACTCTGATTCACTTCTGATCTCTTGGTCTGCTTTCCCTTTCATAACTGCCATTATCCTATCCAAAATCACCATCAAAGCTGTTCCAGGCTCCAAGAACTTCTCCTCCTGATGCTCCTCCATCCCAGCACTCTCTCACTATCCCCTCAGTGCTCCTGGAACTGATCAAGGCAGTAAAGCCAGGCCTCTGCCTACACACTATACTTGATCTTAACCAAGGAATGGCTGAGAAGCTATGCCGCTGATGGGAACCTACCACAAAGATAGGTTAGTGCATCCCATCTGAATAAGATATATGGTAGTGCCCATTGAGCACAGTCTCTTTCAGCATTAACTCTTTCAAGTCATAGTGAGCCACTACATTGATTATATTTTGACTTTCTCTTCACTCCCATTCCCACAGCTAACCTGTGCCTTTCTTTCCCATTTCCAATGATTCCTGTTTCTTTACCGTTAAATATCTAGTAAAGATCACCAAACAATGATTCCAAACAATTCACCCAAAATCCCTTTGTCGCCCCTTCTCTTAGCCTGTCACATATGATTAGTGTGGCCCTGCCTTCCATGAGGTAGAGCTGAACCATCTTGCCCTGCACCTCATCTGCATATAAATTTTTAGAGGATCCCAGAACTTATGACAAGATCACCTGGATCCTATCATGAGTACATGGATCCTTTGTTGTGGGGTGTCTAGAGTACACACACATACTGAGCAGTGCTTAGCTGTGTGGGTCACCATGGCTTGAAATGCTGTTGACTCTTCTAGGGCCCAGCCCAAAGAGATATAAGGTGAATCATGAGCTCTTTGGCTTTGGACTAATACGAAGCATAGTTTGTACTATACGCAAGTACAAAAGTTCTGCTTAAAAGTGTGTTCTTGGAATACTTTTGCTAAACCTTGCAACAGTTTCAAAAAAGGTAAAATGCGTCAATTCTTGATAAGCTACATTGGAGCCAAAATGGTTTGGAGTTCATAGTATTGTCACCTAGCCCCTATAAGTAGGTCAGACAATGAATTTTTCCTGGCCTTGGACTTAGCACATGTGCAGTAACATCTAGAAGCCACTGGAAAATGGTACCCAGTGCAAACCTTAGGGCCATGTGCAGATCCTTGGCGTGCCGTGTGCACCACCCTTATATAAAGGTTTTGATTGACAGAAACTGAGTCTGAGCTGTGTGGCTGAGTGTGTGTGTGTGTAAGAGACAGAGCATGTGGTCTGTCTGGGTGGTGTTCAGTGAGAGGAGAGTGAGAGGTGTATGAGAGGTAAACTAGTGTTTGTGCATAGAAGTAGTAGAGGTGGCTTTGTGGACGATCAATGAGGTGTCTTGTCTATTGATTGTGTTGTGTTGCTGCTTGGCCTACATTGTGTTCTGTGGGACCAGGCCAGCAATAGAGAGCACCTCAATGGAGGTCGTCGATCTGGACAGCCTAGCAGAGGTCCGCATCATCTGATTCCACTACAGTTTCATCTCCTACCTCTGGTGATCTATAGCTGAGGGTTGCTTGAGTCAGCTCCCCAGACCTTCTCCCCTGGGTGTTCTGTGCACATAAGTAATGGCTCACAATGCTCTTGTTGGTGTGAGTACCACCCCTCTCCTCTGGGCATGAGGGAGCAGGGGTCTGATCCTTCTGGGACAGATGAAAGGCACCTGTATCACCCTGCCCACACCTGTGTGTGTGTGTTTATTAGGATTGTTAAGGGTTATATAGAAATAGTAGGATAGGATCTGTTTACCTGTGTTACCTTTCTCCTTCTTTTCCCTTGTCATTGCTGTTAATACTTACTCCTATTTTAATAAACTGTTTATTTGTTTCAGTTCACTTCCCCTTTCCAGTGAGTTTATTAATGAACCATAGAGCAGGCCAAGTAACCAAGCTAGTAAGGCAGTGATAGATATGTCTGGCTAGTTCACCAAACACTGGCAGGGCCATTGGATCAGGCTATCAGGTCAATTGTTGATTGACCCATTATAATCAGAGACTAATATAGTCCAGCTCCAACAGCTAAATCTGTGAATACGTGTAATAATTTGCCTATATGATAAATTCTGTTTATTTCAAAGTCAGTGTTTTCAAATTTGCCACTCAATTCCATGCGCTCAGGGAGAGCAAGGTCTGATAGTAAGGTGGGGAGAGATTCTGATGGGGAAGGGGGCTACCACACGCCCCAGATTTCTTCCCCCTTGTAGCAGTGGGAGGGAGACAAATTTAATGAAAACCTCCAATAATTAGATTCTATACCTGGAAAATTATAACAAATTTATGAATTTTCCATATATAGAATCTAATTACTGAGAAGGTGGGGGGGTCATCTTAGATTTGAGGAAATATGGTAAAATGGTTCAAAATAATCCAAAATAATTGGATTTTATACATGGAAAATATATAAATTTTGTTATAATTTTCCATCTGTAGAATCTAATTATTGGAGGGTCATCTTTAATTCATCCCCCCAAAGCAGCTGGGGGGGGGGGGGAGCGCAAGGAGCCAGATCACTGCCTTTTGCTTCCCTGCATGCTCTCCCACCCCATGCCTGTTCCTCTACTTCCTCTGTCCCCTGCCACTTGTCTCCCACCCTACTGCTGTCTGCCGCCTGGCCATGTGCCCTTCTGTTACCTTCCTCTTGCCTCCTGTTCCTGCCCCCTACTACCTGTCCCCTCCACTACCTTCCCTGTTCATCGTTTATGTCCCCATGTCTTTGCCAGTCCCCCTACTGCCTGTCCCCAGTGCCTGCCCCCCCTGCTACCTTCTCCCCATTTCCCAACCCCTCCCTCCATTTACCTACTGGACAGCAGCTCTGGCTCTAGGACAGTCAGCAGCAGTGCCAGTGCCAGCCCCAGCCAAGGAGAAGTGGCAGCAATAGTAGCTCTGCTGGCTGGATCAGGGCCAGAGGGGCTACAACTAGAGCCAGAGCTGGAGCCAGAGATGGTGCTGGAAGTAAGCAGCTGTGGCCAGGGAGTGGTGGGAGAGAAGAGGCCACGGGATGGGCAGGATGTGCATTCTTTCACACACTGCCCCACAGGCCACACATGGTGGGTCTTCTCTATTCATCTTTCTCAAATAGAAAGTTTTCCCCACACTCCCCCTATCATGTGCCCTCTCCCCTGCTGCTTGAGCCACTCCAGTCCAGGGATGAAGCTGGATCTGAGCCACTGACTGCCCTGGACAGGCACTTGAATCCAAGATGAGGCTTTTTTCCCTCCACGGTGATTGGAGAAAAAATCCTTTTTTTGGATTTGAGTAACTATGGTATCTATCTATCTATCTATCTATCTATCTATCTATCTATCTATCTATCTAATTGCAACCACAGATTAAGTGTTTTGCTATATTAAAATTACATATTCCACATATTTTGTGGAAAAATTCCACAAATTTTGTGGATTATTCCTCCTTTTATCATGCAATCAATTGATTGAACACGTGGCCAGGTGACAACTAAAGACTGTTTAATGATTACCTGGTTAATCATGTCTTAAGTATAACATGTAGATGGGGCCCAAGAGACAGGTCAAAGGAAGTGATTATTCCCCCTATTCAGCACTGGTGAGGCCACATTTGGAGAACTGTGTTCAGTTTTGGGCCGCCCACTACAGAAAGGAAATGGACAAATTGGAGAGGGTCCAGCAGAGGGCAACAAAAATGGTGAGGGGGCTGGGGCACATGAGTTATAAGGAAAGACTGAGGGAACTGGGTTTATTTAGTCTAGAGAAGAGAAGACTGGGAGGAACTTAATAGCCCCCTTCAACTATCTGAAGTGCGGTTCCAAAGAGGATGGAGCGACTGTTCACAGTGGTGGCAGATGACAGAACAAGGAGCAACTGTTTCAAGTTGCAGGTAGGGAAGTTTAGGTTAGATATTAGGAAGAATTTTCTTACTAGGAGGGTAGTAAAACACTGGAACAGGTTACCAGAGAGGTGATGGAATCTCTATCCTTAGAGGTTTCTAAGATATGGCTAGATAAAACTTTGGCTGGGATGATCTAGTGGACTCCAAGATGAACATGAGTCGGCAGTGTGATGAAGCCATCAAAAAAGACAATGGCACTTTATCGTGCATCAGCAGATGCATGACGAATAGGTCCAAGGAGGTGATACTTCCCCTTTATCGGGCACTGGTCAGACCGGAGTTGGAGTACTGCGTGCAATTCTGGGCGCTGCAATTCAAGAGGGATGCGGATAACCTGGAGAGGGTCCAGAGAAGGGCCACTTGTATGGTTAAGGGCCTGCAGTCCAAGCCCTACAAGGAGAGACTAGAGAAACTGGACCTTTTCAGCCTCCGCAAGAGAAGGTTGAGAGGCGACCTTGTGGCCGCCTATAAGTTCATCACAGGGGCACAGAAGGGAATTGGTGAGTATTTATTCACCAAGGCGCCCCCAGGGGTTACAAGAAATAATGGCCACAAGCTAGCAGAGAGCAGATTTAGATTGGACATTAGGAAGAACTTCTTCACAGTTCGAGTGGCCAGGGTCTGGAACGGGCTCCCAAGGGAGGTGGTGCTCTCCCCTACCCTGGGGGTCTTCAAGAGGAGGTTAGACGAGTATCTAGCTGGGGTCATCTAGACCCAGCACTCTTTCCTGCTTATGCAGGGGGTCGGACTCGATGATCTATTGAGGTCCCTTCCGACCCTAATATCTATGAATCTATGAACATCTATGAATCTATGAATCTAGTTGGCAATGGTCCTGCCTTGAGCAGGGGGGTGGACTAGATCTCCTGAGGTCCCTTCCAACCCCAATTTTCTATGATTTTATGACAAAAAAAAAATCAATTCTATAATTAAGGGTTTTTTTTTTAAATAAACAAAGGAATTTTCAAAGGGCTAGTAATCTGCACTGGCACTACTTTTTTGCCAGTTGTCCAAAGTCATAGATATGAATGGCTGGCTAAGTTGCAGCACTGTAATAAAGGTCCTTGGAGCTATATGGATCACAATCTGAATATGAATCCACAGAGTGCTATTGTCGCAACAAAACAAAACACAACTCCGCCCTCCCTCCCCCAAATCCCCCCCCCAACAACCCGTGAATAGCCAATTGAATTAGACAGTAAAAGCTCTGTTATCCGGAATCCATGGGAAATGGGGGTTGCTGGTTGATCAAATGTGGTGGTTATCTGACAGTTATACTTATCTCCAGCCCAGTGGGATGGAGGGGCCTTTCCTGTTCGGCCGCCACCCCTCCTGCTGCTTTCACTCCCTGGTGTCAGTGTGCTGGGGGACAGGGAGGGTGGCCCCGCACAGGCTGCTTTGCCCTGGGCCGTGGTCCATGAGGAAGAAGTGGAACTTGGCTCGCAATGGCGAAACCGGAAATGCCATGGTGGGACAGATGCCAGTTATTAGAGCATTCCAGATGGTAAAATGCCAGATAACACAGCTTTTACTGTATTAACGTGAATATAGGCTGCAAGTCAATGAAAGTGACTCTTCACTATTCAGCATTGGTAAGGTCTCATCTCAAGTACTGTTTAATTTTAAGCACTGCACTTCAAGGAAGTGCATACAACAAATTGGAAAGAGTCCAACAGACAGTAACAAAAATGATTAGAAGTCTAGGAAACATGACTTATGAATAAAAGTTGGAAGATTTGAAATTATTTAGTCTGGAGAAGAGAAGACTGATGGGAAATTTTATACCGGTCTTCAAATACCTGTATGTTACTTATAAAGAGGATGGTGATGAACTCACTGCTTATAGGTGACAGCTGTAGGGACTGTGCTATGGGCACCGTGCTGTTGGACAAGAGAGCAAACAGGAATAGATTGGTTCCAGGTTGACCGTGAAGTGTAAAATTCCATAAAAACTAAGTAACTGGTATCTTGAAGTTATCTGAAGACTATTATCAAATCTGTCATCAATCATCTCTTCTTCACACTAAATAATTGCAGTTCTTCCAATATTTTTACTCAGTCTACCAAATTATTTGTCCAATAACACACAGTGTTCCTCAGGTACATTACTTACTTTTTATGTAACTTTATACTCTATGAACCAACATCTTGGCGCTTCTGGCCAAACCTTTCTGCATATAAGTTCTTCCAGAAATCATCTAATGTGGGTGAACCTGTAGCATTCCCTACTGTTGTCATGTGCAATCACTGAGCCCCTACAGGCAGAAACTCTTGGGCAACCACAGAAACCTATCATCATCCAGTTTATATGCAACCTGGTATCTTTAGGAACGCTGTGTGTTATTGGACAAATAATTTACTAAACTTTTTATTTAATGTAACCAAGGCCCAGATGCACAAAAAGACATAGCCAATCAATGTGGAGATTAGGCAGAATTTAGGTGTCTACGTGTAATTCTCAAACATAACCTAAGCCCTTAGGTGCATAGGCTTTCAGCAGGCCCCAGCTTTCAACATATTCCCCACATACCACTTGTCTGCATAGTGGCATAGATTCAACAGAGGTGCAGAGCAACACAGACAGAAGAGTCTGTAACATTCAAGTCCCTACATCTTAGCTGGTGTTACTCTATTTTTTAGCCCTGCAGCTGGATGAAACATGTGGGGCCAGTCTGAGGGTTGGGCCTCAGACACTAGGATCAGGCCCCAGACCTCCTCCACCTGGCTTAGCATGCCACCATTGGGCTGTGCCACCTCTGCCTAGCCCAGCATGCTGGTATCAGGCCATGCACGCTCTCTGCCAGGTCCCATATGTTTGATCTGGCATGCAGGGCCATGTTATCTGGCTTGTGGAGTTCCCATGGGTCCAGAAATTTGGCAGCAGGGGAATGGCAATTCCTGCCACTGTCAAATTTTTAGACCCAAGTGAAGCCCTGCAGGCCAGATAACATAGCCCTGCAGGCTGGATCTGGCCCTCAGGTGAGGGTTAAGGAACCCAGCTCTAAGCCATCTCCTGAGACAGCCTGAGCATGCCACTAAGAAATAAGCCCCACCCAGTTGTGCCTGCTCCGTATTTACCCATTTGTGCAGAGATGCAGAGTAGGTAACTCAGCAGGGCCCTGAGCAAGTGCTCTACTAGCATGCCAGGCATAGCTTCAGAGCTGTTTATTCCTGGGTGAATGCAGAATAGGTACAAGTTTGTGGACCTTATTTCTCAGTGGCTTTCTCAGGAGGCTACGCAGAATATATGAAGAGGGATAGGATTCATCCATATCTTCAGCATTCTACAATATTTAGCTTATGCAGCTCCCTCTTCGGTGTGCCAGCTATTATGAGTTCCATTCCAAAGAGCCTACCACTCCACTCCATTGCATATGGAACTTTGGTGCCTAATTCAAGGTTGAGGATTCTGCCTCATGGGCCAGGCAACTAAAAGTTAGACTCAGTGAATCAATTGTAGCATTTAAGTCCCTTTATGGATCTAGCTCTATGCATTAATCAATCAATTAATCATAATCATTAATTCATATGAATTTCCCACAGAAGTAATTTTAAATTAATTATGTAGCAAATTAATTTATGCCTTGCTTTGTTGGGAAACCTCAACACAGGCTTTTTCAGTGATCAATAGATATTTGGCATATAATGGCTGCACTTTGTAATCTAATTAAAGGAGCATTTGACATGCTCCTTGTCTTAGTATTTGGAGTAAAGAATTCCTGATGCAGTGGACCAAAGGGTCAGGGGTCGGACTCGATGATCTATTGAGGTCCCTTCCGACCCTAACATCTATGAATCTAACATCTATGAATGAAAGCTAAGCAATTGCAGTATTTCCTAGCACAAAAGACAGCTTCCCAACGGGCTGTAATCATCCAGGATTTAAAAACAACCTCACTTGAATCAGTGGACAATGACTCTTGCTACATGACAAAGTATCAAGGTTTAATACATGTTCTATCAGTAGAGTCTAGAACTGAAGATCAGTATTTTATCAGTACCTGAGTGTGTCCTATGTAAATTACACAGTGTCACAAGAAAGCGGAATCTAACCAAAATAGAGTAAACGGGAATCTAACCAAAATAGAGTAAATAGATAAAAACAGCAACTTCTTCAGTCTAGAATAACACTCAGGAAGAAAGGATCATCCACTGAGTAGGCTTGATAGAAATGTGGGTTTCATTACAGGGGTCGACATCCTCCAGTCCATGGGCCCAGTACCCCTCTCTTTTGTTACCAGTCACTTGCAAGTGGATCCAGTCACAGGGCCCCATCTATTTATAAGCTAAGTGGGTTTCTAGAATTTAGCTACTGTTTCTGGGTATATAGAACAAGCACTCTCTCAGACTCTGATAATCTGTATGACCCCTTCTTCGGATGCTGGCTAAGATCCTGAAATGAGTTCCTCGGAACTTCTTCGCCTCTGCCAGTTTCTTACACATGCTTCTCCAAAATCCAGTCTCAGATGTAAAATGGATTTCCTTTGGTGTAAAGGAAAGCAATGAACATGGACTTAGCAAATGAACTTCCATAGTCACTTTCCTCTTTAAAAGTACTAGGTATACAGAGTTTTGAAAAACAAAATGCTAGAAACTCAGCCTGTGTTAATTTGATATTGCCCTTTCTGTGAGTCTGTAGTTGTCAGTATTTCAGACCAGACAGAATCCCTCCTGCCTTCTGTTTCTTTAGCTAATTGCACTTACATATGGCAATGATCCTCTTCTTAGTGCCAACTGTCTTCCTTTTCCTTGTACCCACTTCAGTTAAGCTCCCTGCAGAGAAAACACATGGTTCCATGGTAGAACACATGCTGGCATGGACAAGCAGTTTGGAGGCATTCAAAGGTGATAACCCCAGTTTGCAGTCTAATGGCTTTTTTTTGTGATTGGCTCTTCAGTGAGGTGTCAAGTTCCTTGCCTCAGCAGGATGGCCATCTGGAAGGCCTTGGGCAAAGTCAGACATAAGTTCAGCACATAACACAAAATGGAGGCCATAATACAAAATGATACAGGCTTATCCCACTCTGGCACAAAGTTCAGTTAAAAAAAGTCTAACATAGATTTTCCTACGCAGCTTAGCACAAATTAGTTAGCCTATGTCTACATAGCAAAATTATTATCTCCAGCAGTGACCTCAACTATGCTGTACTTTTCTGACCTCCTAAACTGGAAGCAGGATAGCCCTCTCTGTGGGAGCAAGCTAATTGACTAGAGGAAGACTAATTGGGATGGTCACTCAAGTGTGCTAATAATACTGTAGCCCTATGACAAGGCAACCTCAATGATTCTAGTTGAAGAAGCAATCTGCATGGAACAGCACATAATGCTTTGGGGATAGTAAACTGGCTGTATTGACATAGCCTTAATTTCTCTGTGCCTTATTTTATCTGAGGATGAAAGTACATCCTGTACCTCATAAGGATAAGGAATATGTATGTGAAGAGACTGTGAGAATTTAACTTTTACAGTGATGGGGTCACATATGTATTCTAAAACAGGGCATGGGAGGAGTTGGTTGCGGAGTCTCCTGAAAACAAATGGTCATAAAAAAAGGTAATATTAACTCATGAACATGCAGGAGGACAAAGTTTTGATGATATAATCTCAGCTAGATCACTTCTGAAATTTTAAAGCAAGATTCTGTAGAGTTGAATATTCAGCACAGGAAATTCCCTATTTACTATTTCTGCATGCCACTTTGAAAAGTTTTAGATGTATCCACAGCTACCTACAATCTGCTCTTGATGTTATTATTTCACTGATTAATATATTCAACTGAGATTATAAATAACTTTTCCCTCAGTCTAAATTGCTGATTTATCCTAATGATATAATCCAAGTTTGAATGTATATCTGAAGTTAAATGACTATAATTGTATCAGAGCAAATAAAACATTTATCTCAATTGCAAATCTACCTCAAAATTCTACCTCAATCTTTTACATATCTGAAGACTGTTATGTCCCCTCTTGGTCCTCTCTTTTCTAGACTATCTACATCTAGTTCATTATAAGTTCTTGCAACCTTTTCATCATATGTTGTGTTTTCTAAACCTCTTGTTTTGTTCTTGCTGTCCTCCAGGCTCTCTGCAATTTTTCTATATCATTCCTACAGTGGGGAACTTTCACCAGTGCCAAGCAGAATGGAATAATTACTTTCTTCATCTTAAGTCTGACAGTCCTCTTCAAGCATTCACAGCAACAACCGAGCATATACCAAGCATTAAACATTTGGGATTACAAAGAATCTAATCATATTGGCAAGTTGTTTGATAATTATATATTACAGGATTTCACTTATACACCGAAGGGTCTTCTGGTCTTGAGACATCAAAAGGTATATTCCACTGTGTACACTGCCCAGGGTGTCAGCATGGTGTACTCATGTTTTGGGACTTCTTCCCGCTAGCCTCTTGGTTCCTGTGGGCACTCTCCTGTCTGTACTCTCTCCTGCCATGACTTGGTGGAACATGCAGACAAGAAAAAGCCTCTCACAGGTGAGAAGATCCTTGGGTGTCAGGTCTGTGCCTGGGCTGGGGCTTTCTTGACCTCAGCCCAGTTTTACTCTAGTTGTGCCTACTGGCCTGAAGCCCACGGGTAAAGGCTGCGAGTTTTAGGGGCAGTGGGTGCATCACAGGATTGACATCCAACTTCTCCCTGCTGGGCTCAGAGTTAACCTCACAGTCTCTGAAAAACAAACAAGTTCTGGAATTTATCTGAATATCTTATTTATTTATTATTTATTTTATTTATTTATTATTTCCAATACAACACTGCTGGTCTTCTCCACCTGGCTACTGCCCAGAGCCACTTCTTTCCAGCTCTAAGTTCAGTTCCTCTGCCTCTTTGCAGTGAGTTCCTTTCCTTGGGACTCCTACAGCCAGACTGCCTCTCTGGCCTGAGGACTGAGTTTATAAAGGATGATGCAGTTCACCTGTTTCCTCTACTTCTGCCATGGGGTCAGCGGGGGCTGACCACACCTGGACACAGTGGCCATCTTATTTTAGACTCCTCAGCCTAGTAGTGAGCTGCAGTAGAACCCAGAAAACATGAGCGACAGTGACCTAACTAATGTGGGGGAGGGGGTGTGGAAGTAGAGGGACAGAGCGCATGGGAGCAAGCAAGGGTTGGGGGAAGCGGGGAGTGAACCACAGCCCCAGGGGGCAGCCCAAAGGGATGACCTGGAAGACCCAAGAGAGGGCAAGGAGGGGGGAGAAAGTGAAAGGGAAAAGAAAATGGTGAGGGGAGGGGTGAGAACCCAAGCACCCTTGCCCCTTTAGTAATGAGGTAAGAGCTCTATTACACACTGTTATCCAGCATCATCTCTGACAGTAGTTGAAAAGTCCTTTTCTTGGGTCCAGGTTTCCCATGTGTGGCTTTGTGAGCCATGGAAGGAGGGGGTAGATTGGGATGTTGGTAATTAGTATGGAAAGTAGAATGGTCATTCTTTGATTTCAGTGCTGAAAACGTTGAGGGCAAACATTCCTTGCTGGTGTTCTGCTGGAGCTGCAGAATAACTGGGTGCTATGCAACCCTGCCAGACCATCCAGCAATGACTTGTGCGAGTATCTCACATTAACACCCTACAGGACAATGAAGATATGGTCCTTCCTGCTTACATCCTACATCCACACCACAACCCTCTGTCACCAGTCTGCGCTATTTTCCTATACTCAGAGATCAAGAGCCTAGAAATGATGCCAGTGAAAACTGTCCTTGTTCTTGTCTTGGAATTCTTTCTCCAGAAGCTTGCTGTCACCTGCTGGGAGCATGCTGCATGGGTCCACTGTGAGTCCCATGAAAACTTCAGCAACAGTGGCCTGTCCTGCATGGCCTCTTGCAGGAAAAAACAAGTCACCCTGACAAGGAATCAGGTTGGTGATGGTCATGATAAGATGGCAGATATGTCATCATAAGACCAGGGACATCACCAAAATTAGGTGGTGGATGAATGTACAATGCTTGAAGAAAATAAAGCAGAAATGTCTTCTCTTGTACTTTGTGCAAAGTGAAAGGGTACCAAAACCTTTCATGAAGTCTGAGTGGCTTATGAGAAGTAGATACATAAGTCATATTGTTTAAAGCATCTCAGAGCAAATTTCCTAGAAGGCACTGAAATTTCTATCCCAGAAGGCACAGGAAAAGCAGGCTCATGAAGTAGATTAGGACACCTGGTTCTTTATTGTCTCTGGCAGTTTACTTGCCACTCTATGAGAGGTCTACTTTGGTATAAACTGGTGATGCCACACATCTGGTTGTTCATATCATGGTACAACTCAACAGCAGTATACACACTTCTTTAATATACAACAGTTGTTTGTTTGCCTATACACTTACTTGTTACTCTTATAGGAGGCAAAAAGAAAGTTGAGGTGATTGTGATTATATGTGAGAAATGAATATGAACACAGGACTTAAACAATTCTTAAACTCATAAAACTGTATTTTGTGGTAGAGTAACAGTGTCATTAATATAGCAGTTGAGAATGTTAAAGTGCGGAGAGAGAGAGTTTGTGGCCTAAGTGCTCTACTCCCAGGAAAGATTGACATTTAAATGAACTTCAGCAACAGCATTTGCTACTGAATATAAACCATCAACTGCTACAGCTTTAAGCAAACAAAAGCATAAATTCATTTGAATTTTACCTTTGAAACAATTAAAATGGCTAAAGCACTTTGGCTCGCCAGGAAAAAAAAAGTTTTGTTAATGCAATATTAGCTTGTGAACAGGAGTGATGGTGCAGCATGAGGTAAAATGCTGATTTAAATTTTGCCTTTAGGAGTAGAAGAGCTTGCTTTCATTTACCAGAAATAGGCAACACACAAGGTTTAGTGCTGCATATAAACAATTATCAATCAAGATCAGTAGCAAAAGCCAGTAGACCTTAGGGGAAAGTTAAATGACTTGCACTGAATGCAGTCTTTACAATGACTGTCAGAAGAAATCCCTGTCATAATGTTAAAAACCATGTTTCATTTTCATTAAAACACCCATAGAGAAGATTCAGATCTTTGTTTTAACCTAATTTGTTAATTCATTAATGTCAAGTTTTGTAGCTCAGAGGTTGGCAATGTATGGCCTACAGGGAGGTGATGGGGGTGATGGGGAGAATCAGCCTGCACCATCACTGGGTGGGGGCACCAAGCTATGCACAAGCCATGCCACAGCTAACTACACCATGGCTATGTCAGGAATCCCATGATTTGTTGACAGGGTAAAGTGGAGGCAACAGACTGGTTGAGAGCACGAGCCCACCTGGGACCCAAACTGAGTTGATTTGACCAGCAGTGCAAAAACCTTGATAACCACTGCTGTAGCCCAATTTTAAGCACAACTTGTACTATGCAGGGGTAAAATATTAGAAGCAGACAACAGAAACAGAGGATTGGAAAGAACTTCAAGGATCATGCAGTTGGGCTATCTGCAGAGGTGCAGGATTCTCTGTTTCTAAGCTATCTCAGGCAGATTCTTGCCAATTTGTTCAGTATTTTTGATCAATATTAAGAGTACTGGAGGGAGAAAAATGTGGGATAAGGTGAAGGAAATAAGGAAACTTTAAAAGAAGCAACTAAAGTTCAGATCCAAACCCCCAAGCATTTGGAGAAGCTTCATCAGTCACGGACAATAACTTGTCAGTTACCACAATGAAATAGCTTAAGTTGAAACAGATAGTGTAGGACAAATATTGGGCAGCTCATTTCATTGTGAATGAAAGTAGTAAATCATGCTGGACATCATAAAGTGCAAGTAATGAGTTTCCATACAAAATAATCTTCTTACTAAGCTAGTTCTTTTGGTATACTTTTTCTCTCTACATGTTGATAGAAAAAATAAACAAAGCATCTCTTGGTCGCTGTATTTCAAGCTCTTTGCTCCCAAGACCTCTGACCACTGAAAAGACAACCCGCCCCAACCCCAACCTCACTGGAAGAGGCAGGAACAGCAGTGGTGGCCCTCTGCCCCACACTGTTTCCAACAGGCTGGGAGGAAATTCCCTTCTCAAAAATGCAGTTCTGCTCTGCCAGGCTCCGCACCAAGCCGTGGTGAGTCTGACACTGAGCTCTGTGTCAGCCAGTCAACATGGAGATACTGCTTTACTTGGCCCTGGGCTGAGATGTTCTTGGGCTTGCCTTGACTTCTTCTTATTGGAGGCAGAGAGCAGCATGATTGGAGCAGGGAACCAGGCAGGCAGTGATATACCTGCTTGAATAATCCTGCCAAAAGCATCCTGCTTCCCTTACTGGCTGCTCTTATATCCAAGTGTGTGCTTGGGCTGCTGCTGCTGTTGCTATCCATTGAAGGTAAGAGGCTTTTACTGGACTTGGAAGCATATGGCTGCCTTAAGCAGAAAGCCATCATGCTGGGTAGGGAAGGGTCTGTTTGTTCCTCTGCAAGTGTATTCTCTCCCCCAACCCCCAGCACCCCAGTTTTCCTGCCCGGAGGACCAAACAGCCCCTCCCCTGCCCAGTGCCAGGGCCATCTGCTCAGGTACCCCCCAGGTGCCCCCAGTCCCCCACACTCCAGTTTTCCCAGCCAGGGGAGCAAACAGCTTCTCCTCTACTCATCCCCAAGCTCTCTCCTCCCCTTGTCCCTTTTGTGACCCCTTCTCCCATTCCCTGGGCTACTAGGCTTTTGCTGCTGGCTGGGGAATGCTTTCCCCAGCCTGCAATAGCCATCTTGTTGCAACAAAATGCCATGATGTGACCACTTGATGGAGAACGCCCCAGCAAGTGGCCATAGTGTGGCATTTCAGTGTAAATCACATTTTTTGTGAAAATCACTTAATTTTGTGAATTTCATGAAAAATTGGAAATTTTGATTTAAACAAGTACCTACCAACAGTGAAAATTCTCTTAGCTGCCTAGCTGCATCTTTAAGTTCCTGAATAACTATAAATTTGGCCCAAAGGGCACACATCATACCAAGATTTCTAACTGTAGTTATTTGTAAGTTATAATTATATGTATAGAGAGTAATTACATTTAATACTAAGAATACATACTGATTTGTAGTTAAATAGTTGTTAGTTATAGCAGGACAGGTTCCTTGGGTGAATTTGATATCTTTTATTAGACCAACCCAAATGGTTGGAGAATATTTATTAAGCAAGCTTTTGGGTTCAAAAACCCTTCGTCAGGCTAAGGAAGCTTCAGCAGTTGGTGTGTGCTCTTCCTGGATTAGTTATAGCAGTGAGCCAAGGCAGGGCTGGTTTTATGCATGTCTATATTTTAGAGGTAGGATGTTCAGCTCAAATAAGGGATGAAGTCTGGAATAAATAGCACTGAAGTCTTGCAAGCAATTTTCATGAGATTTTGCACTTGGTATCATATTTCTGAAAGAGACACTAAAAGCTAAAATCCTTAAAGTCTGAAATTGCCTTCCAGCCCCCAGGGAAGTGCCCTAACCACAAGGGCAATTGAATATTGTGGCATCAGGCTCAGCCAGACTATTACTGGAGCTATTCAACTCTATAAATTATTAACTATTTCTCAGAGCAGGGACTTGTACCTGACTCTCCCACATCCTGGGTACACTCCCAGCTGTTGAGACCATTCCACTTCGTATAAATAATTCAGCTACTACCATATCATTTAAAAGCGTGATACTCTCATGACCATCTGGTCTTGCAGAATTTCTGCCATGCTAGGCCAAAAGCTGTTTCTGTTAACTTTCTGGCCACACCTAAACCATTGCCCAGGGCCATTTTGGTTTTCACTTGGAACCAAAACTATAGAGGTTGATCTGGATACACTTAAACTTGAAAGTGTTCTGGTTTCAAGGTTCTGTTTTATCATTTGATCTACTTATTATTTTCAGTAATCAAGCTTCTTGCTAAGATGAAGCTATTTTCAATCAATAATCATATCTTGTAAATTTTTCTTCTATTGCATGACTTGCCTTTACCAAAGGAGTAAAATAAATGCATCCAGTTCCATTCTCCTGGACAAAGGCATACTGATGAGAATGCCTATTAACAACAAACCTAAGCAAGGGCACTTGATGCCCAAAAGCTTGTCCAACAGCTCTTTCAACTATACAGCTGGTCCAATAAAAGGTATCACAAAAATCCTTTCCTGTCAGAAACAAAGATATTATGACATCATTGCTGGATAAGAGAAAGCATGTTTGAGCAAAAGACCTAACACATACAGGGAAGTCAGTAGTAATTATAAAGCCAGCAGGGAATCCACAGTGTCTCTATATTAGATACCTGATCGATTTTATAGCTTAGGTCAGGGGTTGATAAGATGTGGCCTTTGGACAGGATTTGGCCCATGGAGCCACTAGGTCTGGCCTACGGAGCTAGAAGGTTTTGCTTTTGCCCATGCCCATGCCAGGACGGGTGGGACTGGGATTGGGAAGAGAGAAGCTGCATTAAGACTGAGCAACTAAAAACTGCACCTGCACTGCTGTCATTTCTCCCCAGCTGCAGCATGGGTGCAGCTTTCAGCTAGTGAAGAGCTAAGCCCAGAGCCAGGCAACTTCCAGCTGTGCCCAAACTGCAGCAGGGAGAAGGGCCAGGGAGTAGCAGCTGCTGTGTGGATGCAGCTTCCAGCTGCACAGCCCTGGCACAGCTCCTCACTGGCTGGAAGCTGTGCCCATGCTACAGTTGGAGAGTGGAGGGCTGGGGAGAAGTGGTGACAATAGTGTGGGCACAGTCCTCAGCTGCTTGGCCCCTATACAGTGCCCCTGGAAGTTGTGCTCATGCCCCAGACAGGGAGTGAGTGAGGCATTGGTGCCAGCACAGCACCAAGCTGCCCGTCTTCATCACTAGTGCAGATAGAGCCCTCTTGCTCTTGATGCATCACCAAAATTACCTGACCTGCATTGGACTGGAGCTGGGTTGTTTCAGCTCATGGCTTGGAAAAGTTGCCGGAGGACCCTAGATTAAGTCATTAGGAAGAGGCCTGGATGGTCTAGATGCTAGCCTAGAAAAAAACAGCATGCTGAAGAGGAAGCCTCCTAGCCTTGAAGTAGAAATTACTGAGGGGAGGTCCTAAGCCCCATGCTTCAAAGGTAGTTAGATGCCTAACTCCTGGCCAGAGGGAGGCACCTATCTTCCTTCCTCAGGATTTTCAGTCATGACCCCTTTCTTGGAAGTAAGTGTTGAAACCAAGTCACCCAGTTCTCATGAAACAGACAAGCATAAAATAAAAAATACTTTTTATAAATGATTACATTTTCTTTGGGCCAAAAATAAATAATAAAAGCAAAAGACCAACTGTAGCAAGTGGCAAGAGCACTCCCCAAGTTTGTGGAAGATAGAGGCTCAGGTCTACACCCCAATGGATATTTAATTAGTTATACAAAGTAGACTTGCTTCATGAAGAATATCAGAGAGAATCTGATGCTGGAAAAACAAAAGTTGATGATCAAGTTACTATTCTGGGATGTAGGATATATATATCTATATATTGCTCTATATCAAGCAGCATGAGATTTTGAAAAGAGGTCTTCCATGAAAGTATATTCACCACTGGGCCATTTGGGGTAATAGGATAGATGATAGTCATCTGTGGAATGCCTGCTGCCAGCCAGCCCCCAAAAGCCTTTCCATCATTTTTCTTTTGTGTAATCCTGATCTGTTAGGACTGCTCTGAGAACTAGGTTGGGTCCCTCATACAAGATAGGTGGTAGAATGTCTGGCTTCAAAACCCTTTGGTTTTAGACTAGGGATCTCGGCAGGCGGGAGGTACTGGGATTTGGTCTGCTTATCCCCAGCACAAACTGATACCTGCGGGGTTAAGTGGCAATTGTGAGAATCTTGATGGAGCCTGAATGTTGGACTTATTTCCCTGAAGTGGCAGCTAAATGCCTAAGAGCCTGCTGTTAATTTAATCCATTATTATTACTATTATTACTCTAAGAACTTTTTCCTTGTCTTTTCCATTCGGGATATTTACCTTGACAAAATTGCTATGCCAGTCTAAGTAATCTATAAGGGCAGAACCTCAGCAGGTAGAAATACCCCTTTGCTCAATAATTTGTTTCCTCTCATCTTTGTGACTCCTTTAACTGACCATATCATCTCCTCCTGCTATATAATCTTTTAAAAGCCACAGTAATTTTCTGGTTCTCTTCATCAAAACTTATGCAGTAAATTAACCCACAAAAATCTTCTCATCTGGATAAAAACTCTCAGCTGCATCAGTGGAAGGGCACCTTTACATTCTACTCAGTCTCTTACTAGCATCCATGGCAGTCTGTATTTTTAGTTATCCGCGTGCTCAGGATAAATTTTCTCTGCTTATTTACTTTCAACCAGTTTGGGGCAGCTGTGAAACCAAAAAGTTTGTAAAGCCTCTGCTGCTGAGGCTGGGAAGTTATTTTCTGCTGGATTGGAATCAGTAGAGATTTTAAGTACTTGCCATTGGCTTTTTAAATAAATTATCTTAAACAGCCTTCTGGACAATGATCCTTCCAGCATGTAGTGGAGTTCAGACACATTTAGAGGTCATCCATTTCTCCTTTAATTCTACCTAGCTGAGAAAAATGTTCAGCGTGATATAATACAGCAAACACCGTACACTTCACCAATAAATTCTCTTTCCTTTTTTGCTACCAGCACATATTGCTACAATTAAGCCACAGTTGGATGCAAAAGTACAATTATGCACTCTGCATTATTGTAGAAATGAAAGAATTACTTCAAAATAAATGTTATTCAAATACCCTGGCAATCTAAATGGTTTCAGATGCATGCATTTTAAGACAATTTTAAATGAGTATTTTGCAATCCAAATTCTTTTTATGAAAACAGCTGTCATATGAAGTTGCACATAGGGTCTTTCAGACAATAATGGAATTGGCTTTGATAATACCAAATACACTTATTTCTTTAAAATATTTCTATTAGGAAAGGTTTATTGCTTTTGGCCATCCTTTTTAAACAGAATCTGCAGACAAACAATTGAACTACAAATATATTTTCATAGGGAGGAAAACAGTTTGGAATTAGGTAGTTTGTTCCGTTAGGCCTTCATGCAAAGTCCATTAAGCTAGTGGAAAAAATCCCTGAGCTCTAGATCAACACTTTGCAGCTCTGAAGGCCTAAGAGTTCTGAGAGTTTTGGATAGTTTGGATAGCAATGATCCTGCCTCAGGCAGGAGGTTGAACTAGGACCCCAGCCCTTCCAGCCCTACTTCTGTATTATTCTGTGATTCTGAGACAAGTTTTTGTTGCTCTCTTGATCCCTTGTCTATATCACAAAATTAGTTCACAAAAATCTGCTGTTTTTGTTCTAGGTACATCAGGTATATTGGTAGAGCACATATGCCAGACCTCGAATCTGAAACACTGAGCTATAAAGAACTTCCTGCCTCTTCATTTTGAAACAACCAGATGCCCTTGATTTGGTTAGTGAGGCCTAATTATATGTTGCACCATTTATGTATTTGATCAGCCTTTGTGATTAGTTAATCAAGGTCTCAGACTGTAACCTTTCTGCTGAAATGTCACTTTCACAGCATGTCTGATCTCATCTGACCAGAGAAACAGGAACCTATAGGCAGCTTCCAGATTTTTTTTCACATCATAAGGGACCATTGTATATGCGCCCAGCCAATCAATAAATCCATCAGCAAAGCTCTTACTTTTGCTTTTAAATATTTTAGTTGGCCATATGCAATCTCTTGATAAAGACTCATCATTGTTGTCCCTTAAGCCACATACTCTGTTCAGTATTATTGCCCCTGAAATTAACTGTTATAGACTTCCCCAGATTTAACGCTGAAAGCTTGCTTTGGATAGTCTAGCTGCTTATACATAAACCCAAATGGCTGGAAAAACTCCTAAGAGAATGCAAGCCTCACAAAACTCATATTGCTTTAATCCTGTTGTGTCTTTGGGTTACCTTGTTTCAAAGTGACCCTGAGTTTTCAGAGGCGCTGTTAGGAATATCTCGTCACTCTCCACTGCGTGAGTGGTCATTTATGCTATTAGAGTAATAAGTAGAATGGATTTAATATGATACAAACACTTGATTTAAATAAGCTTCTGGGAAACCTCTGCAAATTCACAAAGTTAATGGCTTAACCTCACAATTCTCCATTGGAAAATACATTTTAATGATTTTGCAGATTCACTTTATTCTTCAAGAAATGAATCTCCCTCCCTACCTCCACACTACTTGACTCCTCTTATCAACGCATCTTAAACAAATAACCGCTTATTTATCTTCTAATAAGATTCATGGAAGTGAATTGACATAGTTTCCTCTTCTACAGCTGAAGAATAGGACCTTACTCATCAGATAGTCTAAGCAATGACTATGAGAGTCTTGGGATTTATAACAGTAAACGCGTGTATCAAAAGGGGCAGCTAATATATTTGAGCAGCTAACCAATGTGGACATGTGATGAATGTATTTTATATTCAGGAAACCAATTGGGGGGTGCAGTTAAAAAGAGGGTGAAGATACTAGTGGACATGATGTGTATTTAGAGCATGGGAGGAAGAAAAGGGTTTAGATTTATCCTCTGAAATCATTGAAATTCTATTCAGACACAAGCTTTTTGCACAGCTGTGGTAAGTTACAAAAGCCAGACTCAGGGATATGGTCTCATAGCCAATAATCTTATAAACCTATGCCAGCCTATGGATGGCAATGTTTACCAAGCTGGGAGCCAGTTCTGACTACTTTATACAGCTCTGATTAGTGTGATTAGACAGTTTGCATGAAGAAAAGAGATTTTTTACAAGATCCTGGATTTTTACAATGCACTTGTAATTCTTTAGGACTTCATTATTAAGCAGAAACAATATCTTGTTTTTGTTAAAATTCCAAGAGAAGCTAAGAGCAGTTTACATGCTAGTAAAGGCATTAATTGTGGTAACAAATGGCTTCAAGGTGATCAGGAATAGTCTGATTTTAATGTTCAGTATTTGGTAATAGTGAAACAAGTCTCTAATTCATAGTTACTCAGCTGTGACACAAAGACATTTTCCAGCCAACCCGGGTACAGGACACGCTTTGATGGATTTCTAATCTTGTTTTTCTCTTGTTCTTTGAATTTACTAAACAACACACATTGTATTAGCAAAGCAATGAATATTGATGTTTCCTGGTATTACAGTGAAAAGGGAATACTGATCTTCTTGCTCCCATTATGTGTTAGTGCTATCTCCCTTCAATGGATTACTTGGAGTTTATACACTTGCCCTAGAGTGATTTGTAATCACCATCTTTATTTTCCTCATCCTTGTCAAGAGAAATACTAAATAATTTACTCACATGCATCTCCCCTGCATTTAATGCAATATCTTTGATGCAGTCTCTTTGTTAAGGAGAAAGAGTCAAATTCTGGTACCTGTACCCCTCTTAAGAAGCAATGGCCATGTTCAGATGAGCAGGGGTGTACGGTTTGTGGTGCCACAAACCACATGTGGCAAATGTTAAAATTTGTGCTGTGCTGCAAACTGGCAAAATTTCCTACTGGGATTTACCAGTAGCAAATATATATAAAAGCCCCCAGCAGCAGAAGTGGTGCAACACAGAGAATAAGCATGCCCGGCACAAACGGAGGCCAGACCACACACAGCAATGCTCTGGCTGTTGGCCAGGCCTCTGTGACGCCCAGCTTGTGCCTCTGCTGCTCCAGCATGCCACTGGGACACAAGGTAAGACTGCTGGGGGCAGCACAGATGCTGGCCCCAGCCTCCAGCTTGCCCTGGCTGAAGAGCCGGGAGGAGCTGGGCAAAGACAGTTTGCCCGTTGTGGGACAATTTGTCCTGCAATGACGCGTACGTGCAGGGGTGTGTACTGAGGCAATTTGTGCCACTTGGAGTGCGTGCCCTTGCTTGTCTGGACATGGCCAATAGCTGCATCCAGACAAGTGTGGACATTTGGTTCCCTGGCACCCACTGTCCCCATGTGTGCTGCCCCACTTTTTTTCTGAGTGGTTTTTTTTTTTGACCCCTGGATCTCCTAAAAACCTCCTTGCTGCAAGGTAGCAGTGCGAGAAACACTTGAATGTGCAGTACGTGGCACCCCATACCACATGGCCATGCTCATCTGGATAAGGCCAATGGGATTGTTTTTGAGCAAGCTACTGAACGTATGAGTAAGACTACAGTACAGATGTACAGATGATTGAATCAGTATAGAGTACAGATGATTGAATCTATCCCTCAGATCAACAAAAACCAAGGATTTGGGCTGGGAGAGTCTTAGGGATTCTGCAGTGATTGCGAACAATGAGTCCATGAACTCACAACCTCTGCAGTGCTGGCAGTTATCCTAGGCTTTAGTATAAACCACTGTGGATGTGTGGATGAAGAGCAGTTAGGTAGTAGAATCTATTAATGCAGCGATTCCCAAACTGGGTTGTGACCCCCAAATGGGGTCACAACATCCACAGATGGAGTTGCAGGGTTGGGAAGCTGTGGGTTGGGAGTGAGGGGGCCATGCTGAGGAAGTGGGGCTACGCTGAGGAAATGGGGTCATGGTGAGGAACCGTTTGGGAAGCACTGCATTAAGACACTATAATTATTGAGCCAAAACTCATCTTTAGGAGCATACGTCTCAGAGAGTGCTCTGCAACACTTTTCAAGACAGCATCACCACTTCCTGTATGTGGGATGATGTGCTAGACTTGCAAAAGCCTTGTTTTTCTTACTGCTGACTAAGGGGCACAAGGTGATAAGAAATCCTTTATACCTTGTATGTATGAAATCCTTTGCATGTTCATGCAGAGCCAGTCATGGTCTTATTCTGAGCATTCCCTTCCATTCTTATTATTCTAGGTACTGGATATTTTTTCTTTATACAGCCTGGTTAGAAGCCTTAAAAGTGACATCTGGCAGTTTTAAATAATACTATACCCCAGTCCAGCCTGGCCTTTTCTTCTGATGCTTTGGCATATCACCTTTGCTGAGAACCACAGGCAAGGAAAACACTTAGAGGCCTGAGGCTCTGGTTTCAAAGCATTAACTTAGAGAAAGAAGGAGACACTTGAATACATTGCTTTGGACATGGTGCATGGCAGTGTATCACTGCACTGCTAACAGTTTCATTTCAATGTCTAGACTGAAGGCATTTGTATTACATAGCACCTGTTCAGATATCAAATGTAGGGGAAAAGGTCTCTTTCTCTTACCAGGCATCTTTTTTAGAGGAAGAAGATAATGTGAAAGATGTCTGAATATCTGGATATATCAGGTAGCAGAACAATAATGCTCTCCACCCCCATTATCACCATGCTTGACAGTTAGACTTTGGAAAGCAGCACTGACCATAAGTGTAATTAGAATGAGGGCCAATGCAAATGGGGAATCAAGAAACAGCAACATTATGGAACTTATGCTAGATAATTTTATTATGAGATCTGAACGCAGAGTGACACATTACAAAAGATATGTCATGAAATATACATTAATGGTCCTAACCAGAACATGAATATGAAATGGTTTTATAACTGCTTCTCTATTTTCTGGTATATCTGAGGTTACCAGTAGAAGGTTTACATGTTGGAGATTGAGAATGAGACTGGATTAGTAGAAAATGGACATTTTTTTACATACCTACTGTAGAATATGCAGCACAGACATTGACATTGAAGCTGCAGTCATGACCCTGCATTCTTATGCTTATGCCATTCTTGTGCCGGATTAGCTGCGCACAATAGGACTGCTGATCTGTAAATAAGCTATTTCTTTGTTTTCACCCTTCCCTTCCCACTACCTATTACTAAAGCACTAGACTTTCTAAGGATATATCCATATGTCATGTAGGTATATGTATGTGGGTTGTATTATCTGCATCCCATTTTCTCAATGCAGCAATTCCAATGTACTTCACAATATTTAAAAGGACATTGTATTTCTCACCAGTTTCTTTAACTGCAAGAGATTTCTGTAACATTAAATTTGCTACAGGCAACAGCCTAAGAAACTGATGCAAATATGGTTCTAAGAAATGCTTTCAGTATGAAGTTAGCATGCATATTTTCATTAAACAGATATGGGGTCTGGATAGGGGATTTATTAGCTGTCCTGTGTGGCATTTTGTGAGCTCTAACACTTAACAATACTTATTGGATTATACATTAAAATAGCATTTTTAAAAATATCTGGTGCTGTCTTGAGAAATGTCTAAATCAACAAGACTTTACTAGCACAGTTTTCTAACTCACTACAATGATTAGAAGATAACATAAAATTAGGAAATCTAATATTCTCTTTTGCCCAGTATCTTACAATTTGCATCATCCAATGGACCATAGCTGTTTGGCCATGGTAGGTAAAAGGCACACTAACAAATTAGAAACCAGACTGTTCTAAGAAAAGTTAAAGCTGAGAACTTTTTTATTGTTAAGGTTAGATTTTTCAGGTGATATCTTGTCTGGACTGCAACTTGCATAATTTAATGATGAACCTTTCTACACAGAAAGTACGGTTTGGGGGGAAAAAGGGGGATTTGTGATTTGCATAAAGCCACAGAATTGAGGCTGTCATGCTGTACAGTGAGACACTATTTCACTGAAGCCTCAGTGCTCTAACAGACAGAAGGTGGTGCTGTTGATTAGTGACAACACCCTGTAAAATATTTTTCCAACAAAGAGATGATCAATTTGCTATCACTGCAGTCATTCTTTATTGAACTTAAAAGAAGCAGCCATCTGGAACTTATTCCAGCATTTGACTTCAGTTACTTTACTGCTTAACAGTGACCTACACAATGCTTTAACTGCATTATTCTCCCCCCTTTTATGTAAATCAGAGAAAACAGCCAGAGAAAATAAGCAGCATAATGTGGTACACAATATTTTGTTACATACATTAATGCAAAACATGATCTGTTATGAGCCACCCCTCCACCAAAATATCATTTTAGAAATCCAGAAAAAGGCTGCTGTTTAGTCACTAAGAAAAATAGTCAAGAGGTTTTTTTTCATACAGCTGTTCCTAGACCTTTAAAGACTTACATCTGCAATAATCTTTACTTGGGAGGAAGCCTTCTACTGCAACAGATGTTTAACCAGAGGCACAACAGTCACAGTCTGCACTGTAGACACCAACACCAGTTGGGGCAGCAACAGGGGATGAGTCAGCAGCAATAGTGATTGCCATTCATGGCTCCCCTCTAACTGAGCACCCAGGGCTTGTACATCATTACTCATTACTCCACTGCTTTTGACAAAATATGTAGTATTTTTAATGTTTATGGAACATACTGGATGGACAGAATACACTCCTAAATTTAAGTTCTACCTCAAGAGAGACAGAGGACAAAAACATGAGGTGCTCCCACTGTTGTGGAGAAGGACAGCTACTATGAGGAGAGGTGAAATTATTCCAATTCTGGTTTAATGCCTCTCTGCCAAAGTTATCATAAGGATGTCCACTGCAGTGGTACATTTTGTTAAGTCTATGCCTGAGTTAAGTTCAGCGCCCCCCCCGGGGTGTAAGTTGGCTGAAATTACAGAAACCATTAGGGACTGGACTGTGGCCACCTACTCATTATAAAAAGGCCAAGAAGTAAGCATCAAGCAATAGTAACTGTTGGGCCTGGATAATGCAACATTTTCTAAGGGGTAAATTACAATCTGGCCTTCCCCATCACATACCACCTGGATCTTGGGTCTACCTATGTACTTACTTCCTCCTATTGTACAGGGGTGAAAAAGGAATTAACAGAGCCTTGGCTCTAATATTTCTTCACACAGTTCTCTGCCCCACTTCACAGCTAGTGTAGCTGTGCTAGTTCAAGGTTGTATAACCAGCTGCTGGGGTAGGCAGCCACCTCTTTGTGATTCTGATTATCAACACCTCATTGAAGTTCTTCCTAGGCGATGGTGTTCTATGCACCAGACCTTGCTTGGTGATGTATTTGAAATATCTAGAAATACCAAGGAAAGACCTTTGTTATCCATAATTACTCCTACATTTAATGCTTTATCTCTTCAAAACTCTGTACGCATATTAACTAGCAAAATATCACATGCATTCTCTGTCAGAAAAGCATTTTTGTTTCCACTTTACAGATGGAGAGATGGAGAGGCAGTTAGGTCAAGTCATTTACTCAAGGTCTTAGTGGTTCAAGTGGGATTACAATTTGAGAGTGTCTAGTCTGTTATATGGCATTACCTAACTGTATGCCCAATAAAAACATCTAAAGCAAAACAGTCAGATGTCATGCCCCTTCAGTACTGATATATGTACCCAATTACATGATAACCATCAGGAAAATAATGGCAAGCTACTGAAGTTTGCTATTAAAAGAACCCTGGTTAAAGTTAGGATATTCTCTGTTGAGTATGTCTCTATAAATCAGTTTTTGTTCAAGAAAGTGACCACTTTCACTCTTTTGGGTGCAAAAAGTTGTGTAATTTAGTCACTGTGATATCCCCAGAGGCTCAGTTGGACATCCACTAGAGAGATTAGAGATGAGAAACGGTGACATTTCAAGATTGTGCATGTATCAGAGAGCCTTCAGTGCAAATTACTGTGTGTGACTGCTCCATCAGGAATCCTCCGAGACTGTTGTTATTTTTCAAAGTGCTTTAAAGTGCTTTCACCAAAAAGGATCACCTTATATTTTTTCTATACAACTACTTCTTCTGTCTCTGCTTCTTGCCACTTCTTCTTGTGACCTATATTTTTGCTGCCCAAATAGGCTTCAGATTTCTTTTTAGATAAAAAATAAAAACTGTGGAACTATTTTCCCAATATCTTGCTACCACAGGACAAATTTAAAAATATATAGCTAGATTAGTAGGCCACCTTATGTTTTGTGCTGCAGTCTCACATGGTTTATATATAGTCCCTAAAAGGTATATCGTGCAGTATATTTCCAACACACAGGGCACGTCTACACAAGACATTTAATGCCCGTTGGACTAATTCTACTGCTCCATGCAAACAGAATACTAATGCGCAGTAAATTAGTCCATTGGGCATTAGGTGTTACACAAAAAAGCATACATCTGTGCTAATGTGCTGTAGTGTCGAATACAGCACGTTAAGTTATTACCTATTACAGGTACTAAATGTTCCATAATTATGGCACATTAATGAACATGTAGATGTGCCCACACATGCAGAAGAGACAACTGTTCCCTCACAAAATACGGTAGCAATAGAGACCCCCTTGAGTGAAAAACACCACAAGTTCCTGTCTTTTAGCCTATATTACAGGCTCTTGTTTGATGCTGAGGTAGTATATTTGGCTAAGAGCTCTTCTTTTCCATCTGCATTTGCTGGGGAACATTCTTTTGGATGCAGACATCTCTACACTTAAGTCTGTCTTTATCACTTAAAGATTAAATTAATGAACCAGGGGTTACAACTTGAGGATATTCAGATACTGAAAAAAGACTACAACTCATTTAACAGTCAGGTGCTGCATAGAAAACAACAATACTTCATAGTTCCCATTCACTTACAATTGGTTATAGGTGCAGTTTGAAATTGCTCGATCTAACTATCTGTAAATCCCTTGCTGGCTTGGAACTGGCTGTCTGAGAGAAAACTGTTCTGCCCTTATCTTATCAATTCAATCATGATCCGTAAAGGCACTTAAGCTAGCAGGTTTCTCTTAAAAGGGAAAGTGTAGATAATAAAGCATTTTCTATGAGGGGGTCCTTGGCTCTGTAACTCACTTGTCATTAACATCCAAAAGAGCTCGAAGTCTGTGACTGTTAGAACATACTGCAATGCTCCTCTAATTCCTTAGTCCTTTCCTTATGGGGTTGGATTGAAGGGGTAACGCTGGATGCTGGGAGTGTGGCAGGAGAGGTTGCCATTTTGTGAAGTTTGGATCACGTGAGCGATTGATTATATGAAGGATGGCTATTGGTTATGCACTACAGACTGATATTTTCTGTTTTCACATCCTTTACAGTGCTGATCACATTCTTGGTACTTAGGAAAAACTGATGATGGTTGATGAGTATGATGGTTTGTACCAATGGTTGAAGCTTGAAATTTGCATTTAAAAAAAGAAGCAGCAGAATGGACATTATGATAGGTGATATACTTCACCATACTTAGGCTCCGATTCAGGATTGTCAGGTATGGGTCTATTGTTTTGGTACTTATTTCCCCTCTCTGCAAGGCAAGATTCAACTCTGATTATTTTAGGGCTATGTTGCCAAACTCATTCATTTAAATTTAGAGTTGAGTGTTGATAGAGGGCATTTGTTTTCTTGGTGGCTGGTAATGTCAAAGTCAACACTTCCTTCTGGTTAGTTGCCAGTGTCCCAGCTGCCTGAGGAGGGTTCGGGATTGAGAGCATGGTCGGGGGGTAGAAAGGCAAGAAAGGTTTATTGACTTAACAAAAACACAACTACACGTAGTAACAAAACAAACAATGACAGACAAAAGCAATCCACGTTGGCGACTTATCGGTAGTCCCCTCTGATGCCTGATGCACAGCAAGCTTCTCTTTCCACAAAGTTCAGTGAAGTCAGGCGTCCCCAAACAGCATTGTCTGAAGGGTACCGTGAAGGACCCTGGAATGCAGTCCTTGGGCTCCTCGAGGTCCATGGGCCCACTGATACAGGCAACAGCTAACTAATCCTTTTCACAGAGCTGTATTTTCCTTCTGAATGGTTTCCAGATATTCTAGCTAATTTATAGCTTCTGAATGATACTGATAACGAACGACCACTCAGATACCTTTTACTTCAACTATCCTTAGACTGACCGATTAGCAGTACAAGCCTTGCATTCCTTTGATAAGGTAATTTTAACTGTGCCACAGGGCCTTGCTACTTCTAGGCTTTGCTAAATTTACTAGGCCTTGCTTTATACAAGGCCTCACTACATCTTAAACTTTAATTAGGCTTTTAGCAACAACATATAGCTTAATATCTAAACAAATATAGAAAAAACACTTGATGTAATCTTCATAGAGCCTTCAACAAGCACCTTTATCACACAGGCACACTTTTCAGCTGTCACACTCCACCCCTTGCTTGCTGAAGCACTATGATGGCTACAATTGAGATGCTAAAGCCACATGCGTTACATCGGGAAATGGGGAGGGATTTATAAATTTAACTTGCATAGCATGAACAGATTTACAACAACGATTAAAACACCATTTAACTGTTGCCACTAGGGCAGTGCAGAATACTATGATGCTTAAGATGGTTAGCCACATAGTTGAGGTGGCACTTGGTGACACACAAATAATACAGTTTACATCATACCATTTACAAGGCTTGGGCACATTGACAGCTAGACTGATGATTCGCCCACCCTCTCAAGCAAGGAGAGCCAACTGAGTGCCTTGCCAAGACTTTGCCTCAAGGCTTTGCAGCTTATTTTTCACTTCATTCCAGTTTTCTAACCGTGGCATGTCTACATCTGATACCCATGAAGTAGGTATCGTAAAGTTGAGAGGTATAGTCTCAGAGGAAATTTCTGGCCATTTTAGGGCAATAGTACGGTTACTCAATTGCAGTAGAGCAATGGCTCCACTTTTAGCTCTTAAGCAACACTAATTGCATAAAGTTTTGGTGGTACCATTTTCATGCAGCAAATGTCCTGTTTTTTTCTAACAAACATGTTACCCTATTGTTACGTATGACACATTAGGTAACTCGTATACGCAGGTCATGTTAGGTGGGCTGGGAGGCCAGCCTCTCCATAGGGTCCCTAATCCAATCAAGGTGCTACTAATTTGAACTAAGGGGGACTGTGCTACATACTGAGGGCCATCGTGGGTAACCATTTTCCATATGGGGCAATGCAGATTCCAATCTCAAAGGCATCCTCCTCCTAGCCCCGTGTTTAGCAAATAAGCAGTGTTCCAGTTTCCCTCTTTTACCCCCTTCACCAGGAATGAACATTTTCCTTTATCACAGCCTTCCCAAGTGGTAATCCAGGTACTTTGATAGGGGTATCTTTCTTTAAATGTTGCAGGCATCCCATGATGCTCTAAGCCAGGGGGCCATTCTCTATTTTTTAACGTTGTTTATTATCTGGGAAAAATGCATATTTAATGATAACTGGACTTGTGCACATGCAGTACTTCAAGTTTGATTTTTGTCTGCTTTAAAAGCAGTGTTCATCATGACTTGGGCAAGACAGACTGTCTCTAATCCTACATCAATTAGCAATTCGTCAGTCTGCTCTAACATTTTTCCTTTGAGCATGCCTCCCCTAGTGAGCAGCCCTACTGCCTGTCGGAGATTGGCTACTCCTTCAGCGTTTTTCTGGGATTTATCCAAGTTCCACACATTCATAGCAGAGTTAAGTCCGTCCCAAAGATAACCTGGAGTATCTCTTCATCTGCGGGACTTAAGTGCACTTATGGAATGGAAAATGACTGGCCATTCCCATCTAAGTAACCCTTCAGCTACCCAAGCTTCTGCTGAACAGTTTGGTAAAGTAGCTTGGACATACCATTGTTCTGTTCTGGACAATACTCGGGCAGTGAACAATGAAACGTTTAGGAGGGTTGGGATTTTAACTTGTGACCTCCACCAGGGTGTGGAGTTATACACGGGCAGTGCCAAAGCCTCCTCTGGGGGAACATCCAGAGATAGTAGTGAACACCCCGTTTTCTCACAGATCACATTTATCCTTCCTTCTTTGGAGGTCTAACCATACTTCACCTCTCAGAGAGCAAAATATCTGCCACGGTTGCTCATGGGGACAATGCTGTATCAGGTTAATGAAACGGCATTGTCCTGGCAGAATCATAGGACTAATTTGCTTTAGGAACCCTACTGGTATAAAAGGATGAGGATAAGTGGTGGAGACTTGTGGATACAGTCTCCTTTTAGTTGTATTAAAGTGGGTACCATTTCACCATGCCTCTGTATAAGTATGATTCACAAACTATGTAATAACTTTGTTCCAACCTGTAATGCGCTCTCCCACCTGGTGGGCCTCACACCATTGTTGGAGAGTGTTGTCAGCCATAGGAATGGGAGGGGGCAGGTTCTCCCATAAACGCAGTGGCTCAAGAGGCTGAACAGATGCAGAATGCACTACTGGGGACACAAACTCAGGGACATTGAGCTCAACGAGGTTCCCCTCAGGAAGTATGTAACAACAAACTCCCAAACGAGCAGAGCTACAACAATCACCTCCCCTCCCATAGTTAGCCATTCCAGCCTTCAGGTAGGGAATGAACCCAAGATAATAACTGGTACCACAGGTGCACTGACAGTTACCACCTTGCCAGTCAACTATCCTGTTTCTTCTACTCAGAGACCAGGACTTCACTTGCTCCAGGGTGGCAGGTTTCTTCCAGTATGCATACTGCAGCTGGACCACGTGAAGGCCATTTGAACGCGTTTCCGGGGGATGCTCTTCAGGGTCAGGCCACTCCTTGAGGTCTTCAGGAGCAAGTTCATTAATATCTGGGTAATAAGAGGGATAGTAGACATGCCCTACCCAGGAGACACAACAAGACATTAATAAAAAGAGTACATTCATAACAGTGCACCATTTCATGATGCCAGTTGATTCAGACCAGTGACAGAGCAGGACTCATCTTTAGTGGCAGGCTCAATTAGAAATGGTTATGGCGGCACTTGTTCCCACAGATTGGATCTGTCCACAAGACAACAAGGAGCTTGGCTCCCATTAGGTGAATCTGACTTAAATACCCACTATGTATTATGCATACCTTTTGCTAATAGTGTCCCCTCCCATATATCTCCTTCACTACAACTTGATCTCCTGCCTGGAGCTTTCCTGGGTCACCACTCCTAGGTCGCTCTACTGCCGGCTCGCGGGGACCACCCAATCCAAAGGCCTGCTACATAGGGCTACCTCCCAGATGGGGTCGGTTATTGGCCCAATTGATAGCTCGATCCAGGTGCAAGTCCCAGTCTTTAAGAACCGGGCCAGCGGCCAACCACAAATTGCATTTGAGGATGCCATTGGCTCGCTCTACCAATTCATTAGACTGCGGATGGTATGGGATGTGATATGTCCATAACATGCTATGTTTCGTGGTCCAGTCATATACAAGGTAGTTGCGGAAGTGAGGGCTATTATCGCTCTGTAGTTCTATAGGTGGTGGATACACAGCTAGCAAAGTTTCCAGTGCTACACAAGTGTCCTGGGCTGTAGCTCTTGCTGAGGCATGGGCAAACGTAATTCCTGTGATAACTTCTACAGCTACAAACACATACTGTCACTTTCGGGAAGTCCGAGGGAGGGGGCCTATGAAATCACATTGCCATACCTGCCACACTACCTTTCCTTCACGTAATGACAACAGGACAGTCGGGCAGGGTTTTAGTCACATTTTTACCTCATGGCAAGTGATGCATGTGTCGACTATTTCTTGTGCTTCTTTCTTGGTTACATGAATGCCCCAAGATACGGCCAGGTGGGCGGTTCCATCACTCCCGGGGTGTCCCTGTTGTCAATGTAGCCATTCTGCGGTTTGTTCCCCAGGTGTACAGTGGGAGGAGGAATTAGGTAATGATGGACTAGCCACTTTATCTTTTTCTTCAGCATACAAAGTTTCAGTGCTCTCCTCTCTTGTTAGCTTATCAACTCGCCTATTCCACTTTGCCTCTGGGCCTTCTCCTGCCTTATTTCCATGTGCTGCACTCACATGTCGGATGTGTAGAGGAAGTTTATCTTGGGCTAACTCCCATAAGTCTTTCCACTCTTCGTGGCTTCCAATGTTTTGTCCTTGTCTTTTAAAGTCCTCTTTATTCCATAGGGGTAGCCATTTAGTACATCCTTCCACTACCATCCAGGAGTCGCTATAAATATAGATGGGCCTTCTAGGACGTGGACCTTCTGTTAATTCCCACACAGCCACACTGAGCACTGCTTGGAGCTCAGCATACTGTGCGCTTTTCCCAATGCCTTGTAATACTACTTGCTTGCCATCTCAAATCCTCAAGGCAGCTGCTCTCCAGGCACAACCTTGAGCAGACCCATCTGTGAACCAGACTTCAACATCGGCTGAGGTCTCCATTTCAGGCGAGAAAGGAGGTGCTTCTTTGATGGGTGAAGGTTCACTGCAGCTTGTTTGATCAGGATAAACATTAATTGTATTTTCAGTGACTCTTTCAACTAATGCAAGGTGTCCCTTTGGGGTTACTTGTTGGACTTGGCTCAAAATGTAATAAATCCACCTTTGGACTGTGGCATCTTGGGCTCTCCCCCCAGGCAGTAGCTGGCAGTCTGACAGAGCCATTCTGAGGATAGGTATCGGAGAAGTGATAACTGTGGGTAATTCTCCTCTCAGTGCTTCTGTGGCTTCCAGGGCTGCTGTTTCTGCACACAACATCTGTTCTAAGAGAGTATACCTTGCTTCTGCCCCTCTCCAGCCTCGGCTCCAGAATCCAAGGGGTTTTCCTTCTGCTTCTGAGGACTCCTGCCACAGGCTCCAGTGTGGTCCTCCTTCCGAGACACCTATATGGAGCCAAAGCTCTCCTTCTGGACGTCATGCTGCTAGAGAGGCATGAACAGTTACTGCTTCCTTAAGGGCTTGTAAGGCATATTTATGCTTAGGACCCCATTCCCATTTAGTTCTCTTCTTAGATAGGTTATACAAGGGATGAGCTAATATGCTAAACTCAGGAAAATGCATACGCCAAAAATTTAGTGCTCCCAATTGGGCTTGCAGTTCTTTCACATTAGTGGGAGTTGGGATCTCTACAATATTTCACAGCTCCTCGGTTGGTATTGTGGGCCCCCCATTCTGCCATTCTATTCCTAGAAATTCATAAAAGGGCCCTACCCTTTGGATTTTTTGTTCAGACAGTGTGAATCCAAAGGTAAGCACTTTCTCTTTCAATGATTCAAAGGCCTTGCTGGCAGCCTCTCTGTCTTGACTGCCTACCATGACATCATCTATATACTGCCACATGTGTATGTCGGGGTACTTTTCTTGAACTTCATGAACTATTGTACCTAAAACTCCATGAGCCAGGGTGGGGCTGTGTATCCACCCCTGGGGCAACACAGTGTAGGTATACTGCTGCCCTATCCACGTAAAAGCAAATACTGGCCAGTGGTTCTTCTGGATGGGAATAGCAAAAAACATGTCTTTGATATCAACGGATCCCATCCACAGAGGTCCATAACATCGGATGCTTTCTGTTAAGGCTGGTAGTGAAGGGACAGCAGCTGTTAAGGGGTCAGTATTAGCATTCAAAGCTTGAAAGTCAATAGTCAACTGCCACCCTCCATTTGGCTTGCATACTGGCCACGCTGGATTGTTATATGGGGAGTGGGTTCGGATAATAGTCCCGTCTTCTAACTGCTGACTTATGATACACTGGATAGGTTGGGTGGCCTCGGGGGGAGTTCGATACTGGGGTCTGTGTACTCCATTCATGGGAGGCAGGGTTAGTGGGATCATGCTACATACATCAAGTTACAGCTGTTATAGCCGTTTCTTCTGTTTCTTGGTGAGGTACTATGCACCCAAACTGCCAGTTCTCTTGTTCAAGGGAAAACCGCTGTCCTCTTAGTACATTAAGTCCCAGTAAGCTTGATCCCCCTTTCAGTATTACTGTGGCCACTGTTACCTTAGAACCATTGGGTAATGTGAAGGTTGCTTGGACTAGATGTCCTGGTCTTCTGGTGCCTCTGACTCCAATTACTTGATAAGGGGTTACTTTCTCCCCCTTCCAATCTGTGGAATCTAAAATACAAATCTGGGCACCAGTGTCTAATAGCATATCGATTGACTTTTTACTTTTACCTAATTGAATCTGTACAGGTATCCGAATTAAGGGGCCAATATTAACTTTAGATACCGGTCCCCGGCTTGCTACTGCCCCCATTGTGGCCCCTTTCTTTGGAGGTTGGGCTGGCCGGACTCCCTAGGCCACATGATCAGGTGGGGTAAAGGCTGGTGGCCCCGAGGTGCCTGGGAAAATGTTGACAGTTCTGCCCTCAGGGCGGAGAATCCCTTCGGTGACTCTGCTGGTGGTGCTGATGGCTCTGCTTTTGGACTTGCTTTTTCATTTGCTTTTTCACTGCAGTGTTTAGCTCACAGCCCTCACAAAACATTGGTGGGCACTCCATCAATTTGCACTTTATTAAAACCGGCAGCTAACAAGTCTTTCCACAATTTTGCTTGCGGGGTCTTGGGCCAGCCTTCTCCAGCTTTTTCCAACAATTCAGGGGGAATCAGGGTGTTTGTCTTTTGCTGAGGCCACCACCATGGCCTTAGCAGTTTTTGTCGGCTTAGCCAGCCCTGGCTTCTGCAAAATGGGTAGAAGCTGCACTAATCACCAGATTGCATCTCTTACTAGGTGATCTACTGTTTCTGGTTCCAAGGCCAACAAGGCCGAGGTGCAGTCTATTGGTGCTTGTTGGCAAAACCTCTTCCACAGTGGTGCTGTCACAACCTCTGTATCTGGCGTGCGAGTCCAAACCGCTGCACGAATGATTTCAGTTAGCACCAACTGATACAAACAGTGGACAGCCTCCTCCAAATTGTTTCATGCCCGAGGGGCAGGGCTAAGCTTTTCTTCCATATTACCATAACTGGCCACAGTGGCTTGGAGCGCAGCAGAAAACAAAGTAACATTTTCATCACTTCCTACAAACTGATTCAACTGGACCTCGGGGCGCAGAATGATTTGGGCTGCTTCGGCTCTACTCGCTGAAATTGCAGAAGCTCCTTCACTATACATTTGAACTAGCCAGTCTATCACTGGTGCTCCTGGCTTGGACTTATGCTGTTCCTGTATATCTCTTATTTCTGCCTGTGGAAACGAATGTAGCTCTGTTTGAGGATTCCCTCCTTGTGGCCCTGAATGGGTTACTACCACGGGGAAGGCCTGGCTAGTTTCCTCTCTTTAGGCAGGGACATAGAGGGGCTGTTCAACACCAGGCTCATCATCAGTCTCCTCCTCTCTCTCTTCCCAGAGCTCAACTTCTGGTCTCTGCTCATAAAGATACTGTCTGATCTTGTGGGAGGATGGCTCTACAGTCTGTGCTAACTGCGCCCTCTTCTGGAGGGAAGCGGCCACGTGCACGATCATAATTTTCCCCTCCCTCCTTTCTAAAGTCTCCAAGCAGCTCTGAGCTGCCCGTGCCACCTCACACACCACGCTGTTGGAATCTCTCACATCTTCTAACTCCTTACTCAGCCAGGTGACCCTTCCCCAGAGCTGGGCGACTTCTTCAGCCCCTAACCGCAGGCATGTTGCCAGCAGCCATGACAGGCACCCCTTCTTGGGTTTACCCCAGGCAGCAGCAGCAAACCTAGCTCAATGATCCGGTACGGTTCCCGGGTCACTCTAGGCAGCTCTCAACCTATCCTTATCCCACCCGGGATTCTCCATCTCCATCACCTCCTTAAGCAAAGCCACTAACAGGGCGCACGCAACTCCCTCCATTCCAAATTTTCTCTCCGGACCAGAGCCTCTCAATCCTGTTCGTGATGCCAATTTATGTCCCAGCCGCCTGCAGAAGGTTTGAGATTGAGAGTATGGTCGGGGGTAGAAAGGTAAGAAAGAAAGGTTTATTGACTTAACAAAAACACAACTACGTGTAGTAACAAAACAAACAATGACAGACAAAAGCAATTCACGTCGGCAACTTATAGGCAGTCCCCTCTGATGCCTGATACACAGCAAGCTTCTCTTTCCACAAAGTTCAGTGAAGTCAGGCATCTCCGAACAGCGTTGTCCGAAGGGTACCATGAAGGACCCTGGAATGCAGTCCTTGGGCTCCTCGAGGTCCATGGGCCCACTGATCCAGGCAACAGCTAACTAATCCTTTTCACAGAGCTGTATCTTCCTTCTGAGTGGTTTCCAGATATTCCAGCTAATTTATAGCTTCTGAATGATACTGATAATGAACAACCACTCAGATTCCTTTTACTTCAACTGTCCTTAGACTGACCAATTAGCAGTACAAGCCTTGCATTCCTTTGATAAGGTAATTTTAACTGTGCCACAGGGCCTTACTACTTCTAGGCTTTGCTAAATTTACTAGGTCTTGCTTTATACAAGGCCTCACGACATCTTAAATTTTAATTAGGCTTTTAGCAACAACATATAGCTTAATATCTAAACAAATACAGAAAAACACTTGATATAATCTTCATAGAGCCTTCAGCAAGCACCTTTATCACACAGGCACACTTTTCAGCTGTCACAGCCAGGTATAAGAAAACTAATTTTTCAGGTTTTGTGTATAGTTTTTATGGTGACAAGTCCATAACTGTCCCTTTTGGTCCATTTTTATTTTTCTTATGAATCAGATGCTCTGTGAGTAGGAGTTATTTTATCAATCACAGATAGTATTATCATAAATCTGTGGTTTTCATATATGAGATTCTGTAGTGCACACAAACATCAGACTAGAACTAGGGTGAGTGCTAAGGCCTTCTAGGTGGAAAAGCCCCCACTCCATTCATTCAACCTGCTAAAAGCCTGGTATATCCTCCCTGACATAGAGATGAACAAGACTAGGTACCAAACAGCAAGAGCGGTGATAGTAATTCATTGCAGTTTGCTCACTAGAAAATACTATTTGGAATAGTTGAACTCAAGGCTGACTTTCTGTTTGTGGGAGGCCTTAAAAAGATGTTCACCAGATTTCTGAGAAAGTGAAATATATGCTATGCTTACCTCAATAAGTCTTCCACTATATTGATAAGCAGTATTTGTTGTAGAAAGAATTATTATTAGCCTTAGATATTCCCCCCCCCCCCCCCCCGTGTTTACACAGGTACTCAAAGGCTAGGTACAGACAGTCAAAAAGCCCAAGGCTGAATTGATTCAGTCTTTTCAGGTTAGTCTAAACTGCACAGATTCAGTTGTAACAGAAGTGAACAGACATTTACCTTTGATTCAGGAAATGCAGCCACATGCCTGCAGTGGCTCAGGCCAGAAGTCAGGAGATGTAGAACATGGCTCTTCGGCTGTATGTTCACTTCCTCTTCCTGCTGCCCCAAAGGTATCTGGGATTTGCAGTCCAGAATCATAGCAGCAGGACTGTGCAGGGTTGCTCATCACTTCCTCTTTCTGCTTTCAGGTGCCTTTGGTATTTGTACTCCATAGTTGCAGCCAGCCGTAAGTTTGAGCAGGGGAAGGGGTGTTTAACCTTCTCCCTGGCCCCAGCCCCTAGCTGGGGTTTCCTTGGGGGGCAGTGCCCCCCCCATAGACTGGGCTGCATCCTCAGGTGGGCTTGCTGCCCCCCACTTTGTCAGCCAGCCCTCACTACTCCAGCTAGGGAGGAGAGGAGCAGGGCCAGCCCTGCTCTCTGGAGCAGACAGCACAGCCCAGCTTGGGACTAGAAAGCATGCTGGGAGACTGTGATTTAACTTGAACCCAGAAGGGGTCTGGGACAGAAGTTTTATAAATTGGTTTGACCTAAATCTGTTAAGTCTGATACTACATTCAACCAAGTTTATATTAAACCAGTTTCAGCCATTTTGAAACTCATTTATTTATACTGAACTTATGCTCTGATCACCTGATAAACTGGTTTGTGTGTAACTTCTGTCCCTAGCCAAAAAGCCCATTGCATATGTGTTTCACTGATGTCAAATAAGTGTTACATGAGTGAATAAGTAAAACTAAAGAAGACAGGCAAAACAGCATTCTAGGAGAGCAGATCCAAGAAATTATAGACATCCCTGATTTATGTCAGGTAGTGTTTGGGACCATTGTAATTTGCAAACTTTTGTTCTTAAATTTTAGAAGGAATTTTCAATAACCTCTTTTTTCACAAAAGCTTTTATCTATTTCTGTACCTCTGCTTAGGTACCTTTTCACAGCATGTTACTTCAGTATTTGCTGCTTATGACATTAATATGCAGGGTCTAGAAACACTCCCTATTTATCTCCTTACTGCTACTCTTTGAATACAAAAAGGCCACACAGTGCCAATTACTCAATCTGGATTCAATATTTTCCCATGATAACTATCTCTTCCTTTTCTTCAGCCCTGCAAAGTACTTTTGTCCTATATTTGCCACTAATGCTTATGATAAAAAATTAAATTACTGTTCATCCTTTCAATAAGTTTCCCTCAGAGAATCTCAGCTAAAGAACAAACATTTAAAAGGGATGCAGAAGCTTTAGTTTTATACACAGCCCTGCTATATTATTCATTGCAATGCATTTTTAATGCCACGGTAAGAAAAGTAAAATATATTTTAATTTCTGGGACTAGGCAGCCAAGTGATCCAGGGAATCATAAATTCACAAAGGCTGTAGACAAATGCACAATACAAAAAAAAGCCTCCTACCCTCTAGTAACCCTAGGGTTTTCGTGAGCTATTCATGAAAGCTCTTATTGGTTGGAATTCTCCAGAGACTGTCGCCATGGTGCACAGACGCCAGGAACCTTTGACCTAGAAGCATTCAGTGAGCTTCAGACGCTCTCTTTTTCAGTGGAGAAATAGGTCAGCAAGAATGAGCTAATAAAAAAAAAAAAAAAAAAAAGCTGAAAACAAAGCTGCAGCTATTAACATAGCTATTGGGATTACAATGAGGAAGGTTTTCTCTCTTCCCCTCCCCTTTAATTCTTATAAAGAAACCAATCTTTTTTGGTACATTTGTTCCTAAACAAACTCATTTTGACTAAATAATTGCAATGATTTATGTGAGCATCCTTTTTAGTGTTTGAGACCTAGGTATTATTTTACAGGAACAAAGAGTGAATAATGTTCTTTACTTTGTTTATGAATTGTCAAGGCTAATGCTTTCCTTTGTGTTGCATTCTCTTGAAATTCAGCAATTTATCTTCAATCCACAAGAGTTACAGCATCTAGTGAAGAATCAATTTACAAACCTCTCTGAACAAAAGATTGCAGATTAAACCTTATGGACACTGTTCTTCAAACACGAACACACCTTTTATGTTACACAATGAGATCATTGTTTGCTATAATAAGCCTAAGGTAGTTATAATTTTCTTCTTTTGTTCTGCAATCCAGAACAAACATATCTAATCAAATAATTTTCAGACATGTATTTTGAACTCGAGGAATGTACGCATGTAACATATTGCCTCATACTGAAAAATGCACTCTTAACATCTATTGATAAACCATCCAACCAGTAAAAAACACTGATCTGGGAATGCTTATGTGAAAATAATAGATCTAAACCCCACCTTTAAATGATGACTACAAGGATTAACCATTTTGAGATGGTTTAATATAATCTTCTTTCATAAACTGTTCCTTCATCATGTTTTTGGTTGAGGGCTGGTTAAGAACATGAAGGTGATTTGGAATTCAGGAGAAGGCAATCACAATGACACAATTAATAGAATTCATGATTTTAAGAAATGGAAAGTTTGAGGCTAGCAGAATGAAGATACTTGACTTCAAAAGAGCAGATTTCAATCGACTGAGAGAAATATAGGTAGGGTCTCATGGGCAGATGTACCTGAGAGACAGAGGCCTAGGAGGGCTGGGAGTTTCTAAAAGGCATAGTATTGAAAACTAAATAAGCAGCTATTCCAGCATGATGGGATTAACAGGAGACCAATGTGGCCATACAAGAAGCTGCTTCTTAAGTGCTTCAAAATTGCAAGGAAAATATACAGATAGTAGAAGAGAGGACAAGTCACTTACAAAGCATATCAAGAAGTGACAAGAACTTTCAGGGACAAAAATTAGGAAAGCAAAGGCAAAATGAGTTAAACCTAGTGAGGGAAGTTGAAGACAACACTAAGAAGTTCTATAAATATAAGAAATAAGAAAGAATAATCAAGGAAGCTCAAGGTCCACAGCTACATAGCCAGGGGGAGCGATTAACAGAAAGTGTACATGACAACAACAAAGTTCTAAAACTCACTAGCCATTTTTCATTCATTTTACCAATTCCATGTTTGCCCAGAATACTAGGCCAATTCTTAAAACTAAATCCAACTCTTGCATTGAAGTCACCAAATATTATGATGATCTTTTTGTGAGTTCTCAATCACTTCTTCAAATTCTTGGTAGAAAATGTTCTTGTGTTCAGCACTAGCTTGAAGGGTAGGTGCACATAGACACTAAACAATGTAATGAAGCCATTCTGTGTATGCACTATGAGCATCATGAAGTCAAATATATACTACAACAGGGCTTTTACAGAAAGATAGTAAACTGTTTCTAATAGTAAAGACTACTCCCTGCTCTCTCCTTCCTCCTGCTAGCTTCGTGTGCCAGAATGTGGTATAAGCATTGTCTTGGACAGAACCTGTACCTAAGAGTTGAGTTTCTGATAATGCAGCAATGTCTGTTCCAGGTCCAACCAATTTATAGTTTAGTAGTGCCATTTTCCTTAAATCACTGTCAAAATTGAATTTGGGGCTGGACTCACATTCCAAGATGTGAGTCACTATTATTTTGGCTTGTATAGAGACCTTCAATACGTATGCCTAGGCAAGAGTATGGAGGAATGTAGGCTGCCCTAGATCTACCATCCCCCCTTTAGACCATCGAGCTGGAGTCCATACATTTAGTGCATCAATGCTTGTAGCTTCTGCCAGAAAGCAACAGATTAAAGATGTTACTGACTTCCCAACACCTCAGCAAGGGTGCATTTCTATCAGGGTGATGTCCTTTAGCCTTTTTTCCAACCAAAGAATGTCCCAAAAGCAATGGGGGTTGAGTTTTGAGGTTCCCTAAATTTGCCTCACTCTGGAGGTTATAACATTGTGTCATTTTATACGAGCTACCACACAATGAGTAGCCCCTCCTTGTTGCCACCAAGCCCTACAGCTGGATGCAGTTTTTGATCATACCCAGGACCTGCTGAGTGTTAGAACCAAGAGACCCACGAAGTCAAAATCTATGCGTTACCAACACCTACTTTATTGAGAAAATCATAAGAAAAACATTGTGGAAACATCCAAGATCAGGGCAGTGGCACAAAATACTGCTGACCAGGCATAATCACCTGCAAGAATCCTGCATACCAGGTCTTATCACAGTGCTAACTGTGACACTGATCATGGCTTAGTGTGCTGCAAGTCAAAAGTCAGAGTCAATCTCAAAAAAATCCGCCATAGGAAAAACTACCTGTCATCCTTAGATAGACACCAGCCAAACTAAAGACATAGAAAAATGCAGACTATTCAATGAAGAAGCTGTCAAAGCAAGTGTACCTAACAACTCAGCCACCGAGGCTTGGGAAAGCTTAAAAACTAACATACAATGCTGCTCTACCAGCCTTCAGAAAAAAAAAAAGAGGACTGCATTTGAAGAACATTCTGAAACTCTTCTATCACTGGTTGAGAACAAAAAGGATGGGTTAACCAAGAATAAGAAATCTCTTAACACCATAACCCTAGAAAAACTGGAGAAGGTCTCCTTTTGTATTTCTCTTTGAGCCTAAGAGGTATGAGTGGTAGGATGCTAAGGGTGCCTGCCACTAAGAGCTGAAGTGGTTTGTGGAGTAGCCTGCAGGTGTGGGCCAGAGCTAATTGCAGAGTCATCTGACCAAGGAAGCCTGTAGGTGGTGCTAGGACTGAGTGATGGAGTCATCTGAAGAAGGCTTGGAGGAGGGCTGGGCTTAGGCATGATATAAGCACAGACTCTGAGAGCAGAGCTGGCAATAACTTCTTGGAGGCTGCTGGGTGAACATGTATGGAGCCTGATGGCAGCAACTCTAGAGTGCCAGCACAGGGATAACATGTTGTCCCAGGGGAGCTGGGAGGCCGAAGGAACCCTGGGGCAGCAAAGAATTCCACTTACCTCCTGCAGAGCCAGAAGAGCCGGAGGAGGCGCGCACGCCGAGGACGCCGGAGCGGGTGATCAGCCGGGCGTTTATCCAGCTGTGGCCGAGCAGCAGAGGTGGAGGACGCCTCCCGGAAGGAACAAAAAGTGGCCCCACCGAGGCAGCGGGGCGGTTGAGAGGAGGAGACTGGAGGAGCGAGCTCCTGCGAGGAGGGGTCAGCCACCACACTCAGCGGCGGGGAGAGAAAGGGGCGGAGCCAGAGCAGGCTCCGAGAGAGCTAGCAAAGCAACCAGCAGCAGTGCTAGCAGAGGAGCCGGCTCCGCGGTTGTCGGCAGAGCCGTTGAGGAAACCAGCTGCATCACCGGCAACAGAGCCGGAGGAGGAGCTGACTGGGTGACAGGCAGCAGAGCCGGTGAGGAAACCAGCTGTCTCACAAGTGGCAGGATCGGTGGAGGAACCAGCTGCATTGCAGGCAGTAGCGCCGGTGAGGTAACTGGTCGCACCATAGACAGCAGAGCCAACGGAAGAACCAGCTGCATCACGGGCCGCAGGATTGGAGCAGGAGCTGAGGTGGAAGGGCCGGGCTGGCGCCCCAGTAGGCTGTATACCCAGCCTGAAGACCTTTATTGACGGCCGGCAAGTCGGGGGCGAGAGGGTGGCAGGCCAAGGACAACGGGGAAGCCAGAGGAGGTAGAACTTAAGTTGGCGAGTGGCTGGGGTGTAGGGGAGGACGGAGCCCTGAGAGTACCCGCTGGGAAACGCGCCGACCCTGGTGGCTGCCCCAAGGGAGGACCCCCCCACTGAAGTCCCATCCAAAGTCGTGGCAGTCGAGTTAAGCAGTCCTCCTGACATCAGCAGGGGTAACCTCTGGGGTTCACCTGTAAGCCCAGGGCACACGAAATCTTGGGCCTGGGAAAGGCGGTGCGGGAACACCTATTAGAGCAGGTTTAGAGGGGTCTAGAGCCTACTGAGGGGGATGTATGGGAGCCCAGAAAGACCAGGGGAGGAAAGAGCTGGGGCCAGAGGGCCTGGAGGTCAGACTGAACTGGGGCCATAGGGTCTGGAGATAAAGAAGCTGTCAAAGCAAGAAAGAGGGGCAAGAAATGGGGCTAGAAGCCCATGGCTCAGGAGGGTCATGTAACATCAGGATTGCCAGGGCAGGACAGCCTGCAGGTGGGTCCTGGGTATGACCCAAAACTTCACACACCCTTTTTAGGCTTGTGGTCACAGTGGTGGGGTACCCCCTAGAAAGTGCCACTGGTGGCAAACCCCAGGAAGAGTGAATATGGGGTGCCTGAAAACCCTAGGCCCCACTGCCTTGTGAGTTACCCTTTGAGGGAAAGCTAGAGGAGCACACCCTGAGAGAAAAGCACTGAAAGGAGGTTTCTAGTGGCCCTAGGGCCTGAGAGGGGGACAGATAAAGGACCACAGCCAGGGAAGTTACAAGGAGGGCTGGAGAGCCCATGGGCCTAGGTGCTCAGTAAGGGGCAGATTGGAGGCCAGGGCAAAGTGTGAGGGGGCTTGAGGCCACAGAAGGGAGGAGTTGTTAGTAGACCAAGCAGACTCATTGGTGAGTAAGGCCTGGCATCAAGAGATTGAACCATGGAATCTCAACTAGCCCATGTGGGGCCAGGGACCAAGGGGGTCAAAAGGTCTAGGATGGACTACTGCAGAGACTACCAGAGCCTGGGAAGCCTGGAGATCTCAGCTGGCCTGAGTTGGCGCCCAGGTCTTGGAATGGATAGGCCAAAGGTCCATGTGTGGCGACAGCCTGAGAGGAAGGAGACTGTGGTCTTGCATGACAATGAGAATGGTGCCATCTTAGTTGGGAAGGGTCCAAAGGAGAAAGTGAGAACAAGAGCCCTGTGGTTGAGTGAACTCAGCAGAAAGAACAGGAGCCTGAAGCTGAGAGTGGGCCCGGCAGAAAGGACAGGAGCCCTGAGAGAGTGGGACCCCACAGGGAGAGCTGAAGCCTAAAGCAAGAGTGAGATCAGAAGGGTCCAGACGTGCAAAAAGGGGCCAAGGGAAGGGTGGAACCAGATGGGCCTGGAGGTCCAGAGAGGGGCCACAGAAGAGTGAAACCAAGGGTCTGAGAACCCAAAGAAGAGACTCAGTGAGACCAAGGGGTCTGACAGCCCAGAGGGGCTGAGGGAGAGACTAAGTGGCCAGGAAACCAAGGAAGGGGTTGAGAGACCAAAGGGTCTGAGGGCCAGATGAGAGATTGAGGAGCCTGGCAACTCAGGGAAGGGCCAAGTGTGAGACTGCGGCATCTGGCAGCCCAGGGAGGGGCTGAGTGAGAGGCTGAGAGCCCAGGCAGGGCCTGTGTGTATAATGAGAGAACATCAATGAAGATGACATCTGCAAGGCTTGGGGCATGGTGTAGGGGTGGAACTGAGCCATGCAATTAGCACATAAGGCTTGGACCATAGACAGCTGGTGGTCATTCAGTTAAGACCAGGTCAGCTTCATGTATTTTAATGGCAATTAACTTCAAGATGTGGCAGGAAAGGAGGGTGGACATTACCTGTACAGCACAGTAAAAGTTAATTTCTTTGGTTTCTAGGGGCTTTATAGCTATGCCTGAAGATGGTACCCTGTGACAGTGTACCCAAGATTTTTGGCTGAAACTCTGTGATGATATTCAGAAAGCAGCTGATGCAGGTGATAACTGTGGAAAACACAAAGGCATCAAATGAGCAATTGGTCCAGTCAAGAAGAAAACAGCTCTGCTGAAAAGATTTAAAACAGAAATGTCATTACTGATAATGAAAAACAACTTGAGTGTTGGATTGAACAGTACAGAATAGTATAGAATTCTGTACTCCAGTGAGGCTGAAATCAAATGTGAAGAATTCAAAGGATTACCACAGTTCAACATTATGATTAATTTGGACCATAAGTCTACATTAGACAATGTAGAGAAAGCCATTAAATTGATTTCTGGGAACAAGGCATCTGGCAACGACTGCTTGCCTGCTGAAATCTACAAAATGTACTAAGACAAATTACTTTGAAAGATTCATGAAGTTATATTGCTCTGTTGGAAAGAAGAAGCAGTACCACAAGATTTCAAAGATGATTGGTTTGTACAATTACACAAAAAAAAAAAGGGTTTAGAAGCGACTGTGACAACTACAGAGGTATCTCCCTGTTGAACATTGTCAAAGAAATTGCCACTTGAATCATGCTCCCCAGGTTGCAAACTCTAGGTGAAAGAATCTATCCTGAAAGTCAATGAGGCTTTCACTCAGGACATTCCACCATTGATATAATATTTTCAGTCAAGCAACTGCAAGAGAAGTGTAGAGAAAATTGAATACCACTATGCATGGCTGTGGATCTGACAAAGACTTTCAATACTGTCAACAGACAGGGCCCTTTTACTGTGCTGAAGAAACTGGGTTGTCACTCAAATTGTTGAACATCATTAGCTCATTACATCAAACTATGCGGGCAACTGTAGCATATCAAAGTCATTTGATTCTTTGTTTTCATATCAACAATGGCTTGGCTGCCCACAGGGAATCTTCCCTGCAAAGTCTCTTGACCAGATATTCTGAGTCATGCAGGAGCTTCAGGATGCCAATTAGTCTTACAAAGACTGTGATCATGTACCAAGGGGTGGAAGAGTCAATACTTGACATCACTGTAAAGATATTTATCCTTCATGTTATCAAGTTTTTGCTATTTGGTTTCTATGATCAGCAGGATCTTCAGACTGAACTGACTATTAAAATCTGAAAAAGTAGTTAAGAACGTTGGGCTATTACAGAAATGTGCATGGAATAACAGCAAACTATCAGCTAAGTCGAAGATGCGAATCATCGATTTTGTAGACATTTGGGCTGGAAGGGACCCTGGAGGATCATTGAGTCCAGCCCCCTGCCCAGAGGCAGGAAGTCAGCAGGGATCATAGGATCCCAGCAAGATAAGCATCCAAATGTGTCTTGAAGGCGTTCAAAGTGGGTGCTTGAACCACCTCCAGCGGCAATCTATTCCAAACCTTGGGGGCTCGGACAGTGAAGAAGTTCTTTCTTATGTCTAGCCTGGACTCGGTCTTGGCGGAGTTTGTGACCATTTGATCTTGTCATCCTTTGGGGCGCTCTGGTGAACAGATGTTCCCCCAGATCCTGGTGAGCACCTCATATAAACTTATAGGTGGCCACCAGATCACCCCTGAGCCTGCGCTTTTCCAGGCTGAAGAGTCCATAGCTCTCAGTCTCTCATCATACAGTCTGTTTTCCTGACCTTTGATCATACACGTGGCTCTCCTCTGGGCTCTCTCAAGCTTCTCCACATACTTTTTGAATTGTGGAGCCCAAAACTGGATGCAATACTCCAGCTGCGGCCTCACCAAGGCTGAGTACAAAGGGGGAATGACGTCTCAGGATTTCCTTGATAAGCATCTATGGATGCAAGCTAGTGTTTTGCTCGCTTTACTAGCTGCAGCATCACATTGGAGGCTCATGTTCATCTTGTGGAAAATCATGACCCCCAAGTCCCTTTCATCTGTAGTGCTAACCAGCATAGCACTGCTGAGCCTATAAGCATGCTGCAGATTTTTCCTCCCAAGGTGGAGAACCTTACATTTTTTGGTGTTGAACACCATCAGGTTCTCATCCGCCCATTTACTGAGCCTGTCAAGATCTGCCTGGATTGCCCTCCTGTCCTCAGTTGTGGATGTTTTACCCCAGAGTTTGGTGTCATGGGCAAACTTGGCCAGTCCACTTTTGACACCAAAGTCCACATCATTGATCAAGATGTTAAATAGTATAGGCCCTAGGACAGAGCCTTGAGGGACCCCACTGGTGACCGCGCACCAAGATGATTGGCTCCCATCAACCACCACCCTATTGGTTCTACCGCAGAGCCAGTTCCCCAGTCCCCAGATGCTATACTTGGGGACCAATAGGCAAATGCATAAATAGGGACTGGGAAATAAGATAATTGCCTAGGCAGTAGCATTGTTAAGGGGGATCTGGAAGTTTTGGTAGATCATGGACTCAATAAGAGAATAAGCTACATGAAACAGTCACAAAAAAAATATGTAATTTTTGGCTGCATCAATATGGGGGGGGGTCATTACATTTTGGCATAGATATCTGCTACTTAGGTTAACTGAAAAATTTCCATTTTGTAGAATTTGGAGCATTTCCTGTTTCCATAATGGCACTGCCTCCCTTCCAAAACATATTTTGATGCTGACATGGGCAAGATTAGGAACTTATTGTGAGAAGCATAATCAGATTATTGGTGATAACTATTCACAAAGTTGCATGGAATTCACCAGATAGCCAAACAAAATCATACATGGACCACCTTCTCAGTACCAGACAGACTGGAAGCAGGACAGAGATGCACCTTATAGACTAACTGAATCAGTAATGCATACGCTATCATAAACAAGAGTTATAAAGAGCATCTCTACCCTGCCTTCTGCTTGGCTTCAGACTAACAGACTAACAACCTCAGTCTCTACTGTATTTTAGAAGTCCTAAATTGGTAGTGATTATCAACTACTTCTAGAAAAATTTGAGGGAGAGGGAGAATCACTTCTGATTTTGATAAGCATACAAGATGGCACTGGAGAGTATGACAGGGCAATAGTTTGCAATAATGAAGTCTTATTGTAGACTGGAAGGGAAACATTCAAGGAAGCAAAACAAAGTGCAAGGGAGAAAATATTGGAAGGTGTAAACAAATTAAAAAAAAAAGTTAGACGAGCAATAAAACAACGAGAACATTACATGAGACAAGGAGTGCAAACAAGCCAAGATAGCTGGGAGTGTGGAAGAAGTAAAGGCACTATCCTGAAACAGTGTAGACATTGCTAGGCCCCATCCCCTCCCAGCTCCTCCAGCCCAACCATGGCTGCCCCACCCACACCAGCTCCCAGTATTTAAAAAAAAAAACGAAGCCCCGACTCATCGGTCCTGCCAGGCAGGAGGGCGATTCCCACCCCCACTGTCCCAAGCCATGTGGGAGGCTCTGCCACAAGCACCCGGACCCCCACTGCTCCCCCAGCCCCCCCATGGCTGCCCCACCTGTCCCAGCTCTGGCCCTTTAAGAAAACAAAACAAAACAAAACAAGACAAGAAAAACCTGGGACTCACCGCTCCTGCTGTGGCCTCCAGTGAGACCAGGCAGTTTTGTCAGGTTTTTTTTCCTTTTCTTAAAGGGCTGGAGCCATGGCAGGCGGGGTAGCCATTGGGGGGGCTGGGACAGTGGGGGTGGGGTCAGGGTGCTCATGCAGAGCCCCCCCATGCAGCATGGGGAACTGGCAGGCAGTGGGGATCACCTGCTGAGTCAGGGCTTTTTTTTGTTTTTAAAGTGCTGGGAGCCGGGGCAGGCAGCCATTGCTGGGCTGGGAGAGAGGGCGAGGGATGGGCCTGGGTTATTCAGAGATTCAGATTTGGCTGCATTGAATTGGGACAATGATTCGAATCACGGAATTGAATCACTGCCCCCCGAATCAGCTGAATCCAAAGCAAATATTACCTGCTTTGCACAAGCCTGTAAAATGCATGCTGCTTAATTGATTAGGGCTGGGCTTGGAATAGAATCTTGAAGGTACAACCTTCATTCTTCATGGATGTACGTTGAAAGAAAGCTCCTATTCTAAAAAAAATATATCTCCTTACTCCCCCCTACATTTATTTTTAACTAAGAAATCTCCAACATAGCATCATTGTTCTATTAAGTGCTCTTTCACCATAATACCATGCTTTCTGCCACACCACATGCTTGTAAGTAAGAAACATACCTTGTTTTTGGAAAGCCAGGATGAAGAAAAAGGATTTTTCTAGAGTTTTGGCCACATAGTGCAGCCTGAGACCCTAGGTTTCAGCTCACTCTCCCTCCCTTTCCTGTTCAGCAAAAGATAGTTATAACTCTTTCACAGCTGAACAGTCAAAAGCTGTAACTAGATGCTGCTGAAGACTAGATCCAATGGTCTGATGTAGGATTTTAAAAAGTACTAAAAATAGTCTGCAGAGCTGTGAAGTAGGAGGAGAAAGACCAAGAGTAGCTAACACATAGCACATTTGCAGAAGGATATCTTCTGCAGAAGGATTAATGGAACTTCGAGGCATAAAAAAAGAGAGGGTTATTAACACCTGTGGAATGCAGAGATTAGCAGGTATTAGGTAGATTTTAAGGATCTATGAAGTCAATTGACTCTCCCAGTACAGATATGATCTGCCTGCTGGAATGTGAAATACTGGAACAGAGGGAATACAAAGACCTCATAGGAAGATGGAAGCATGGCCCATCCATGTGATTGGGCAGTAATGAGAACAGGACAGCGAGTGTGGCAGTACTAATTAAAGTTAAAGATCTGCAGCTGCAACTAAGATGCTATCAGGACATAATTGGGGGAAGAACATTATAGGTGATCAAGGAGAAGACAGGGGAAAGGTTTAGAATAGTGAATGTTTATGCATAGACAGAGCAGGAAGCACAACGCGCCCTCTTGGAAGAACTGACAGTCCTCCTACTGGGGGCTTTGTCCGTAATATTGGTTGGTGATTTTATGTGAATATTGGAGATAGGGGATAGGATGGGGAGTGATGCCTCAGGATGAGATAGGTCTTCACAGATACTGGCAAGGATGATAGTGGAGCATAAACTACAAAACACTTGGAAGGCAGTGCCTGGAGTTGAGGGTAGGTTTACTAGAGTAGGTGCAGCAGGCCATGCATGGTCCCACAAACTTCATTTTTGAGTGTGTAGACTGGAAAGTTTGAGTGGCAGAGAGAATCCTGCTACTTGGACCACCTGCTACTGAGGATGGGTGTTTGAAGTGGGAGAGCAAGGAATCAGAGAGAGGGCAGTAGAAGTTAAAAACAAGACTATTGGAAGACAAAGAAGTGTTCACATGGTATGGGATCCACTCTGAAGAATTCAGAACAATGAAAGGAATCCCACTAGCAGAGATTGTGGGAAGATGTTAAAGAAAGAATACAAGCTTTTTCTCAGAATGTGGTGGGGAAGAAGGGCCTGGGAAAAGTGGAAGAGTTTTACGAGACAGCAATATCTCCCAAGACTGGCAGAGAAGGGATTCCTGGTAGTGAAGGAAAATTAGAGATACAAAGAGCCTATTGAAGGAGTGGTTTAGAGAGGAAGGACAGAAAAACATCTTCCTTACAAAGGCTGTCTGGGTAGAAGAAGGAGAAGGCTTGTCCTTCTACTTCGCCTGGAGGAAAAGGAGACCAAAAAAAAAGAAAAAGTATAGCAGCAGTAGAGGACAAGAAGGGTATGTGGCTAACAAAGACAGAAGAGATACATTTGACAAAAGTCCTTCACCATGATGAGTATACTTTAGCAAATTGTTGCACCAGGGAGCCCTTGATTCCCTTTTTGGTGGGTAGGAGGCAAGTTTGAAAGAAAATGAGAAGCAGCAGCTGAAGACAGGGGCATTGGAATAACTATGGGAGGCAATTGTAACAGGGTGCACCTTCAGGGCTGGTAGTGTTGCCCCATGCTGGCTGTGTGGCACCAGCCTGCCTAGCCCAGACCTTATCTGGCTTCTCTATCCTACCTACCATGCATTAATGTTATGATTAGTATGCTATTCTGGAGGCTTCCTCTAGTGGAAGAGAGTCTAGCCGAGGGTGCCTTCTTCCCTTCTGCCTTCTCCAGTTACTGACCCACATGGGTAGTGCAGGGATTCCTTTTTCTCCCTTGCACTCTCCCTCTGTATTTGGCTGGGGCTCCAATCCTGTTGGGTTCCAGCCTGTCTAACATTAATCAGGGCCTCTAGCCCCTGTGGGACCCCTGGGTCACTGTCTGGTGGAGGCAGCTACTCACCTCCCTCTCCAAGGCAAATAAGGAAGAAAAAGGGAAAGTGTAAACTGAAGAAAACACAGGGGGAAAAAAAAAAAAAATCACAGGGCACTCTGCTCTTTGGCCTCTGTATGTCCCCCCACACTCATCCCAGTCCACTGGGCACTACCAACAAATGAGCAAAAAAAGGAGAGACAAATAAACCCCTCTCAGGTCAACATAAGTGATAGCTGGTGTGCACCCACTCCCTAGGGTCCCTCCTAAGTCAACATAAACAGTCTCTAATCCTCTGGGTGCATTTATTCTCCAGGACACCTGTTGGGTTAACATAAACAGTCCTCAGCCTTCTGGGTGCTCTCTCTTTATACCCCCCTCCCCTGGATTCTTCCTGGATTAATATAAAAAGTCCTCATTTTTTTCCCCGCACATTCACTCACTGAGCCTAATCCCCTGAATATCTCCATCCTTCTCTGCTGCAGGAGCCTTGAGGGCAGGTTTATATCCCAGTTAACGCCTCCCCTTCAGTCAGCTAACCAGGCCTTCTGCCTACTTGGCCCAGGTGCTGCCAATCCCCTGCCTGCTGTTGTTTCAGTAGCCAGCTACTTGCAAGCAGGACTTTGCAAAAGAAGAAAAATGAGGAGGGGGCAAGGTTTGGGAAAAGGAGACTGTGTCCCCAGTAGGGAGGTTCATAGACGAAGAAGCGCAGACAATTTAGAAAGAGGTGTTTGACAAAAGCTTATACAAGCAGCACCAGGACTTGGGTTGGCTGCTAGCACATCAGACTGTTCCAGTGCAGGTGCTTCATGACAGCTGGGGACTGCTGTGGGGAAGAAGGCATATGGCATATGATGTGAGAGCATCAGTTTACCAAAACAGTCTGGGAAAAGGCAAAGGCAAAGGATGAGGTGTAAGAGGTAGTGGAGCTATGGCCGCAGGCTGGGGGTTGGTTAGGAAATAGCGTAATAGGGGCTAAGACATGACATAGATAAGGGGTAATAGGTGTTAGTAGATGAACCTGGAAGGTAACAGGGAATAATGAGACATTAAAAAATCAAAGTGTCCAGGCCCCTGGATTAATGGGAATTTGGGGAAGGAGGGAATCACTGGAAAATATATAACTGTTCTATGGTTTTGCTGGTTTTATTTGTCAAAATTTTGGAAGCTGATGGAAGCTTGTTTTAAGCTTTGTTACTTTTTTTTGTTGGCCTCTAGTTGATGTAATTTTTTTTGTAATGCAATGTAAAGTGATGGAAACAGGATTTAAGTTTTGGTACTTTCATAATTATAATAATAAAAAGGGTTCCCAGTATGTTTGCCCAATATGGGCCATGTGTTTTATGGGCATACTCAGCATGGACTTCATTCACAGTTGGTTTCTGTGACTGAGCACATGCTGCTTCTAACAGTAGTTTAATGATAGATAATGTATTTAATGGAGGGGGGGAGGAGCGACACGTAGGGAGTACACACAGGTGCACGTGCACCCCCTGCATGTGGCAGTCACCCCTACAAAAGGCGCTGCCTGCGGGTGGTGTCTGTGGGCGGTCCACGATTCCCGCTGGCTACTGCCGACCCTGCTGGCAGTGGCTGCAGGTGGTTGCCAACCCTTGGTTGACACTCACCCCCTTGCCCCCCCGCCACTGACTGCCGGCGGCGTCTGCTGGAGCTCTCTGCTCACTGCTGTCAGGCTCCTAACACTCCTGCCACTGCTGCTGTGCCCCCCCAGCCACCAGGGGCACGCGCCGTTCATGGTGGGGCAGGGAAGAGCAAATACAATACTTATGCTGCAGTGAAACTGGAAGTAATATTGAGCCTTTAATTGCTAGTATACCTTAATGACCCTTCATGGCTCTTGAATACTTTACCCAGTTAACTCCATGGCCTTTGATAGTGGAGGTAGATCTTTAATTTTGTTTTCTTATTAAAAAAAAAAAAATCCAAACTAGCTCAACTAATGTTTTAAGAAATGGTTTAATGATGAAGTAGCTTTAGGAAGCCATGAATTGGAAAAGGACTAATTTGACCTTCATTTTATTCAATGATTTCTCAGTCTGTCCACCTCTATCTAAAGATGAACCACTGAATTCCGCTGTCTTGTGTGAACAGATATTAAAATATCAGCCTAATTACTGCTTCAGCTGCTGACAGTTCAGTGCTTTAACCATCCCACATGAGAACCAGGGGAGTTGCATTAAATTCAGAACACATAGATGTCATTACAAATTTATCAGTGCAAATAATAAAAAATACACATTCTTTCTGTCAAACACCTTGCATGGAGGTATGCCATCTTGTACTGGCAGCATCTAATAATATTTCAATCTTATACTCAGTCACTTATCTGAAAGAAACACACTTGCAAGCCCAGAAATAAATGCTTTTTCCCCTTTCAAACTCGTATATTATTTAATTTTAAAATGACAAAATGTTACTTGGAAACTTTCAACATTATTTCCAGAAAATGTGCAATACTTACCCTTCAGCACAGCTGATTTAAAGTCAAACACAGCACCTATGGGTATCCCTGCCAGCCTGCTAACTGCTGGCTACATACTACCTTTAATACATACACACATGCAGCTTCCAGGGATATTAACTGGAGATGAGTGTATAGCTTGAGGACATAAAAAGCCCTTGTAACTTACTTCTGATTTCAAATCTGTGGATATTTAATTGAACAGCTGACACCTTTCTTAAGTACAGCATTGTAGATTAACTGTTCTGGGTCCTGTTACTCAAACATGCAATGCAGGTTTTATTTTAAAAGGTAATAACTAAATAAAATCTATGTAGAACTTGGATTTCTGGTGCTAGATCTTTACCTGGATGTAGAAGCTGCAGCAAATTTGTTAAATGAACTTGATTCTTTGGTCTATTTGCTTATTATCTGTAAGCAAGTCTGCAAGAAATTAAAAAAATGAATTTATTTTGCTGATTAATTATTTAACAACAACAATCTGGTTAAAAGTTTAATATCAAAGTCTGCTTGCATGTTATCTTCTTTGACTATGTCACCATAGACTGGTTTTTGAAGTCAGAGAAAATTCAGTTCTGTTGTGGTTTTTGAGATTTTTCCCCTCTGTGATTTGATAACAAACTTTTGTTAACAGAAAGAGAGAAATTAGGTTTCAAAATATTGGTGCAAATACTCAGGTTCAAGCCTTTTAAAAAATATCCCTTTTCAATATTAAGAAGACTGCTTGCAAGATTTACCCCTTGTGTGAACATGCTTGTGGAAAGTCATGAAAAATATTAATATGATAGTAAAAAAAAAAAAAGCATTTCAATTCAATGCATGTGAATATATATATATATATATATATATTTGCAGCCTGCAGCAATATAAAACCAAAATTTTCACTCTATATGGATAGCAGACATTTAGGCCCCCTCTACACATTACACTTAAGGCATGATTAACCAGGTAATCACTAGGGCTGTGTGAAGCTTCGGTCCCTGATTTGATTCAGTGGAGATTCGGCCTGATTTGGTAGCCGAATCTTTGAATCCAAATAGAATCTGAGGACCCTTCAAATCAAATTGGAACCCTCCCAATCAATTCAGAGAGATTTGGAAAGATTTGGAGATTTGGACATAGAGACAGCTTTAAATGTTTTTTCTACCTACCTCTAGGTAGCAGGTGGCTCATGAATGTTGCAATTCTGGGATGCATGGAGTGTCCCACAGAAGTATGGGGTGGGGGGGGGGGTCCCCAGCATGCTCGGCAGCAGACCTGGAAGTGGACCAGAAGCACTTCTGGGTCCTTTGGGGAGTGCACAGGGCCCCCCCCCCACACTCCCCCAACTCAATGACTGGTGCCTTCTGTGTCTGGGGGGACACCCGGGGTACCCCATGGCTGATCATCAAGCCAGGGGGACACAGGGGTCTCCCAGTGTGCTCCCCAGCAGACCCGGAAGTGGACTGAAAGTACTTCTGGTCCAATTCTGGTTTCATGGCTGAGCATGTGGAGGGCCCCCCCCCCCCAGTGGAATGCTCAATGTGCCCCAGCATCGCAGTGGTCATAAGCCGCACCTACTACCTTGAGATATGTAGAAAAAACTTTTAAAGCTGTGTCTGTCTGAAAGTCATGAAAAATATTAACATGACATAATAAAAAATCAGTATTGCTTCGATGCTCTGATGCTCCGAATCAGCATTAGATCTTCAGATTCGGATTCAGTCAAATTGAATCAGGGACAGTGATCCAAATCAAGAAATCAAATCACTGTCCCTGATTTGGGTTGAATCTGAATCCAAATTGAATAGGGCCCACTTCACATACCCTTAGTAATCATGCCTTTAAGTTGTGACCCAGCTATGCAGGTCTCCCTCGCCAACTGCTGGGGTTAGGTTCCTGAAAGCCGCCCCCCACCCCGCACTGGCGATAAAGTACAATGGGATCTAATGCGCAATCTCACAATTGCCCCTTATGCCATGCATGTGTGAGGCACAATTGTGTGGTTTGCACATTAGATCCCATTCTGCCTTTGCATGCACGTGTAGAAGGTCCTCACAAACAGAAGCATATAGTCAGAAAGGTGTATTTGATTTTTCAAACCACTTCACTTTGCTCCCCAAAGCAAGTCTGCTACCTTTACTTTAAACGGCCACTGGTTGTACTGAGCAGCTTAGCTTTCTAATAATGGTCTTCAAACAAGCATTCTTCTGTCTGTATTTTACATTGTAGATTTTTTTGTATTGCAGCCATTAACAGATGTGAAAATTTCATTTCCAGAACATTTCACAGCCTGCACTTTTGTATTGATTTACATGATAAACTATAAGAGAATCTATATTCAGATGGGGAAAAGAAAATCCTAAAATATTTGTATCTTTTCTGCTTGGCTCCTTTCACAAATTTTTCACACAATATATTTATATATGTAAATAATAATGCAATTTTAGATTCCTAATTATGATGTTATTGGCTCTTGTATGGCATTCTTCATTTTCATAATTCCCTTCAATGCTTACAGTGGAAACTGAAGTTGTAACTGAGCCTCTGAGCCCTTGAGATACTAAATACCGACCATAAGAATCCTTGGCTTTCCCTGAAGTAAATAGGCGTTAGAGAGGCAGGGTGACTTTATGGATAGGTGGAAGGTGGAGGGGTACTCATAAGATGATGGATACTTTGATTCCCACCTCTATGACTTTGTAACTTCCCCTCTTTACTGTGTGCTTTCCACTCCAACCTTTTATTTGATTTGTATATTTCAACTATAAGCATTTCAGGGCAGGGGTTAATTTTTACCATAGCTTTGTACAGAAGCTAGCACAGTGGTGCTCAACCTCCTTGCCCTGTGAACCAGATGAATGGCATAGGGCCAGACCCAGGGGTGAGGTCAGTTAGCAGATAAATTAACAGTTTTATAAATATTTTATATATAACAATTTTTTTTATCAATTTCTTTTATCTGCCAAATCCAGTCACACCTATAGTGTGCCTCTTTCTCCTGCAGAAATGAATAAACACTTAAAGTAATTTTAGAAATTCAGCTCCCTACTCTGTACAAGATAATTACAGAAAAAATGTAGAATCTTGAAATAACAAATTAGCAGGGAAAAGCATGTTATTGACTTTTAAGGGGAGAAATTGTTCTGTCACAAGATGTCATATGCTGATAAACTATATGGGTTTCTACTCAAATTTGATAGAATTTTTCTAGGTCTATGAAAATTATTTCATTCCACTGTAAATGGACAGAATAACTATTTTTAGAGGACGGTGAAACTTTTTGGTTGAATATTTTATCTAACATAAAGTGCAGGTGTGGGCTGATCAGAACTATTTGGTAATTACCAGGTAATTTTTAAATTGTCTGAGCAGAAATGTTCGAACAACTGAAAGTGATCATGTGTCGTTTCATCATTTTATTAATTATTTTTCATTTTGAAATAATATGTGAAATTTCAAGTGAAATATATTATATTTTTTAAACAGAGCTATAAGAAAAGAAAAAGAAAAGAAAAGAAACCATTTGGTTTGGCAAGGAAATACCATTACCACCAGCAATAAAATCATTTCTGGTTGACTGCTATCTATAAAACATATCTGTGCATCTCTAAAACACAAAGCTCCACACTGGTGCTCAACTGTAATGGAAAATAGCAGGACTCTGTTTCCCCTAGCCCTCACTCTCACTTCTCAGTTAGTGAAGAGGGGAGGCTGGTGAAGTCTGAGTGGTCTTCCTAGTCTTTTTGCTACTCCATGGGCTCAACGTGGCCTGCTTGACCTGGGGCTCAGGCCCTGGGGGACAAAGTATCTCTTGCTCTCTCCTGCACTAAACTAACACTTGGCCCTTTGATCCCCATGCCTTGTCCAGGCTTTAGCATTTTTGGCCTCATCCCCTTTTTTCCTTTCACTAAGACCCCTCAGCCCCTGTCCACTGATTCAGGCCCTGGCCCTCTGGGCCTCAGCCTCGCAGCAGAGGGTGCCTGCTAGGCACCCCACTCGTGGCCTCCTCTGCCCCTACTGCTACTCCCAGTCCTCTGGTCTTAAATTTAAATACATAGATGAAAAACCACAACACAAACAGTTAAACATCTAGTTGCAACTCAACTACAAGCCCTTCAGGGCCATAACAATTGCTACCCACAAAAGGAGTTGCCTTAATCCCCTTTCCAGCTCCTGGGGTACCTTCTTTTTTACTCTTAGTAAGCTCTTGCCTCCATCCCATCCCCTACCATGTCCCCTGTGGGCTTGAACTGCCAGCTCCAGTGCAGAGCCTGTTCTTGTGTGTGGCCAGGCCCTACCCCTTTCTCAGTCACCTAATTGCTGCCCTGAAGGTGGGCCCAAGTGTTCCTGCTCAGATTAATGAACAACTTGGCTTTTCTTCCCCTGCAATCCCTCCCCAAGCTCTTAGTAGTCCCTGGCTTCCAGTCTTACATCTCCCACAGGTTGCTCTCTGTGTCCCTTCTCCCATTTGAGTCCCCATGACTTGGCTTCCAGCAAGTGTATGTTCCTTTCTCTTCTTCCCCTGTTGTGCCTGAGTAACAGGGCTTGGGTTCCCTGTTACACTTCCCCATTGGTAAAATGCATGTAATATTTACCCACCTATGTAAAATACTTTGAGATCTATGCATTAAAAACAATATATAAGTGCTAAGTACTCGTACAATGAAAATATTCTTTTAAGATGACACCAATTTTGTCCATGCCCTTAAAAAAATCATGTAATTATACCTGATCCAGATGCCATCACAATCTAGGTGTTGGTTGTAAATGTAGCCCGTGTACAAAGTAGGCATTACTCTCTTCACCTGCTCCACAACAGTTTCCCCTCTACTTCACATTTTCCCAGTTAACCTCAACTTACTCCAAAACCCACTCCTTGACACAGTTCTGAGATCTTCTGCAAATTAGCTTCCAACCTCATCCTTCTCCCCACAGACACTAATATGGTCGTACTGTTTAGAGAAATTGTACAAGGGGAATCAATGCCTTCTTATTGGTGAGGGGTGTCATAATGATCTGTACAAAATGGATCTGGTACCTATTACATTATTGGAACTTGATTATGCCCATTCAAATTAGCAGAGTGTAACAGCTGCGCTACAATTACCAATTTATTCCTAATTATGACTGTGGGGAATGAGGAATGCTTACAAAAAATGGAAACCATTAAATTCAATAAATGCAGCCTGTAAACACTATGCATGAATCACTGTGATGCAATATTTAAAAAAGAAAGCCCTGGAGAAAAGGACTGTATATCAAGTAACACAGACCACAGCTCTAATACAAACAAATCAAACATTTTCCAAAGATTGAAGTTACATCATACATAATCCCAGCTGTAAAGTGCACACAATCAATTATCTGGTTTCAATATGAGGAGAGAAAAAAACATCTTTATATTAGATGCTAGCCTTTAAAAAAATAGGCTTTGTTTTCTTTTGGTAGTGATACTTTTGGCCAGAAGCAGGCAATTATTTCGGCTGGAAGGCTACTTAATGAGTTTTGGTGAGCTGTTGAGGGCAGCACATACAAAATCTTTTAGAAGATACCATTTTAACAAATGATAGATAATAAAAATAATATACTAAAAATGAAATATCTACTATAACATATTTTAATTAAAAAAAAAAAGTCCTGATTTGTTTTTTTGAGTAGCATATATAAAGGTAATTGCATAATAGCTTGAAAGAAAGTCTTGCTCTTGTATATTGGGTGTCAAGTGTGTGGGGGCAGGTTTATGAGGGAGTGGGTATGTGGGGTGTGTTTTGGGAAGTGTGGGGTGGGGTGGGCATGTGCAGGAGCATGCACACGCATGTGTGGGGGGATGACTGCCTAGTTGCTAGGTCCTGGGAGCCAGCTGGGGGTGAGGGAAGGTGGTGGCAGGGGATGCGTGCAGCAGAACTCACTCAGGCGGTACGGTGCAGGTGCAGTCCATGGCTGCCTCCACTGTGTTCTGCATGCTGGCTGTTCTACCTCCTCCCACCCAGGGCAGCCAGCACCATGCTCCCATCTGCTCCTGCCAGCCCCAGCCAATGGGTACAGTTTCCTGGTGTGGCTGCTCCCAGTGTGGCTGCAGCTACTAAGCTGCTGCTCAGCTCCCCCCTGCCTCTAGTGGTTCCTCCTCCTTCTGCAGCTGTGCTACCCCAGGAAGAGAGGAAGCTGCAACCAGTGTGCAAGGATCTGGCTCCAGCCCCAGGCCGCCTTCCACCCACTCCGGCACAATGAGCAGCCACCTATGGGCAGCTGAATGAGTGGAAGGCAGCTGGGAGCTGAAGCTGGAGCCCCATGTGCTGGGGCAGGAGCCACCCAGCTATAGTTCCTCCCCCCTACCCCCCAGAGTGGTGCAGCAGGAGTCATTGGAGGTAGGTGGAGCCAAGCAATACCTGGGCAGCTTCAGCCTTACCACAAACAGCCCCATTGGGAAGCTGTGCACACTGACTGGGGCTGGGGCCAGGGCTAGCAGGTGTGGGTGGGAGCATGGCATGGGCTACCCCATTCAGACCGCTGTGGGGGCAGCGACTGGCCAGATCCAACCAATTGGCAGATGCCTCCCATGGGCCAGTTCCAATCAGTTAGCAGGCAGGCTGGATCCAGCCCGTGGGCTGTATTTTGCCTACCCCTGCTTTAGGCCAAAGCTTGTGAAACTCCCCCGGCAAAGGTTTAAAGTGCTCTACAGTCTAGCCTTTTCCCACTTCCACCTTCCCCCCCAAATCAGGCATTTTTATAGATGGTGAGAGCATCAAGAATTTTAAAAGTATTTATAATAGTAAAAAAAAAAAAAAAAGGACAGGACACAAATCTTCATGCTTACTAGTATAAATCTATCTCTGAGATAGGTATGAGGAAATTTTCTTGCATGCGTTATTCAATAAATGCTTATCTAGGAGGCTGTACACACACATTGAAATCATTCAGGACAACTCCCCCAGGTTTGTTTTCCTGAAAGAAATGGACCTGTTCAGAAGTTCAGAGAACCAAAGAGCCTGCAGTGTGGATGCTGGACTACCAGGGGTCCCTAGAGCACAAGGCCCAGAGAGCTTTTCAGGCTTTTCTTTTTTAAGTGAATGTAGGCTGGAATGGTCAGGGTCAGGGAAGGTGAAGGCAGGGTCTGTGCCATACACAGAAGAGTCTTCCAGCCTTTCCCATCCCTACACTGTGTTGCAGCACACATAAAGCTGGGCAGGGTGTATGCTTGTATGCTTCCCTGTACCCGAGTGCTACAGTGTGATTCAGGCAGGGAAAAAATTGGGAGCAGAACACACCCCAAGTGCTTCAGTCCTGGGCTTTTCCAGCCCAAAGCACTCGGGGGGGGGGGGTGTATTCTGCTCCCGGCTCAGTTGAGACTGACATAGTTCTCCCTTCCCCTGTGGGGGAGCCAAGCACACTGGGATGTGGAGGTCTGCTCTGCATCTGCTCCCTGTACAGAAGTTATGTCTCCTGAGAGATATTCTCCAGGGAACAATTCACTCAGGTTGCTCCAGAGTTATTTTTCTCCCAGTGGCCACTTTTACCCTGGGAGAAACAGTATGAACTTCTGTACATTTGTGGCTTCTCCTGAGAGAGCAGGGATTCTCCCTGGAAATACTGAACATCTGTCTAAGCCCAGAGTTTCTTGTACCTTCTCCTGAAGCAGTGACTTATATGAACAATATTAGCAATTGCTTAGGGAACAATATTAGGCAGATGGCCATGTACATAAAAACCATAATGAACTGAGTATACATGTAGTGAACGGTTTGTGAATAACCTTTGAACTTTGTTCCTAGGTCATGTGTGCCACATCACAAAGAAAAACACAAGTTGCAAAATCCAAAGTCTCATCCAACTCCTGGATATTGTCTAAGTTCCAGTTTTTGAGCTTTTAGGGAGGGGCTGGCTTTCTCAGCCTCCCACAAACATCTTGTATTGTGCTACTGTAGCAAATTCAATCTGTGAGCGCAGAACTGGTTGCAGATGACAAAATATCTTCCTGGAAGAAACTTGCATTGTTCCACTACACTGAATCACTGTACCTTTGTCTAATTTCCTTTGCTTGCTCTCTCTCCACATTAAATATTGTAGTCTTCTATTTCATCTTTCCAATGTTCATAACTTCAATTTGTATCCCTTTTGATTCTACAGAAGGAGAAGCTTCTGGTAACAGTTGAATCTATGAACATTGACAACAAGTGCTTTGCAAAGAAAATGCCCATAAAAAGTAATGGAATTCAGCAAATTCCTGCAAATTGCACTTTGGGAATTTGGCACATTTTAGCTGCAAGGAATGTAGATGTTTTATATCACAACCCTGCATGCTAACATTACTCAAAGATAAATGCCCTTGATAAACCCTATCATTTTCACACTTCAAGTGTAAAGTGTTGAAATAAAAAGCTGATGAAGCATAAAGTGCTGAAGTAACATGTTATTTTCAACATTTTATCTGTCATTTGCCATTTATTTCAACACTTTAGATAGTACATTAAATACTCATCTGTCAAGGAAGCATTTGTGAGCCTGTAGTAAAATGTTAGGGAAGCCTCAGAGTAGCAGAAATGATTGTGGCAACATGGAAGGGTCAGAGAGCACCAAGAGAGGACTGAAGTAGCTGAGTATAGGAATACTATGGGACAAAAGAGTGTAAGAGGTTCACTGAGATTCAGAGCATAAAAGAGGATGCAAGAGCATTAATGGGGTTTTAAGGAGCATCTCGAGAGAAAGCATTTCAGGAATTTCAGTTGAGTTGTCATGAATTGTGGAAGCATGAAAGTCCCTAGAAGGTAATAGAACACCATTATATACACAAAAAAAATCTCTTTTAGTACTAACTGTAGCTTACAGTGATGAATATGGTTACAAATACTGTCTGATAAATACATAGTTATCTGGGATTGTGTTGTGCCGCTTCCTTGTGTGTGTGTGTGTGTGTGTGTGTCTGTCTGCCAACAAGGCAGGGACAGGAAGGAGATCAAGATGAAAAGATAGCAAGAGAAGATATCTTATAGATTCATAGGTTCAGAGATGCTAAGGTCAAAATGGACCCCAAAGGATCATTGAGCCTGACCCCCTGCCTGTGGCAGGAAAAAGTGCTGGGGTCATATGACCCCAACCAGGTGCTTGTCCAGTCTCCTCTTGAAGACCACCAAAGCAGGAGAGCGCACCACCTCCCTTGGAAGCCTGTTCAGATTCTGGTGACCCTTACTGTGAAGAAGTTCTTTCTGATGTCCAACCTAAATCTACTCTCTATCAGCTTGTAGCCATTGTTTCTGGTTATTCCAGGGGATGCTCTGGTAAACAGAGCATCTCCTATTCCCTGCTGCCCCCCCCCCCCCAGTGAATTTGTATACTGCCACAAGATCCCCCCTCAGCCTTCTCTTGTGGAGGCTGAAAAGGTCCAGGTCCCTCAGCCATTCCTCATAGGGCCTTCCCTGCAGGCCTCTAACCATACGAGTGGCCCTCCTCTGGACCATTTCAAGGTTGTCCACATCGTTCTTGAATTGTGGCACCCCAAACTGGATGCAAGTCCTGGAAAAAAGTCCTGTTGGATAAGGTGACTTGAGGAAGGGCATCTGACACCTAGACATTTCTCCAACAGCTCTTCCAACTATACAGCTGGCCCAATAAACAATGTCATAAAAAGAGCTCTAAGGTGTGGACTCTAAGAACTACTGGCTGCATCATTCATTTCCACATGGACGAGAACCATAGGATAGTAGTTGGAGGGTCGGATGAGGTCGGGAATCCTCGCAGTGATGTCTTGGATCCTGGCACCGGACAGGCAGCAAACCTCCCATGCTGTTGGATCCTATCGACAAATAGGCCCCCGCATGCCTCTCAAGAGGGAGTTGCCCACCACAATGACCCGGCATCTCTTCTTCTGGCTGCCCGGTTGTCGCTCAGCTTGCATGGTTGTTGCGGATATGTCTCCCACTAGGACTTCCTCTGCTGCATCATCCTTCAGTGCTGCCAGGGCTTTGTATCTGCTTCCCAGTTTTGTTAGGGAAGCAGTTACAGCCACGCGCTGTCAGGCTCTGGAGGTGACCATCTTCCATTCAGCTGCCTTGGGATCCTCTTGTTATGCTTCTGCGCTAGGTGTCTGGTCCTGCAGAGAATGAAAATACCCATCAATTTCCGCCTCTGCAGCTCTGATCCCCTGCAGCCTGCTCACCTCTGCCTGGACTTCCCTCACCTGTCCCTCCAGAACCTCAATCTGGGCACATGTGGGACAGGTGAGGGGACCCCTGGCCCCCACACTGCCCCCATGCCCCCACACTGCCCCCAGGCCCATCTTCATACAGGGCCTGCTCCCAACTATCTTCCACTGTGGTTCTAGCTACTTCTAAACATGCAGGAAGATGTGAACCTTTAACACTTCAGATTGAGAGGTAATGTTGGCTGAATGGACAGGAACATATATTGTACCCAACTAAAAAGCAATACATGATGGGAAATGTTCCCGCCTGTGTACACTGCAAACTCTGAACTCTGGTCCAGTAAAATCCTCTGAAGCACATTCAGGCCCTTTGGTCTAAAAGCACCATCAATTTTCCACAAAACGACCCTGGTTTGATATAGTAAAACACTCATAGATTCATAGATGTTAGGGTCAGAAGGGACCTCACTAGATCATCGAGTCTGACCCCCTGCATAGGCAGGAAAGAGTGCTGGGTTCAAATGACTCCAGCCAGATGCCCATCTAACCTCCTCTTGAAGACCCCCAGGGTAGGGGAGAGCACCACCACCCTTGGGAGCCCATTCCAGATTTTGGCCACTCGAACTGTGAAGAAGTTCTTCCTAATGCCCAGTCTAAATCTGCTCTCTGCTAGCTTATGGCCATTATTTCTTGTGACCCCCAGGGGTGCCTTGGTGAGCAGAGCCTCACCAATTCCCTTCTGTGCCCCCATGATGAATTTATAGGCAGCCACAAAGTTGCCTCTCAACCTTTTCTTGCGGAGGCTGAAGAAGTTCAGGTGCCCTAGTCTCACCTCGTAGGGCTTGGCCTGCAAGCCCTTAACCTTTTGAATGGCCCTTCTCGTGACCCTCTCCAGGTTATCCACATCCCTCCTAAAGTGTGGCACCCAAAACTGGACGCAGTACTCCAACTGCGGTCTGACCAGTGCCCAATGGAGGGGAAGTATCACCTCCTTGGTTCTGTTTGTCATGCATCTGCTGATGCACGATAAAGTGCCGTTAGCTTTGCTGATGACTTCATCACACTGACGACTCATGTTCATCTTGGAGTCCACTAGGATGCCGAGATCCCTTTCCGCTTCCGTGCTACCGAGCAGGTCATTTCCTAGGCTGTAGGTGTGCTGGACATTTTTCCTCCCTAGGTGCAGCACTTTGCATTTCTCCTTGTTGAACTGCATTCTGTTGTTTTCTGTCCATTTGTCCAACCTGTCCAGGTCTGCTTGTAGTTGTTCCCCGCCCTCTGGTGCGTCCACTTCTCCCCACAGTTTTGTATCATCCACAAACTTGGACAGAGTACACTTCACTCCCTCGTCCAAGTCACTGATGAAGACATTGAAGAGTATCGGTCCAAGGACCGAGCCCTGCAGGACCCCACTGTCCATGACTGACTCAGTCTACCTGGAAAGTTTAGCTATATTCACTAAAGGCCTGAATGTAAATTATTAGGGCTTTGTCATGTGTTCTCTTACAACAGCTGCATTAGGGTGGTGTCACACGTTCACTTGTAACAGCTGCAAATCTTTGGAACAAAGGCTACTTGCAGACATAAACAAAGAAAACCCAAAACTTGACGTGTTTCTGTGCCAGGCCCAACATACGCCCAGAATAGGTAGTACTCTAGTTGGGCCTGGCTTGTCTGCCATCTGTAAAGATCAGGCACTTTAGCGGGGCTTTTTGGTGCTTTTATCTAATAGTTGATTGAATCAACTCTAGCTAAAAGCACCAAAAAGCCTCACTGAAGCACCTGATCTATACAGACACTGCAGAGCCAGCTCAAACTAACACACTGCTTCTTTTGATAAGGCATAGCTTTTTCTTTTTTTTTTTAAAGTCTGCAAGCAGCTGCAATGATGTATTGAAGTACCTGTTAGGAGAAAACCCTTGCCTGAAAGGGAACTTTGCAATGCCATGAGGGCACTTAACATGCACTGAATTACTTGAATGTGCATCTACCTGCATTTTAACTGCACACAGTAAATGTTAAGTTGAACATGTGCCACCACCCCATAATTAGTTAATATGCGTTAAGCCTGTGTGTGGATCTTCCAATTGTTTTTTTTTCAAGGTGAATTCAGCTAAAGGAAACTGAGGCTACTATATTTCTGCATGAGATTTCCTGGATGCATATGTAAGGCTATTTATTTAATGCACTTGAAATTCATGACTTTATTCATTCATCTTTGACTTTCCCTGAATATCTTCATGCAGAGATCCCTAAACCTTTGCTATCTTAAATTTAGCATACACTGATTGTGGTATTCTCTTTGGAATATATGTGGACACTTCACATTTTTTGGCTGAAATACAGTGCACTTACACTCACAGGTCATTCAGCTGCAACCAGTGATACTATTTGAATGAGGACTGAGCTGTTCATATTTTTTTTTTTTATTGGATTAGTGGAAAATATGGGTAGACCTCTTGAACCCTAAAGACAAGCTTTAGTGCTTTCATTAATTGGTACTTAAATGCATACAGGATTGTGAATGACGTAAATTACTGGCACAAGGAACAAAAAGGCTAAACAAAAGAATGCAGACTCTCAAAATGCTTCATGTGCACACTGCAGATGAACTATTTCAAGTCAGTTTGGTACTAGCATGCTATAAATGAGCTGTCAAACCTCAAAGGAGGCACCAGGTATGCTAACTAAACAGGACAAATCTAGGACCTGAACCTGTAAAGATACGCACATATATTTTGCCATGCAATCAGTTTTAATGAATTCCTCCAAAGAAGTGCTTTACCTTAGTGATATTTTTCTTTATGTGATCAGTTAGAAAGGTGACAGATTATTTTTTTATGTTGCTATTGCTATGTTGGAGTATTGAGCAAACACTTGAGCATCAATCTTGGTGCTTTATTAAAGCAATGACTTAGTTTTTTGCCTCCCAAATACCTAATAAAATACTCCTAAGAATGTACAGTCAATATCTAACAGTATTTTTGTAGAATTTGTCTAAAGAACTTTTCAGTATCCAATCTTTACTGACTCTGATTACTCATTAACTGTAAAACATCTGTATAATGTAGCTCTCACTTCTCTCTTATTTTCATTCTGCCGCTTATATTTAGAACCATCTCCCTGTGTCATATTCAATACTTTCTCTGCCTTTCTCTTTCCCTCCTTCAGATCCTAACTTAAAATATACTTTTTGCACTTGCACAGTGGTTCTCAACCTTTTTTTTAACTTAGATTTGAAACACCCTTTAGATAGATTCAAGGCACTCCTCGGAAAATGCTACTTCTTCATTTTCACTCTTTTTTCACTACAGAAAAATAAAGGAGTTTTTCTGTTGCAAAGAAATTAGACCACAACTATTGATTTCTATTTGAAATCTCTGGCCACATCCAGATGAGTGTGGACATGCGATATTTGGCACAACAGACCCGTCTGAGGCACCACACAACGCATATCCTGGCATTTCCCACACTGCTATTTTGCAGTACGGGGGTTCTTTGGCCCAGGGAGATTCCGGGGTCAAAGAAACCTACATCAAAAAAGTGCGGTGCACATTGCACAGTGCCTGCTGCCTGAAACCAGAGCCACGCTCTGGCTGCTGGCCAGGCTGTCAGCTGCAGCAACGCTATGGCTACAGCTCCTCAATGCCCCCTGGACCTTAGGTAAGGCTGTTGGGCCCAGCACAATTGGGGGCCCCACCCATCCCCACCCCTGGACCTTAGGTAAGGCTGTTGGGCCCAGCACAATTGGGGGCCCCACCCACCCCCACCCGACCCTGGATAACCTGCCACATGCTAGAACACGTGTGGCATGGATGTTCACTGGGGACAAGTAGCAGTGATACAAGGTGTGCCACTGCTACTTGTCCCCAGGGAAACAAATGTCTGTGCTCATCTTGACATAGCCTCTGGGTGTATCTAATGAATTGTTTGCACACCTAACCATCTAATATTGTGTGACACCCTGCAGCACTATTGAGGCACTACTGAAAAGATCTTAAGACACCCCAGGGGGCTGGGGAACACTGGTTGAGAAGCACTGAGCTTGCATTTTTAAAGGTAAGTAAAAGAAAAGGGGAAAAAAAAAGAAAAGGAAAAAAATAAAACAAGAAAAAATAAGCCTCCAAATGGTAGTAAGTGGCAAGCAAGAAAATTATTGGGCTCCTACACATGAGCATGAAGGTTACCCCAATGCCCTGGAATTCCAGTGCATCAAAGCAGACTCAGTTGATCAGGTCTGCTGGAGTGTGACAATTGCCATGCTGCAGCAGCTGCCTGCATTAGTATTCCCACACTTAAAAATGGTGGTGGGGGTGCTTGAAGTAAAGCTTGAACAAGCTTTAGTTCAAGCAATCTCATCACCATTTTTAAGCGCAGGGATGCTGATACATGAGACATGGTGGAACTTTAATTAAAGCAGAGCTCAGAGGCACTCTAATTAAAGTGCTGCCCCTCCCCCATACCTGGAACAAGTGTAAAAGTGCCCATTGTGTCTTCTTTGAAGAATAATATGATCAACATTTTGTTATTATATTTCTACAAAAGCAGGCATTTTATATGTAGCCCGGGTATACCCAGGGGGTGTACCCTGTCCTCCAATGACAGTGGTGCTGAGGAAGGGGTCAGCTGCTAAAGCAGCTTCCTCCCCTCTTTATAGAGCTAGGCCAAAACCAAATACTTAACTATGTACAATTTATTACAAGAATAAATACAGACGCTTAATATAAAACATAGAATATTTACAAGGCTTAACATTCAATACTATGTATAATATTCCACAATTTACATATAATACCAAATATAAACCAAATAACTCACAACCTATACAACACAATTAACAAACAGGGATAGTACCTTAACCATAATATTTCTTTAAACCTTCACAAACAGCAATACCAATATACACATTGAAACATTAAAATACATAAACCATATAACCCCTCTTAAAGGATAACCCTAGCTATATAGCCATTAACATGACTGGTTGCTGGGCAGACTGGCATTGCTCAGAACAAAATAGGGAGTGCACTTGGCACCCTCAAAATAGGGAGTGCACTTGGCACCTCCCAAAGGGGTCCCCTGAAGCCCCTCCCCTTTAGGGCCCTGGGATGTGAACATGCCCCTCCCACAAGAGGAGGGTGGAGGCGACAGACCCTCACCCATGTCAGCCCCCCCCGGGGGGGCCCACTTCCCCAGTAACTCATGCTTCCTCTCTGGAGAAGTCAAGGCTCATCCCCTGATAGCTGATCCCACAAGAGCCTCTCCCCAGTGGCGCCTTTGGCTCTCCTTGATGGCCTGGCACCCTGCACTGGGCACCCAGGGCTCTCTCTCTCACGTGGGAGCCAAGCCCTGCAGGATCCAAATTCCTATGTGCTGATCTGCACACAGTGTGGGGACCGAGCAGCCTCAAGCTGCTGCCAGGGCCAGCTCTCTGTGTGCCGATCTGCACACTGACTGCCAAGCTGCTTGCTGGGTTTGCAGTCTCAAGCTGCCTCAAGTGGCTCCTGGAGTCTGATCCCCCTGCACTGATTTGTGCACCACTGAAGCTCAAGCAGAGTGTGGAGGATGGCCATCTCTGGAGCTCCTCTCTCCTCATCATCCTTCGTTATCTCCCTAGCCTGCTGAGCATGCTCCCCTTTTATACTCTTCAGGGGCTCCACCCCTGAAGTTCTCTGGACCTGGTTCAGGTCCAGCTGCTCCTTGCCCTCTCCCTTCAGAAAAGGGTGGGGCATTGCTTCCCTTGTGCTGCCTCCAGATTGGTGGGCGGGCTCCACCAATCAAACAGCAGACCCTCGATCCTGGGACTCAACCCAAGCTCCAAAAAGGTAAGCCTGCTACATATATATTCCTAAAATATTTTGGATATGTAGATTCTAGAATTTTTTCACTTGCTAAGGCAGCAGGTAGGGTGGGGTGGCACACTAGAGGCTAACGCTAACTGGTCCAGAGAGACATGAGCATTCATAGGCAATGTAATTATAGTATCCAATGAAACAGGTTGTTGCCTATGAAAGTTCATGCCTCTGAGTCCTTGTTTCTAAGGATGCATACAAATTTTCAAATCAAGTGGTTGAAGTTCAACCAGTTGATTTTAAATGGGCGTACCCTGTCCATAAGTGCAAAAGGCTATCTGTATGCTCTGCAACCAGCCCGTAATGCTAAAAGTGCCCAGCCAGGGGATCCAGAGCGCATACCCCAGCATGCTTTGCAGGTTCTTCTGTCTGCCTGGTACAGGTGGTAGAGGCCCAGGGCCCAGGGCACAGGTCAGTGCCAAGTCGCTGGTGCCCCACAGGACCCTGCCTTTCTCCCCTGCACAACACCACTATCTCCCTCAGCTGTCAGGCTGTCAGAGAGCTGTTTCTCAAGCCCGTCAGCTTCCCCTCCAGCAGCTCAATGGATCTTTACCCTTGTGGGTTACCTGTCAGATCCAATGCAGATCTTTACTCTTCATCTTTCCAGGCCATCAGATAGGATCCACAGGGGACTATCTGATGGGCTGGGGATAGGGAGCAGGGATAGGCTGATGAGTGTCTGTAGAGAAGAGTGGGTTCAGGATCCCCTTGGGAGGCAGAGGAAAACTGTGTCCATGGGGGGGGGGGAGGAATCAGGGGGACATGGCTCAGTAGTTCATGGGGAGGGGGAATAGGGGGGCCAGGAATGGGCTGAGCTGTGTCCAAGCAGAGGGGTGAAGATGGTTAGGGGTTTCTGGAGACCATAGAGATGAGCTATCCGTGAGGGGAAGGGATGGGGCAGGGAAGGGTCAGGTTCCAGTGAGGATGGGATCCCCCTAATTTGGAGGCAAGGGGTGTTAGTTCAGTCTGCAAGATCACATTTCCTGCTGCCCAAAAACTGTTGGAGTCCTGCACCCACTGAGACCTCACCCCATCCTCCCTTCTCCCCTCCACATGGACATGGCCCAGTGGTACAGGTAGGGCCTGTGGCCCCTTGTCTCTCCCCAAAAACTCTGCTAGGTGACAATTTGATTAACATGGTCCCTGCAGAGGGCAGACATACCATGGGCTCTTTAGGTAACCCTGAGTTGCAACCTGAGCTGGATACATTCCTGAGGAAGGGGAGTAACCTGCTCCCACTGCCTACATGACTGGCATCACATATCTGGGTGAGGGGCTTGGGGTCCCTATTGTTCTGAGCAATGCCAGTCTGCCCGACAACCAGTGATGCATTTCAAATTGGTTGGCTGGCAGCCAACAGATGCTGGCCTCCATTGGACCAGGTAAATGAGGTCATTTAAGTTAAGGACTGCCCTGGAGGAGGGGCAGTAGCCATGATGAAAACTTAGAGAGAAGCTGGACCATCTGAAACTTGCTCTCTCTTGAAACTCATGATCAGTGAACTGCCTGCCTCCAGATGGAATCTTCACCTGCCTCTGCATGATACTTATGAGTAACCTACCTGAGACCTAACTAGATATATAGCTTGCAATACCTCAGATGTGTCATCAAAGGCTACCCAGCCATGCCAGTTTGCTCTATGGGATTTCTCTGATATTGCTCTACCCTGAACCCTATTCCAAATCTTCTCCTTGTGACCAATAAAGTTCTCCTTGCTGTTGGGGTGCTCAAGTTGGTACATGCAGATGCTCACTGCACCTGGTCTACATTTATGCAGCTTACTTTAAACTGCATGATCATAGATCAGGAGTGGCTTGTGAAGACTTGCCAGTTTCATAAGCTGTGCCACAAACCCAATATAAGTAACTTGGGGTAGGGGGGAGAGGCAGGTGGGATCAGGGAGGCTAGAGGGTCCATGGGGTGGTTGGAAGGTCTGTGGAGGGGGCTGATGAGTCCACAGGGAGGGGGGGTGTCTGTTTGGGGATAGGGAAGTCAGCGGACTAAAAATAGCCTGGTCAGGGTTGGGGGGGGGAGGAAGAGCAGAGCCCTGGGGCTGGGGTGAGAAGCTGGGCTATTGAAGCACCTGGGGCTGCATTCCAAACATTCAGTTGATTAATCTAACCCATTCCAGATCTTAGTTCATCTACTCAGGTATACTAACTTAGATCAGGCCCACCATTTCTGGCCTGATTAACGCTCCCTTCCCCCCAACTTCTGCACACACGGGCATTTAGATCAACCTAACCTTTGTTAGGTGAATCTAAATGTAATGTCTGTAAGTCCCCACTTGGGCTAAACTGAGTGCTCAGACTTGGGTGTCAGTCACAAAGGCACTAGGCCTAGGGACAGACATTCAAAAAGCCTGAGCCTGAATCGGTTCAATCTTTGCAGGTTAGTCTAACCTGGCTAGGCTGAACCAGTTTGTAACTAGACAGACATTGTCTCTGGACTGAGAAAATTCAGGCACATGCCCTCAGTGGCTCAGGCTAGAATCTGGGAGGGGAGAGGGTTCTACAGCAGCCCTCCCTTCCTTCTACAGTACTGAGCTGAGGCGGGGCTTGGCCAGGCCCCAGCAGGACCTCTGATTAGGGAAGTCTGCCTGCACCATCTCAGGCTTTTCCCTGCTGGCTGCTCCAGGGGCGGGAGTGTTACCTCAGCCCCCTGCTAGCACTCTGAGGCAAGGGTGTGTGTGCAGTGCATGCATCTGTTGATGATATGGAGCTTTTCAATCTCCCTCCCTGCTTCTTTATACTTTCTACAGCAAACTGACCAGTGAGCAAGCCAGCAGATGACTGATAACAGCATTTATCACCTCATCAGCAAAACAATAGCCTCTCTCCATTAGTTCAAACTCTTCTTAAGCAGCTTAACAGCTGACCTGTTGATTAGCTCCAAAAAGCCCTAAGCAGTCACTGTTCTGTCTGCCTGTCCCAGTGAAATTGGAGACAAGTTAATGCCAAGACAGACACCTCTTGGCATTAACTAGTATACAACATGTTTAGGGTCTGTGGAGCTAGGGTGTGAGCTGTGGGAAATAGGAGGGAGGGAGGGGAGATCCTTGCTTGTCCAGCAAACAGCGAGGGTGGGGGATAGGACAGGGGGAAGCCAGGCAGACCCTGCTGTACTTGCAGTCTCTGCCAGAGCTCCAGTCAGGGAACAGAGGGGGAGGGTGAGCCGTGCTATGGAGCAGGGAGCCCCATCCAGCCCAGAGAACATGCCGGGATGCTGGGGGAGTCTGGTTTATCTTAAACCAGCAAGGGATCTGGGTCAGGCATTGCATAAACCAGTATGACCCAAATCAATTAAGTTTGATACCAGATTCAACCAGGTTTATCTCAGACCAGTTTCAGTCATTTTCAAACAGGTTTATGTGCACTGAACATCTGTTCTGTTACAGGGTTAAACTAGTTTCTTATCACTTAAACTGGTTTATGTGTAATGCCTGTCCCTAGCCTAAAGAATTACTGTATGTAACTACTGTTTTCTCCCCTGTATTGCCCCTTTAAATTCCAGAGATATTTACTCAGTGACCATGCAATGAGACAAAGGTGATGCAGGATTTTACCTAGGGGACACAGAAGATGCTTTCTGACAGAGATTTTGCTTTTGTCCTTTCTAATTGTGTTGTTTAGCTTTACTTTTACTTTACAAACTTGAAAAGGTTGTTCTTTGTATATGACAAAGCAAAGATACAGTGATGAGCAGTAGAAACTGGATGCATGTTTGATCCCCCAAAATAAAATAGTGAAAAAGTTCTAATGAAATGCTAACACACTAGGATTCTAAAAACACTATCTGGAACAAGTTTCCTTAGTAAAATGCTTTTGTTTAGTGTGTAACTGAAGTAATATTTCTTTTGTGAAGACATAAGCAATCCAAACTCCTGTAACTGGATATATACAATTAGTTTCAAATATGGACTCCCAAGCAGGGATGGAGGAGTTAAAATGTATATTGTTATAAGCGTTGACAAAGATTAATTAAGATAAGCATTTTATCTATGAGTACTCTTTCCTGATTATTCATACATTACTTTCCCAATGTCTTGCACAGTAAGAATGATTCAAGTTTTCCATCTCATTGTGCCTGTCATTCTGTCACATTTTAATGTCAACACTGTGTTTATTAGGGACATTTTGCCCACGGGGTTTGTCATTTTTTGTCTTTCAGTCACTGAAGAGAGAAAATACCACTATGTCCCTGCATTTTTTGCATGGCATCATACTGACACAGCAAGTTGGTGACTAACTGTGCTGTCATAATAGGCAGTGAACCTTATTAAAATATGCTCTGTTGAGAATTATAACTTCTTTATTTTCAATGTATTTAATCATTTCCTTCTATTGCGCCATGCTTCTTAAGATGACACAAACAATAATTTGTATGCAGAGAATGAATTAAATGAGCCACCAACTCATTGTGATGACCAAAAAGTTCACAATCCTATAAATGAAATAATTATTCATGAAATGAAAGGAGGACAAAATAAAGGAACCCCAAAGCCCAATGTAACAAGCCAGTACAGAACTCTTAATACCTATAGTAAAAACCGAAGGCTAACTAATCTGGACTTTTTATGCAAGAGAAAAGTTTAATAATTCCAAATACGAAAGCCCAACATCTCTTCTTTTGTGGCTATGATTCTTGATGGATAACTTTTTAGTTTGACTTTTGAATAATATCACTTCCTTATGAAAGTTTCTCTGGGACTGAGAGTAACGTGATCTGATGGTAATCGTTACAGTTGCTTACCCCTTTCCTGATCAGGCTTGTTTTTTTTTATTAATATTCTTTCAAAGTATATTCTTTTCCCCATACTCAACTAAAGAGTTGTAGTAATGTTTTCAAGTTATTTTTACTGATTGCTTTGAGTAGATCTGTAGTTGCCTGCATAGCATGCTTATGGTTCTTTAGTTTGTTGACAGCTACTTTACATAGTCCCAAGGTGATTTCAAGAACAAGAGGCTGGTTTTCATTCTGCCCATTTGAGTATCTTCACACTGTGGTATCATTGAACAAAGAAATGAATGACAGCCAGAACTCTTTTTACATTTCATTAATATTCAGAAAGCTTTAGACAGCATAGGCAGATGGTCCCTATGGTAGATACTGGAAACGTATGGATTCCCTGAAAACATTATGTAGATTTTTCCAGTCTTTATCAATATGCCAAATGGGCCATAATCTCCAACCAAGAATCAACAAGGTGGTTCAATGCTACTGTTAGAGCTAGAATTTAATGTACTGTCCCCCTTTTTTCACAGTAGTCATTGGTTTTGTTGTGTGACATGACTGTAGCATGCAAACTGGAATTCCATAGGTAGATGCAGTCCTTGAAGCCTAGAGCTGATGATATCTATCTCCTGAATTCAGTGATAAATAAAATGCAGCAAAAGACCAATAGCCCAGTTAGAACCCCTCAACAATTATGCTTTGTACTTAGCAAATCAAAAGCCAGAAGTTAAAGTTGATATGAGCCAGGATGTTGCTAGGAAGAACAGCTTTGAATACTGTTGAAGAATTTACTCACCTAGGTAACATCTTCCATAACTCCAGTGATTGCAATAAATGGGTACAACAAATTCTACTTTTAGAAGCTTACCCCTCAGTAAAACTTAAGGGTTCCTGTACGTGTGCGAGGCATTTGCTCTGACAAGCTGTACGTTGGAGCACACTCAATTAAATGAGTCTGCTAGAGCATGTTAATTAGCATGCCCCAGCAACCTCAGCATCTCATGTATTTAGCATCCCCATGCTTCAAAATGGTGGTGCGGTGCTTTAACTAAAGCTCGCTGACTGAGCTTTAGTTAAGGTGCTCCTGCTGCCTTTTTGAAGTGTGGGACACTGAATACACAAGATGCCGCGGTTGCTTTAATTAGAGCTCAGGAGAGCCACTCTAATTAAAGTGCCCTGCCTCCTATGGAGCACTTGTAAAGACAACCTAAGAACACCAAGTTGTGAATCTATACTAGTTATGTCCTAAGGAGTTATGAAAGAGCTGCATGTCTATCTATAGGAAACCACAAAACGTTCAGTGTGGATGCCCTGAAAAAGATATTCAGCATAAAATGGTCAGACAGGTTAAAAAATGTTAATTAATATTCTGGAGTGGGCACAATTACCACCTGCTGCAAAATAGCATGGATAAGAATGAGGAATTATCTGAGACGTGTTATAAGAATGCCAGATAACAGGGTCCCTAGACAAGCCCTGTTTTGGCACCCCCAACATCAAAGGAAGAGAGGTTGATATACAGACACTTTTGTAGCAAATTATGATCTGAGGCAGCAAACTTATCAGTTATCAGTGTAAGCAGGTTAAATGAACTGGCCCAGAACATGGCCTGGCCTGACCTCTGCCTTATACATTATGGTGCAAAAACTGGATTAGATTCTATTTGGATGTTGCAAAAATGACTTAACTTCATGTCTCCATTCTCTTTTATGGGTCAGGGCCATAGCCATATGCACTCTGGACAAATTTTCCCAAGTATACCACCTTCATTTACAAAGAAGACTGTGTATGCATTGAAAATACAGTCCAGTTAGGGTGTGTGGACTGCCAAAGTCAATAGGAGCATGAAACACTCAAACTACAACTCCTAAATAGCACCAAGGATTCTCTTCTAACTGTAAATATATTGGTTTTCTCAATAAAATATTTTGGTTTGTGGTTTTGTTATAGTTTTTGTTTGTGCGTTTTTTTAAAGTTAAATGTTTGCTATAGAAAACTGCCACTTTCTAACCTGGATATCCATGCACATTTAATGTACTTTCCACAATAAAATGAATGATCATTGTAGTGAGGCTTGCACAGGGGTGGCCAAGTCACTCCCTGGTGCCTCCTGGGTCCTGCCTTGCTTCGCCCCCTCTGGCCTCTCAGGTTCCCACCCTGTTGTCTCTTCTGCCACACCTTGATGTTGTGATTGGACAGGGAGGCAGGCCCTAGAGGGCAGGGTGGATTTTGCTTCAAGTCTTAGGCCTTTGTCTGGGCTGAGGCCCACTTTACTTTAGCTAGGCCTCTCCACCTGTGGTCCACTGTCTCAGGGCCATAGACTCCCAGGCCCCAGCTCGAGCTGTACCCTGGCAGGCTTTCAGCCCCTCAGCCCCTGGTCTTGCCTTTGCCAGCTTTGGGCTTGGGCCACCTATCTTTGCTGTCCCACACCAAAGTCCTTCTGCTAACACCAGCACCCCCCACTTCACAGGGTCTAGGATCTGGGGTGCTCTGGGCACCCTTCTTGGTGGTGTCCTTTGGCCCTAAAGCTACAACCCAGTCCTCTGGTATTTAAACACAAATGAAAGATGTGAGCATCTCCTCTCAAACAAGAGGTTCCCCACTCTGTGTTAATACCATCTTGTGGCAATGAGCTACAATGCAAGCCCCAAAATACTTATCTTCAGCTGCCTGGTGGTGCAGGGGTTTCTTACAGCTTCCCTGAAGCCTGGAGTCCTTCCTCCTGTTCCAGTCAGGTGCCTCTCCTCCCTAGAGGTCTGCTTCTTGTGGCTTGCAAGGCCAAACTGCTTCTCTTGCCTCAAGCTCTGGACTTATATGCCTCTTTCTGGGTCACCTACCCACTACTTCACTAGTTGCATTGTGCTGGCTGTACCTGAGTTGGGTGGCCATTTTATTCAAGTACCCTCTACCTCTATCAGCTAATCCCTGGCTCCCTCTCTCCTTCAGTAATGGGGTAGGGGCTCCATTACAATCATATAAAAAGAAAAAAAGGTAGCATTCAACAATTAGCACTTTTGCCATCGAGACATTTTCTTTTTTGTGTACTTGCCTCCAGTTTGTGTTAAGCAAACAATTTCCAGAAGCTCCTTTATTCAAACATGCGATAGCATAACCAAAATGTTATTTAGCAGCAAGCAAAAGTCATTTTTATAAATCAAATATTCTCTCTCTTACCACACTAAGATGAAATCCTGGAAATATCCAGACACCAGATTAGACCCTGTTTCAATCAATCACTTAAACTTAACTTGAATCACCACTTGAAAGCTTAGCTTTAAACTCCTTCATAACTGTCTTGCTGAATCCGCGACCTAGGTAATTTCATTCAGTGGAACTACTCGTTTTGGTAATACCAAGCACTACTCTGGATATCGTTTGGAGAATTGGACCTCATTATTTAACAGCTGTTATTTAATAGTTGCTCTTATAATTTGTGTCTAATTGATTTATTATATTGTAGTAGTACCTAATTCATCAAAGTTATATTTGCGAATGAAATATATATAATATGTGGCCTTCAGAAAAACAAGTAAAAACAAACAAACAAAACCAACAGCTCCACAAAACCTAACCTTTTGTCTACAAATTCTATTAACAAAAAACATCTTATTTTCTACAACGCCAAATACAGATGACGAAAAACACTACAATTTATTTGGATGGATTTGACAGCCTTTTGCTATTGATGATAACAGGTGCTCTTGCAAGAAGCCCAATTAATGGAGGGCATGAAGCCTTGATTTTAAAAAGAAAAGCACATCGGGTGGATCCCTCAAACTAAATGGAGACAATTGCAGTATCAGGTCCTAATTTAAAACTCTGCAGGCAAGAGACTATTTCACTTTTCTTGTGCGTCCTTAGATTCTTAAAGTTCTGAATCGCAGAACTCTCTGTTTCTCTGTTAAATTAAAAAAAAGCAAATCAGAGGAGAAGAAGAAAAAAACGTGCAGGGATCATTTAGTTTTTCATCATTTTTATATGGTTTAAATCTTTCTTTAGTTCTATTAATAGAGTAGAATTTGCCCATGACTGTGGTACATGTAGAAAATACTGCAGAACTATGACAAAGCTGTGAGATGGGCACAATTTTAAAATCTCATTGCATAATTAATAGCACTAACCACAAGTGATTAAAAATCATGACCTGCCCCTCTCCCCAAATCATGATACTGGTTTAAACATGTAAATAACATTGCTCCCCACCCCCACTACTTACACACACTCCTATTTGAGGTTTTTTACTTTTTTTCTGAATCTGCATTCCAGTGACATTTTCAAGTATATTTTTGGAGTACAAGGAATAGATTCATACGGTTATTCAATAATCTAAAATTTGCACATATTCACATGACTCCAGGTCCTGCAGCTTTAAGAAAAATGGAATCTACCACAAGACTTTGTGACAAAGAAATATTTCTCAATTAACCCAGAAGTTTTGCTTAGGAAGAAAATTGATGAAAGATTTTTTTTAAAGTAATTAAGAGGGAATGAGTTGAATTGTACCTCTGTGAAGAGCTGTGTTTATTAGCTCCTGTGTACACTAATGAGTAAATTAGATTACCCAGGTTACTGTAAATAAATCTTGTAATGAGGAGTCAGGATTAAATTAAATCTGGGAAAGAAACTAAGACTATGTTAGCCTTGAAAAAGCTAAATCTTGGAGAATCGTGGGCACCCTTGGGACAATGGTTAAGTATTAAGAGATTTTTATGTGAAATAAAATTAAAGAATTGCAAATCACTGACAGGCAGGTTTGTGAATGGACTGGCATATTGATATTTACACACTGTAATGTGAAATGCTTCTGACTTTCTAAGCAGACTGAAGGAGTTCCTTAAATTTGCTTCCAGCTAATCAAGATCAAGTGGCCATAGAACAGGACAATGTAAGCAGTAAAATTGATATATCTAAATTCAGCATTAAAATTCAAGAATAATCTGTCACTCAGAGAGTGTGCCTCTATTTTATTAAGTATTTTAATCCCATATAATTAATTTATTAGTAGCAATTAATGTACTGGTAGCAGTATCCTTGAGCAAGGGCTATAATTCATGAAATCAAGCTTATTAAAAAAAACCCATAACACTTTCATCCAGACTTGTGGAAGAGATACCCAATATCCCAAATGTTTTTAAGCCAATAGGAGATGAATGTGTACCAACCAGAAGCTGGGACACATCTTATTGAGCACCTTGCACTCTGTGTCTTATGCAAAGCTTCTGCAATATATGCATTTTGTAGACTTATGATACAATGTGTTTGGTCCTTTTCAAAACTTTATTTTTCAGTACAATACTTAGAAACATGTACAGTCTTTTTGTCTTTTTTGTGACAATTTGACACAGCTTGGGAAGGCAAGTTCACCATTCATTAGAGAAATGCCACCCAGAGGGTTCTTTCAAAAAAAGCTTTCTGTATTCCAGCTGAAAAAAACGACTGAATACATGGCATGGCCCTGCATTACAGATCTGATAAACTGTCATTACTTGTATTGCAGAAAATGTGATATTTCTTACTGTGCTGCTTTGTAGACCAATGTCACTGGGGAAATATCACAGGCAGCTTTATGGGCGGCTGTCCTACTTTATATGCAGGCACATCATAAGGAACTTTATGCCTGGCAGGCTTTTGAGGGACACAATGCTTTCTACCCAGGTAAGATTCTCCTTTTATTTCCTCTATGGTATAATGTGTATCCCCTATTTACCACTTTTCTCCCCATTTATAATTTAAACAGTATCCTTGCTCCCTCCTGTTTCAGAAACCTAAGAGTGTCTAAGGGCTTGGGTCCCCTCTCCCATTTTCTTCTGCCCTAAAACCTATGCAATTAACTTCTGTCACCTTAAAAGCCTTTCTCACAGCACATTGCTTCAGCTGTTGAAGCATATGTAATTACATCCAGCAGAACCTGTCCTGGGGCATGCTAGTTTCATACAATTTTTATATCACCTTTTTTCATTATTCAAGCAGAGTGAATTCTTTAGGACAGAGTGATTATGCTAAAATTGGAACTATTCAAGGTAAAGTATTCTCTGAAAATGCAGACTCTTGCTGCCCCTACAATGAATTCAGAATCTGTTGTTAAATATAAAAAAAATAAAAATAAAAACATAAAACAATCCACTTGGCAACACATTGGCAATGCATTCCAGACTGTCATCGTTCTGAGTTTTCATGAGTCCGTATTCAGGATCATTAGTGTTTTATGGCTTGGGTTGTGGCCTAATTTGGTAGAAATGAAGTCAATGATTAATATCACATTACAGGCCTATGCAAAGTCTTTTCTGACTACAGCAGCAGGAATCTGTGAAGAGCCATTTTAGAAATTAAAACAAGTCAGGCCAACGTTATGCAAATAATTCCAGTGAGGTGCTGCTTCATGATGAAGAGCCCCTAACTGCCAATCCAGCATGATACATGAATAAATATTATAAACCCATTCCATTACTAATGTAACACCCACACACACACTTGGGTTGTATATTGTGTTTTTGTGTGTTTTTTTATGTGGGCAAGATGACCCCTTGTTTTGCCCATGTGCTCAGCACATGGGAAGCTGGGGCATGTATCTGGGGGAAATATGTAAAAACCTCTGACCTCATTGGCCAGGGGAAGCAGGATATTCTTCAGACTCATTGGTTGGGAGACGAACTGGAGTGTGGTGCTTCCTGACTGGACAAGGCCAGGGTGATGTCATGCAAGGTGATATACGGTAAGCTAGGGTGGTTTGGGGGAAGATAAGTTGTTAGGGGCTGCTGCAGAGTGAAGTCTCCTCCAAGGGAGAAGGAGTTGCAGATAGCAAAAAGGGAAGCTCAGGTAGAGGGGAGAGAGAGGAAGAATTGTCCCAGTGTCTGAAAACTTCTCTCTCCTTCTTTTCTTCCCTTTTTTTTCTTTTGAGGTTTTAAAGGATTAATACTGGGGAAAAGAGTCTTAGTGTCTTGGGTTGTTTTGCCAGGAGTTAGGTTTGGCAGTTTACACAAGGTTGAAACCTGGGAGTTTCTGCCAGTTTTGGGCTGGGGTTGAGGTTTGCAACTTTTTGTTCCCCATGGAGCTGTGACCCAAACTACCTGCAGCCCAGGCCTAGAAGGTCTTTCCCCGTGTTTCTTTTAATGGCCCTTTGCTCTACTGAAACTGTGTGGTTGGGCTGGCTGTAGTCATTAATCAACCTGGTTCCTTTTGGAGTTTTTCCTAGAGTTTTGTATCAGCAGGCCATATAATTCAGCCCAGAAGTTTTGGGGTGTGCATGTGCTGTCTGGAGCCACAGTCACTCCCCATACACACATACAACCTCTCGGTGGGAGCAAAGATTGGCATGCTACCAGTCCTCCAAGAGCAACAAGGGGCCCCATGCACTGCAGAAGGACCCACGCTCTCTAGCAGTTTTCCCTGGCACAGCACAACCTAAGACTATGTATTGTAGTTCGTAGTGTTTTAAATTGCATTTGGTGGTTTCCTCTGTTTTCTGTAATAAATCTGTCTTTTGTGTTTATACTGCTTGCGAAAAGTTTTTTTTTTAATTTAATGCATTTAGTGTTTCCCAGGTGGTCTGGGTGGGGGCTAGAGCCAAGGTAAAATATATTTAGTACCTCAAAATTGAACTCAGGCCTTGTTGCTGCCGACTGCTGCCTGGCAGAAGGCTTACATTAATGCTGACTGAAAAAGGGAATCTGTTTTGTGGGAAATTCTGGGTTGTGTCAGAGTGAAACAGCAACAGCGTGGAATTTCTTGCTTCAAAGGACAATCAATCAGCTTGCCCATCAGCCAGGCACCAGGCAGGCTGGGCAGCCAGCCAGCTGGGTAGCTGTGCAGCAGGTAAACCAGAAGGTAGCTGGGCAGTCTGCCTGCTCACCTGCCAGCTAGAGAGCTGGCCAATTTACCTGCTGGTTACTCCAAGAATGCCCAGCTGCCCGGTCCAGCAGCCTGTCCAGCTACAAATTGCAGAGCTGTCTAGCCTGGTGGCAGGCAAGTTATCCAACTACTGGCAAACCAGCCAGTCCATGCACCAGGGCTGCTTGCTGGTTTGAATTGCACGCTTTGAAGGAATTAAGCATTACCACAGAACCTTGATTCTACCAAATCAGCATTTTTTTACAGTAAACTCTTTAGTCAGAAACTCTTTCACTTGCTCTAGAAAATAGATTGGATAAAAAAAACCAATAAAGATGGGGCTAGGTCCAAAAAAGGCCTTAGTTGCCTTCAGCAGCTCTTATACAAAACTTAAGCTCCTAAATGCAAAACTGATATAAAAGCTCTCTACTTAACTGCTTCCTAAGATATTTCCCTGTTGGACTTCAAAGTTCTCTAGACTCCAAGAGTTCTGCTTCTCACAGGTACAGCTCTGAGTAACTTGGCACATCTTTCTCACCTAATCCTTATCAGGATCCAGAAGTTAGGCATGCCTCTGTTAAGTCCCTCAAGAGTCCAATCTGTATCTAATGCACACTGACAGAATTGGGTTCTCTTCAAACAGCATCCGTTCCTTTTTTTTTTTTTTTTTTTGAAGAATGGTCTTGGTGCCCACTCCTAATAAAGTATGCCAGTGCTGATTATAATAGACTCACCCAGGAAATGGAAGACTAAAATTCAGTTCCTTCATCTGCCAGGAGGTTCAGACCAACATCTTTCTCCTTCCCAGAATGTTCCCTAACCATGGTAGTAGGGTAGTCCCAAGTGAGGGACACCCTTCACCTTTCCTGTTGTAGCGATGTCACTGTTCAGCAAAGAATACTAGATTCAGAGAAGCAGAAACAATAGACACAGCTACACGTGCAATTAATGTACATGGAAAAACTCCATTGCAGTTCGCACTGGAGTTTATTGCTCCCAGGTGCAATGTTTACATGCACACCTGCTCCCTGGCTGCAGCTCTGGCAGAGACTTTCAGGCTGCTCCCTCCCTTCCTCCTCACCACTCCCTGCTAAGGAGGAATTCTCCAGTCCCCCCTGCCTTGTGGAGAGGTATCTGTGTATTAGGTAGCAGACCACATGCTGGCTATGGTCCCTGCTGTGATAAAGGCAGAATCAACAGGTAGCTGGTAATGTCCCTCTGTTGTTTTCTTAATGGGGTGATAAACACTGAGTTAGGGGTGATAAACACTGTTATCTATTCTCTGATGGGCTAATCAGAGCATCTTGCCCCCCCGACCATGCCCCCCTTCAGCTCAGTACTGTCGAAGGGAAGGAAGGGCTGCTCTAGCATTTCCTGGCTTCTAGCCTGAGCCACTGCAGGCATGTGCCTGCATTTCTGGAATGAAAAAGGAATGTCTATCCACCTCCATATCAGCTCAAGTTTTCCAGGTTACACTAACCTGCAAAGATTGAATCAATTCAGGCTCATGCTTTTTGAATGTCTGTCCCTAGCCCTACAGTCTTACCTGCAAGTTGAATACAGAGTGCAGAACACTAGCACAGAATGTAAGAGATCAAGCAATGAAAAAAGGATCATGGAAGACTTCAGGATACAATTTCTTCTATGGAATACCTTACCCTCATATTATGGTGGCAATATATACATGTTGATCTAACTTATGTGCCAGGGGGGTACAGCAGTGGTTTCTAGTCTTCAGCTTAAGAGCTCAACATACCAGTCACTACTGATATATTGTGATCAGTTCTAGGCTTCCTTTTTTCCATTTCCATAGTGCAGAAGTGCCAGTCACAATTTTCTTGGTGGGAATTCTCTGTGTAAAGGAACTCCTAACTGATTTAAAATTACTCAAGCAACTCCTAAGTCACCCTTTCTGTAGCCCCTGGTACTATGTGTAGAGAGGGGTTATTGATATCTTAATTATGCTCTGTCTTACTGCATTTGAGACAATAGTAGAAGGGATAAGGCTAAACCAAGAAAAAGAGAAACAGTCAGCCATGTTAGTCTTAAATTATGCAGAAGGCAGCCTAAGTTAGTCTGTAAGGTGCCATTCAGACCTGCCTTCTGTCCAAAAAAGAGAGCTATTATAAAGGATGGAAATTCCCACTTCTCATAGGAATTGGGTGCTGCCAAAGAGTGACAAAATGAATCACTGAATGAATGGCTTCTTTACTTTTCATTCCATCCAGGAAGAGCACACACCAACTGCTGAAACTTCCTCACACTGATGAAGGTTTTGCTTAAAAGCTTGCTTAATTTTTTTCCCAACTACTTAAGTTGGTCAAATAAAAGATATCAGATTCATCCAAAAAACCTTGTCTGACTGACTAAATTAATTTCCTGGGTTTTGATTGTAGTTGTGTTGGTCTAAAGACATAGGCAGGCAAGGCTCTTTAAGTGTATTTGATAACTTTTATTAGACCAACTGAGTAGTTGGAAAAAAGTTCTTAGCAAGCTTTTAGGCACAATCACACTTCTTCAGGCATAGGAAGTTTGCTGTATGAATTTACAGAAATCAGAAGCTTACAGCATGGTCAAAGCCTCAATATTTTTCATAACTGATTGTGAAAGTGAACAACATACACATTGTTTTTAAGGTCTGGAAAACCTAGACACACCAGGGCAAAAGCTGACCATAGCCGGATAAATGACCCTTTCTGACATGGTCTGTTTCACTGCTATGATAACCTTGGCAAATGTGATAGCTGAAAGTAGTGTATATGTGGTAGGGTGCTTGCTGAATGCTCTGTGATGTTTAGACCAGGTGTTTCCTGTGGTTTGTTCGTGCATTGTGAAATGTATGCTGTAGCTAAGAGTTTAATTAAAAGTTTAAAAAACCTAGGTTAAGGCCTTGTAAACGGTGGCACAGCTAAAATTAATCATATAAGGAAAACGCAAAAGCTTGTACTGCTATTGGTTAGTCATATAAGGAAAGTTCATGGTGTAAGATTGAGAGTAGCTGTGAGCCAACAGTGTAGCTCAGAAGTTATAAATTTGCTAGCACATCTGGAAATCAGCAGAAGGAAGACACAGCATGGTAAAGGATGCTATTATGGTGAAGAGAAGCTGCTGACCTGGGTTTGGAGGGCCGGTGGATCTCGAGGAGCCCAAGGACTGAATACCAGGGTCCTTTCCAGTACTCCTTAGACAGCACAGATCAGGGATGCCTGACTTGGCTGAATTTTGTGAGGCTTGTCATATACCAGGCATCAGAGGGGACTGCCGATAAGTTGCTGGTTTGGAATATTATTGTCTGTCATTGTTGTCTTGTTATGCTACACGTAGTTGTGTGTTTGTTAAGTTTTTAACCTTTTTACTTCCAATCACTCTCTCAATCCTGAACCCTCCCGCTGGTGGCTGGAACATAAATTGGTGTCATGAACAGGATTGAGAAATTCTGGTCTGGAGAGAAAGGTCAGAATGGAGGGAGTTGGGTGGGCTCCATTGGGGGCTTAAGGAAGTAGCAGGGATGGAGAATCCCGGGTGGGATAAGGATAGGTTGAGGCCTGCCTGGAGTGACCCAGGAACCATACCTGATCAGTGGGTTAGGCTCACGGCTGCCTCCTGAGGTAAACCTAAGAAGGGGTGCCTGTTGTGGCTGTTGGCCTTGTGCCTGTGGTTAGGGGCTGAAGAGAATGCCCAGCTCTGCGAAGAGGTCACCCGATTGAGTAAAGAGCTGGAGGACATAAGGGATTCCAACAGTGTGGCATGTGAGGCTGCACGAGCCACCCAGGGTTGCTTGGAGACATTAGAACGAAGGGAAGGGAAGGTTATGATTGCACATGTGGCTGCTTCCCTTCAGAGGAAGGCACAGTTGGCGCAGGCTGTGGAGCCCCCCTTCGAGAAGGTGCAACAGTGCTTGTATGGTGAAAAACCAGAAGTAGAGATCTGGGAAAATCATGGGGAGGGGATTGATGAGGGGGGAGGAGATTGATGATGGGCCTTGTGCTAAACCACCCCCATATGTCCCCGCCCAGAGGGAGGAGTTTGGCCAAGCATTTCCAGTAATTGTGACTCACTCAGGGCCGCAAGGGGGAAGCCCCCAAACAGAGCTATGCTTCTTTACTTGTGCAGAGATTCAAGATATACAGGAGCAGCATAAGTCCAAGCCAGGGGAGCCAGTGATACTGGCTAGCTTGAATGTATAGTGAAGGGGCCTCAGCAATATCAGTGAGCTGTGCTTAGGTGGCCCAACTTGTCCTATGCCCCGAACTCCAGTTGAATCAATTTTCAGGAGCCAGTGAAAATGTTACTTCGTTTTCTGATGCACTACAGGCAATCACCACCAGTTATGGTAATGTGGAAGAAAAGCTTAACCCCACCCCTTGGGCATGGGCCAATTTAGAGGAAGCTGTCTGCTGTTTGTATCAGAGCTGAATGACATCATTCATGCAGGAGCTTGGACTCACACGCTAGATGAAGAATTCGTGACAGCACCAATGTGGAAGAGGTTCTGCTGGCGGGCACCAATGGAGTGCACATCAGCCCTGTTGGCCTTGGAACCAGAGGCAGTGAACAACCTGGTAAGAGATGTGATCCAGTGATTAGTGCAGCTTCTGCCCATTTTGCAGAAGCCAGGGCTTGCCAAACCATTGAGAACCACCAAGGCTATGGTGGTGGCATCAGGGAAGGACAAACCTCCGACCCCTCCACATTTTTGGGAAAAGCTGGGGAAGGCTGGCCCAAGGCTCTGCGAACAATGATGTGGAAAGACTTGTTGGCTGCCAGTTTCAATAATGTACAAATCGATGGACTGCCTACCAATGTCCTATGAGGGCTGTGGGCTAGACACTGTAGTGAAGGGGCAAGCCTGAAAGTGCAAACTTCTGTGCCACCGGCAGTGTCACTGGGGGATTTTCTGCCCTAAGGGCAGAACTGTCGACATTTTCCTAGGCACATGCAAGGCTACCACCAATCACCTTCCCTAATCGCATGGCCTAGGAAGTCCAGCCAGTCCCATTACAAGGGAAGGGGCCACCATGGTGGTGGTAGCAGGCCAGGGACTGGCATCTGATATTGGCTTCTTAATTTGGATACCCATACAGATTCAATTAGGTAAGAGCGAGAAGTCAATCAATATGCTATTAGACACGGGTGCCCAGATTTGCATTTTAGATTCCATGGATTGGAAGGGGGAGAAAGGAACCCCTTATCAAGTAATTGGGGTTGGAGGCACTAGACGACCAGAACATCTGGTTTGAGCGACCTTTGCATTACCTAATGGCTCTAAGGTAATGGTGGCAGCAGTAATGCTTAAAGGGGGACCAAGCTTACTGGGACTAAATGTACTAAGAGGACAGCGGTTTGCCCTTGAGTGAGAGAATTGGCAGTTTGAGTGCACAGTGCCTCACCAGGAACCAGAAGAAATGGCTATAATGGCCGTAACTTGATGTAGCATGACCCCATTAATTCTGCCTCCCATGAAAGGAGTACACTGGCCCCAGTATCAAACTAAGCCTGAGGCCACACAACCTATCCAGTGTATTGTAAGCCAGCAATTGGAAGACAGAACTATTATCTGAACCCACTCTCCATATAACAATCCAATGTGGCCAGTGTATAAGCCAAATGGCGGCTGACTACTGACATTTGAGCTTTGAATGATAATACCAACCCCCTGATGGCTACCGTCCTATCCCTACCAGCCTTAACAGAAGACATCTGGTGTTATGGATCTGTGTGGATGGGATCTGTTGATATTAAGGACATGTTTTTTTCCTATCCCCATCCATGAAAGCCATTGGCCTGTATTTGTTTTCACATGGATAGGGCAGCAGTATACCTACACCGTGTTGCCCCAGGGGTGGATACACAGCTCCACCCTGGCTCAGGGGGTTCTAGCTATGGTAGTTCATGAGGTTCAAGAGGAGTACCCCGACATATGCATGTGGCAGTATATAGATGATGCCATGGTGGGCATTCAAGACAAAAAGGCTGCCATCAAGGCCTTTGAATCATTAAAGGAGAGGGTGCGTGCTTTCGGATTCATGTTGTCTGATTGGAAAGTCCAAGAGGTAGGACCCCACTGTGAATTTCTAGGGATAGAATGGCAGAATGGGGGGCCCACAATACCTACCAACTGAAGGGCTGTGGAGTATACTGGAGATCCCAACTTCCACTAATGTGAAGGAACTGCAGGCCCAATTGGGAGTGCTCAGTTTTTGGCGTATGCATGTTCCTGAGTTTAGTGTATTAGCTCATCCCTTGTACAACCTGTGTAAGAAGAAGACTGAATGGGAATGGGGTCCTGAACACAAATATGCCTTACAGGCCTTTAAAGAAGCAATAACCATCCATGCCTCCCTAGCAGCATGACATCCAGGAGAACTTTGGCTTCATGTAGGTGTCTCGGAAGGAGGACCACATTGGAGTCTGTGGCAGAAGGAGTTCTCAGAGGCAGAAGGAAAACCCCTTGGATTCTGGAGCTGAGGCTGGAGAGGGGCAGAAGCAAGGTATACTCTCTTAGAGCAGATGTTGTGTGCAGCAGCGGCAGCCCTGGAAGCCACGGAAGCGCTAAGGGGGGAATTACCCACAGTCATCACTACTTTGATACCTATCCTCGGAATGGCTCTGCCAGACTGCCAGCTGCCACCTGGGGGAAAAGCCCAAGACACCATGGTTCAAAAGTGGATTTATTACATCTTGAGCCAGGTCCAATGAGTAACTCCAAAGGGACGCATTAGTTGAAAGGGTCATAGAAAGTACGATTAATGTTTATCCTGACCAAACAAGCTGCAGTGAACCTTCACCCATCAAGGAAGCACCTCCTTTCTCACCTGAGATGGTCTCGGCCAATGTTGAAGTCTGGTTTACAGACGGGTCTGCTCAAGGTCGTGCCTGGAGGGGAGTCACCTTGAGGATTAGAGATGGCAAGCAGGTGTTGGTACAAGGCCTCGGAAAAAGTGCGCAGTATGCTGAGCTCAACACAGTGCTCGCTGTGGCTAAGTGGGAATTGTTAAATGGTCCATGCCCTGTAAAGCCTTTTTATATTTATAGCGACTCCTGCATGGTGGTGGAGGAACTCACTAAATGGCTACCCCTGTGGAACAAGGAAAACTTTAAAAGATGAGGACAGGACATTTGAAGCCATGAGTAATGGAAGACCTTGTGGAAGTTAGTCGAAGATGAGCTCCCTCTACACATCCGACATGTGACTAGATTTGGGGCTCCTGAGGCAGCTCTCAGAGACCATAAAAGCTAAAGAGGCGGTAGTCATGGGGGACCTAAACATAGGTCTATATATGTCTATAGGTCAATATGTCTAATGGATCCCAGTATGTTGTTAGCCTTCTTTGCAACAAGGGCTCACATTCAGCTTATTGCCTACTGTAACCTCCAGGTCCTTGTCTGCAGAGCTGCTGCTTAACCAGTTGATCCCCAGCCTGTACCAGTGCATGGGACTGTTCCATCCTAAGTGCAGGACTTTGCACTTGTCCTTACTGAACCCCATGAGATTTATTTTGGTCTAGTCCTTCAATTAGAATCCAAGCTCTACCCTCCAATGTACCTATTACTCCCCCCAGCTTGGTGTCACCTGCAAACTTCCTGAGAATGTGCTTCATCCCATCTTCTAGGTTATTGATGAAAATATTGAACAAAACTGGCCCCAGAACCAGCCCTGGGGTGCTCCACTTGAGACCTGCTGCCAACTAGACAGAAAGTTATTGCTTACTACCCTCTGAGCCTGATGATTCAGCCAGTTTTCTATCCACCTTACAGTCCATTCATCCAACCCATATTTCCTTAGTTTGCTTGCGAGAAAGTTGTGGGAGACCATATGAAATGTCTTGCTAAAAGTCAAGGTATACCATGTCCATTGCTCTTCCTGCATCCATAGAGGCTGTCATCTCATAGAAGGCAATCAGATTGGTTAGGCATGACTTGCCCTTGGTGAATCCATGCTGGCTGTTCCTAATCACCTTCTTCTCCTCCACATGCTTAGAAAAGGATTCCTTGAGGACCTGCTCCATGATTTTTACAGGGATTGAGTTGTGGCTGAGTGCTCTGTAGTTTCCTGGATCCTCCTTCTTCCCTTTCTTAAAGATGGACACTATAATTGTCCTTTCCCAATCACCTTGAGTTCTCAAAGATAATGGCCAGTGGCTCTGCAAACACATTGGCCAGCTCCCTCAGGACCCTCAGGTATTCATAGATTCATAGATATTAGGGTTGGAAGGGACCTCAATAGATCATCGAGTCCAACCCCCTGAATAAGCAGGAAAGAGTGCTGGGTCTAGATGACCCCAAGTAGATACTCATCTAATCTCCTCTTGAAGACCCCCAGGGTAGGGGAGAGCACCACCACCCTTGGGAGCCCGTTCCAGACCCTGGCCACTCGAACTGTGAAGAAGTTCTTCCTAATGTCCAATCTAAATCTGCTCTCTGCTAGCTTGTGGCCATTATTTCTTGTAACCCCCGGGGGCGCCTTGGTGAATAAATACTCACCAATTCCCTTCTGTGCCCCCGTGATGAACTTATAGGCAGCCACAAGGTCACCTCTCAACCTTCTCTTGCGGAGGCTGAAAAGATCCAGTTTCTCTAGTCTCTCCTCGTAGGGCTTGGTCTGCAGGCCCTTAACCATACGTGTGGCCCTTCTCTGGACCCTCTCCAGGTTATCCGCATCCCTCTTGAATTGCGGCGCCCAGAATTGCACGCAGTACTCCAACTGTGGTCTGACCAGCGCCCGATAGACGGGAAGTATCACCTCCTTGGATCTATTCGTCATGCATCTACTGATGCACGATAAAGTGCCATTGGCTTTTTTGATGGCTTCGTCACACTGCCGACTCATGTTCATCTTGGAGTCCACTAGGACTCCAAGATCCGTTTCCACTTCCGTGCTACTTAGTAGGTCATTCCCTAGGCTGTAGGTGTGCTGGACATTCTTCCTCCCTAGGTGCAGCACTTTTCATTTCTTCTTGTTGAACTGCATTCTGTTGTTTTCTGCCCACTTGTCCAACCTGTCCAGATCTGCTTGCAGCTGTTCCCTGCCCTCTGGTGTGTCCACCTCTCCCCATAGCTTTGTGTCATCTGCAAACTTGGACAGAGTACATTTGACTCCCTCGTCCAAGTCACTGATGAAGACATTAAAGAGTATCGGTCCAAGGACTGAGCCCTGCGGGACCCCACTGCCCACACCCTTCCAGGTCGAAACTGACCCATCCACCACAACTCTCTGGGTGCGACCCTCCAGCCAATTCGCCACCCACCGGACTGTGTAGTCATCCAAGTCACAGCCTCTTAACTTGTTCACCAGTATGGGGTGGGATACCGTATCGAAGGCCTTCCTGAAGTCTAAATATATGACATCCACCCCTCCTCCTGTGTCCAGGCGTTTCATAACCTGGTCATAAAAAGAAACTAGATTGGTCAGGCACGATCTGCCTGCCACGAACCCGTGCTGGTTTCCCCTCAGCATAATTTGTCCTGCCGGGCTCTCACAAATGTGAGCCTTGATAATTTTTTCAAAGACTTTGCCAAGGATGGAGGTGAGACTGACAGGTCTATAGTTGCCCAGGTCCTCCTTCCTCCCCTTTTTGAAAATGGGGACCACATTGGCCCTTTTCCAGTCCTCCGGGACTTGGCCCATGCGCCACGAGCTTTCAAATATTCCCGCCAGTGGCTCTGCAATGATGTCGGCCAGTGCCTTCAGCACCCTTGGATGGAGCTCATCTGGGCCTGCTGACTTAAAGGCATCCAGTTCTTCCAAATGACTCTGCACCATTTCAGGGTCTATGCATGGAAGTCTGGCGCCTTGCTGCTGCCTCTCTACAACCCCAGTGAGAGACTTGTCGTGTCCCTCACTTAGGAACATTGAGGCAAAGAACTCATTGAGGAGTTCAGCCTTGTCCCCCCTGTCCGTCACCAATTGTTTCTGCCCATTTAGCAGGGGTCCTATTCCTCCCTGGGCCTTCCTTTTACTCCCTATATATCTAAAAAACAATTTCTTGTTGTCTTTTATTTGGGTTGCCATCCTCAGCTCCATGGTAGCTTTGGCCCGTGTAACTGCCTCCCTACAAGCACGAGCAGAGGAGGTATATTCATCTTTGGTGATCTCTCCCTGTTTCCACTTTTTATGTGCTCCCCTTTTGTCCCTTAGGCTGCCCTGGATTTCTCTGGTCAGCCAGGGAAGCCTCCTGGCCCCTTTCCCTCTTTTGCCTCGCTCGGGGATTGTCTCGCTTTGTGCCCGAAGGATCGTTTCCTTAAGGCACAGCCACCCTTCTTGGGCTTCCATCTCTTCAAATCTCCTACTCTGCAGTGCGTCCTTGACTAATCACCTGGGTTCATTGAAATCAGCTTTCCTAAAGTCTAGCACTTTCACCCTACTGGTTACCTTACCCACTCGCCGTCTTATGGTGAATTCTATTATTAGGTGATCACTGTCCCCCAAATGGCTACCGATCTGGAGGTCTGCTACCATGTCATCTCCCGTTGCCAATACCAGATCCAGTATGGCATTCCCCCTAGTGGGACCGTGTACCTCCTGAGTCAGGTGGAGGTCCTGTACACAGGTTAGAAACCTGCGTGAGAGGTGGGACTTTGCTGTCTGTGACTCCCAGCAGATGTCTGGGTAGTTTAGGTCCCCCATGACTACCGCCTCTTAGCTTTTATGGTCTCCGAGATTTGCCTCAGGAGCCCCAAATCTCTTTCTTCCCCTTGATGTGGGGGTCTGTAGCAGACCCCTACCACCAAATCCCTTTCTCCTTGCCCCCCATGTAGCCTAACCCACAATCCTTCTACTTCCTCATCCTTGGATTCCTTCTTGATGAGGGTTGATGTATATTGCTCACTGACATAGAGCGCAACCCCTCCCCCTTTCTTCCCCACCCTGTCCTTTCTGTACAATCTATAACCCTCAATATGTACTGCCCAGTCATGGGATGAATCCCACCAGGTTTCTGTTAGCCCCACTAAGTCATAGGTGTTTAGTGCAAGCAGGAGCACTAGTTCATCCTGTTTGTTTCCCATGCTCCTAGCATTGGTATATAGGCACTTGAGCCCTGTGACTGGTGCCTTTGCTGCCACCCCGCTCCGAGTCCCAAGGGGCCCTTTGATTCTTACCTTCTCGTTTCTTACCTGTGTCGTAGTGCTGGCCTCCCCATGGTTTTCAGGTTCCCAATGCTCTCTTTCTTCAGGCTGGGCTGTCCTTGTGGGTGCCACATGGTTTGGTGGTCCACAGCTTCCCCCGCCCTCATCTTCCCCTCCCCCTGATGAGCCTAGTTTAAAGCCCGCCGGAGGAGATCTGCCAACCTAGAAGAAAACACACGCTTACCTTTGGGGGACAGGTGAAGCCCATCCCAGCTGAGCATGTCCCTTGTCGTGATGTGCGGGTCGTTGTCCAGGAAGCTGAAGCCTGCCTCGAGACACCACCGCTGAAGCCGCCAGTTGGTCTCTCGGATGCAGTTCTCATGCCGTCTTCCGCGTCCGTTCACTGGTAGGATGGAAGAGAATACCACCTGTGCACCAAACTCCTTCAGCACGCCACCCAGAGCAGTGTAGTCCGCCATCAGGTGATCGGGGGTTCTCCTGGCCGCATCATTAGTACCCACATGGACTAGGACCATGGGGTAGTAATCAGTGGGCTTGATCCTGGCCTGGATTAACTCCGTCACATCCCGAATCTTTGCTCCAGGGAGGCAGCATATCTCTCGTGCTGAGGGGTCCTGGTGACAGATGGATCCTTCCATACCTCTCAGGATGGAGTCGCCTATGACGAGCACTCGTCGCCTCCTCCTCTGGGTCCTCTTGGATCTCTTGCTCTGTTTGGAGTGTGAAGAATGTGGTGTTTCTTCCTGCCCAAGGGTTTCCTCCTCCCCTTCCATCTCCTGCTGGATCGCCAGGGCCTCGTACCTGTTCACCAGTTGGACTGGAGAAGTTGGTACCGATTCTCTGCGAGCTGCTCTGGTCCTGGCTGTGACCATCTGCCACTCTGCTGCGGAGGGCATTCCCCGGGCTGTTTCTTCCTTCGGTGCCTGGTCCTGCAGGGAAAGGAAATATCTGTCAATTTCATCCTCCGCCTCCCTGATACCCTTCAGCCTGCTAACCTCCTCCCGGAGCTCCCTCACCTGCGCCTCCAGAGCCCCAAGACAGGCACCTGCCGGACAGGTGTGGGGGCCCCCAATCTCTGCCCCCCCCAGCCCTGCTGGGGATCCCCCACAGGCCAGGAGGTAGGGGGACATCAGCTCCCCCATGGGCTCAGACTGGGTGGAGGCCTCAGACCAGCCCCGGTTAGCCTTGTCCCCCTGGGCAGAGGCCCTAGCAGCACTCCTCGTAGACACCATTCTGAGCTGCTGTTTGTAGACCTGTGTGGTGTCTACTCCCTACCCCTACAGGAGTCCCACTCCTGGCCCTCCCGGCCCGCCCACTGGTGCGAACGCCTGCACAAACACCGGCGCGCTCTCACAGAGTGCGCCTGTTTGCGCACTCTGTTCGTGCTGCGCGGCTCAGGAGCGCGGCTCCCTACCGGCTCAGCTATATGGGACCCGGGGGGCTTCCCCTCCAGATCCGGCTCAGCTGCGCCGGGTCCCTCTGCCCCACTTACCTCTATCCACCACCCCCAGGCTAGGGCCATATATCCCAGCACCGGTGTGGGCATGGGGCAGGGCTGTAGTGTGACAGTTGCACCTGAAGCTGCAGCTCTCACCAGCAGGTCCCATCTGTATGTCCTGTTTGGCCCCATGGATGTGATGTCCAGCTTTCCAAATAGTTCCTAATCTGCTTTTTTGCCACAGTTGGCTGCTTACCTCCTCTCCAAACTGTGCTAACAGGTGCAGTAGTCTAGGACCTGACCTTGCCTGTGAACTGAGGTGAAAAAAGCATTGAGTACTTCAGACTTTTCTGCATCATCCATTACTAGGTGGCCTCCCCGTTAAGTAAAGGACCCACACGTTCTTCATTTTGTTGATGTTCCTCTTGTTCCCTGTTTAAAAATTTCAAATTCTCGATAAAAGAGCCCAAATTCTCTCATTCAAAACCCCCAAATCTGTGTTCTTGTATGATGAAAATGAAACGCCACTATATAGACAGATATCAGTTGGGCAATGCTTTATTGATATATTTACCATTTTAAAGCAATTTGGAAGCCTACCAGTGCCTCTGTCATCATAATTAAATGAATTCTAAGTATCTATACACTTTGGCACTTGCTTTTGGTTTTTGTATCATAGAAAAATCAGAGCTGCCCCATCCCCCTTTGCTCACTAGGAGGTAGGGTGCTGAGCGGCACTGGGATACTAGTGCCTTGCCCTCACCTATACCCTTGCCCTCACTCCCAATCCACAGCCCTCTCAGTACCCCTCATTCCCGACCTGCAGCCCCTGCCTGGCCCCCCCACTAGCTCTCTCCCAGCAGCAGCTCCATCCCAGCACCAGGACATGAGTCTAGCTACAGCTGTCCCCCCTACTACTTTGTGGCTCTGAGCAGTTCCAGCCCTGCTCCTTGTACCTGTGCCCAGGCCCTAATAATCCCCATGCTGTTCCTGGGAAGCCCTTGACTGAGGCTCAGGGACAGGGCTGGGCAAGCCCCTTCCTTCCAGGCCAGCCTCCCCCTGCACAGGCTGCTCTAGGGGAGCAGGGGGGGCTCTAAGCTTGACTCTGGTGGCCTTTTCTACCTGAAGCACTCCTCCATGCCCTACCCCAATCTCTCTCTCTCTCTCTCTCACACATGCGCACACACACACACACACACACACATGCACACCCCTGCTGCCACCTCCATCCACCACCCCCAGGCTAGGGCCATATATCCCAGCACCGGTGTGGGCATGGGGCAGGGCTGTAGTGTGACAGTTGCACCTGAAGCTGCAGCTCTCACCAGCAGGTCCCATCCCATCTGACAGCTGGGTGCATAGGATGTGAGATTTGTAGGGGGAATGTGGGGATTGCCAGGGGGACTTGGGGGAGCTTGTGGGTGGGTGTAGGGTTTGTTGAGGTGCAGTTTTTGGGGGCAGTGTGGGGCTTGTGCAGGGGCATGGGGGGTTGGGGGGTGAGTATGTGGGTGGCGGTGAGGGGTTTGTGGGTGGATTGTGGGAGTGTTTGTGGGTGTGGGAGGACTGTGTGGGGGTGGGGGAAGACTGTGTGGGAAGGGTGGGTCCCCCTCCCACCCTCCCTACATGTTGCAAAGTCCCCCCCCACACAGCAGCAACAGCAGCCAGCAGCAGGCTGTAGGGGCACTCATGGTTCACTGCTGGAAGAGACCTCCGGTGGCACACAATGCTGCCTGAGACCTGGGAGCTCCACACTGGCATGGCTCACTGGTGTGTGCCTTTGAACAGGACCAGGCTGGCTTTTGTTGCTACCTGGGGCTCCTAGTGCCACAGGCAAGATCTGTGCACCATCGGGCTGGGCTGGCTCCTGCCTCCATGCAGCTAGCCTGGCCTAATGGCACATGGGACACATGGAGGCAGAAGCTGGCATAGCCCAATGGTGCATGGCTTCTACATGAAGTGCTAAGAGTCCCAGGTCATGGCAGGAGCCAGCCTGGTTTTGCTTGAAGGTGTATACCAGCAGGCTGGGCTGTCGCTGTGTCCCACATGGAGTCCCTGGGTCTCAGATAGCACCACACACTGTCCAGGGTCTCTGCCAGCAGCAAGCCATGAGCACTCTGACAGCCCACTGCTGCCTGCTTCTGCTGCAGGGGAACTGTGCGCCATGCAGGGTGGCAGACTAGGGACCCACCCCTCCCACACAGTCCGCTGCACCTGCAGTCACCCCCAACCCCCATGTCCCTGCTTACCTGGGGCAGAGCCTGGGTCTGGGCCACTGCTGCCAGCCTTGCCCCACTTCTGTTTGCTCCAGCACCCTGAGGCAGAGAGATGCCCTGGCTGGATGCCAGAGCATTTCTCTGGAGGACCCAGCCTCTGGTTGCTTCAGGGCATGCTCCAGGAGCGTGTACTGCATCACTTTTTTCAGCTTTTATTTTTAAATACCAGGATTTCCTATTATCACACATAGAGTCCACGCTGCAAATATACAGCATGGAGAACATTTTTTCATTCCTAGTGTGCCTCCTGTAGCATCTCAAACTGCTTTGAGATGCTGCAACAGGCACGTTCATCTGGATGCAGCCTTTGAGTCTAATTCTACAGCCCTTACTTACCTGAAAAGAAAACTAACATGAGCAACACTGGGAGGACTGATCCCTAAAGTTATCATTCATTATTTTGTTGGTGACAGAGGCATCAGTAATAGCAGATTAAAAATATAACTGCTGCTGTATACAGAAAAAGATTTCAAGAGACTTAAGCAAAATGGTCTTGTTTGAACCAAATTATGAGCTACTTGAAGTATAAGCGTCCCTGAAAATGATGTGGCAATAGAATAAATCTAGAATACTCTCAATCAATATTGTATATATAACTTTCAAGAATTTTGTCAAGATAAGGTATCATGTAGGAACCACCAATCCTTATTGCTTGATGAGCACATCACTGATTTGATGGTTTCGCTGACACCTGAAATGGGTCTATGTAAATATAATAAACCAGACAGATTTTACAGCAAGAAAATTTATTTAGCCAATCATGGATCCTACCTCTTTTTCTTGTGGTTGCATATATACAGCTTCAAATAGCTTATTGACTAATTTAGAAAAAAGATCATAAAAGGCCTTTCATTTCATGCTGAATTATGATTATACTGGTTCACTCTTGCCTCTATATTAAGCTAACTAAATTAGGTGAGTCTTCATAGGAAATGTCAAAGTTCAAATCAACTGCTTTTTCTTGAGATATGTATTAAAGTATAATGGCTTACTCATATTAAAAGATATATTTCAGTGACAAAAAAGTCAACACGTGATCTTAGAAGGCCCAATTTCTATTCTAAAGTGCCTGGAATAAAGGATAAAAAAATGGAAGACTACAATCAATGTCTTACAGAAGAAAGAATAATATAGATTTGGATAAAAGAGAGGTACTATGAGGTGATGGAGAAAGACACCTTGCCACATATCGGGATAAGACAGGTATAGCCCAAATGAAAAGGTGGAGATCAGGCTTTCCTTGGCTTTGATTCATGTTATTTTTCTGTGGTTTCACAGAAGTATGGCTTATATAAATGTCAGCTGAATGAAGAATTTTGCTTACTGATACCACTGGATAAAAGGGTGAAACGAACACGGTTATTTTCCAAAGTTGAGACCGATTATTAGTAGCAGTGGTACTTAACAGACAGACGTTTTATGGTCTTGCTTCTCCTAATTTTTAGCATCCTTCTCCCAAAATATTTTTTGGGGTAGGACACATATTATTCATAGACCCTTTGGCTGCTAGGAAAAAGCAGATCAAATATGGTTGCTGAATGTCTCCTCGATGTTCCCTTAGCATTCATTCAACTGCCATGACATTTTGATATACAAACACGGAATTTTTACTTGAGTTTGGAATTCAATAGAAAACAATGCGCCTTCATTTTTGGTGACTTAATTTCATTTGGATTTCTGCTTGTTTTATGTTTTTAATATCCACCCGTTAATAAAAATGTTTTTGTCTCCTTAGTGTAGGATACACAAATAAAACATTTTACTAGCAACTTGCTTATAATCTCACCAAATAATTTGTTTTATTAAAAAATTCAAACTTTTAATATTTTAGAATAGTGCTTCAAAACCATCATCATTGTGCAAATAAAAAAAAATGAAATATCAGTATGATAAAAATCCCATCATGTAGTAATACAATAACTGAGTCAGTATTCTTCATGGGCTTTCTTAAATTCCATTATATTCTATGGAGGGTAGCTTTTTTCTTTTACATATCATTCACCTGCTTTATCTGTTACAATAAAAAGATGAAATATAAATATGAACTTGAATTTCTCTGAAGATTTCTGCACAGGGAAATAATCCTTTAGGAAGTTAGTTATGTCTATGAAGCATACATTTCTTTACTGTTCTAGGCCACTGGACGGTTGCTCTCCACATGTCCAGTTGGCTGTAGACTATTACTAATTGAAACATCAGCACTCAGTTCAAGGAGTCTGCAATCCTGCCTGCTCTCAAGATCTCTAAGCCATGGATTTAAGTCTATGCTGTAATGGTTTTATATGGTAAAAAAATCAATGCAAACAGAACTTCCTAAAAAATGCTTATTAGTGGGTGCATCTACACGTGTAATTAGCACACAGCAATAAGCTTCAGTGCATAAACTCTAGTGCAATTTGTTCCCGGCTGCAGCATTTACGTGTGTGCCTGGGACTGCATCACATTAAGCCAAGGCAGTACAGGCCCAGCTAGCAGGTGGTCCAGAGGGTCATCCTGCCAGCCTGGGGCTGCTCCACTCCAGCTCAATGTACTGCAGGGGGACTGGCTGGGGCACAAGGGTGCTACAGTGTGGGGACTAGCTGGCAGGCAGTCTCTGCACTATAGTACCCTCATGCCCCAGTCAGCCCTGGTCATAGTCTATGTGTGGATTTTGGCATCCTGGACAGTACTATCCTACTAGGGTTAATTTATTTACTGTGCCCTAATATAGGTGCATATGTAGATGGTGACACTTTACTATGGACCTAGTTAGTTAGCTCCACAGTAAAGTGCACATGTAGGGCTTGTGTAGATGAAATGGGGGCCTTAAATTGAGGTGGTGGGTTTTAAAAAACACCGCTTCAATTTAGGGCTGATTAAACCCCTGTGTCATGCACACACACCGCTGACTTCCCTGCCTCTTTGGTGGGGAGGGGAGGGTGAGCTGCTGGCAGGAGGAGTGGTCCCTGGGCTGTGGGGGGGAAAAAGATCAGGCTTGCCACTTTTTTTGGGTGCAGCCTGCTTTCCCAGGCATCTGCAGAGCCATGGAGCTGCATGGAGCCCAGTGCTTCACTCTGCGGCTGCCAAATTTCCTACAGTGGCTGGAATTAATGCACAATACACTTCTGAGAAGAAAGAAACATGCTAACTTTCATGACATGAAATAGTATGGTGAGGGCAGCAGTGGTGAGCCTAAGAAAGATGTATAACTGAAGAGTGAAGTCTGAGGCCTGTGAGGTTGGTGTGATCTTTTTTTCCCCATAGTAATTGGCTACAGTCTATTATGACTTGTGTAACCACAAATGTTTCAGTTCACATTTACTGAGTATTCCAGTAAATTGATCAACAAATGTAAAACTGTTAAGGACTTGTGCCCAAATCTTATTGGCAGGTTTCTTAAGGCCTTGCTACACATCAATTTTAGGTGGCACCTAGTCCACATTAACATCTGAAAAGAGTTTTAAGCACTCTTTAGATGGTTTAAAGTTACATCAATCCAGGGCAGATTTATCTCTGATCCATGTTACCCAGCTCATGTTCCATTAATGTCTGGCCACTCCCCACAGATGAGCTGCCCAAGTTGCAGTCTTCCAGCGCCACAGGATGCAGTGTCCCCTCAACCACTGTCCTGTTCTGTATGCACAAGCTTTCCACCTCCTGAACTCTACAGCCCAGGGGATAGTTCTGGCACAAAGTCAACTCCCCCTTCAGCCCCTGGGGGTATGACCTTCCCACCTCCAGGGGTACAACCCCATACAAAGAGCATGCAGAGCACATGACAGCTAGATAGGTCATAGGGCACTGACAGGCCCAGGAGTGCAGTTCTGGGGGGAAACAAAGTAGGGGGCCAGATCAGGCCCTCATGAGCAGGGGCTTCCTTCCTAGGGCAGCAGCAGTAGGAAGGAAGTCCCAGCTCATGGGGACCTGATCTGGCCCCCTACCTTGTTCCCCCCAGAACTGCACTCCTGGACCCATCTGTGCCCTGTGACCTCACCTTTCATACCTCCCAGACACCCTGGGTAGCATGGCCAGAACCCCCCACTCCCAATCCCAACTCCTAATTTATTAAAACACAAGGCAAACCTTCCTCTTTATTTCTTTTTTTTTTTTACTACTTCTTATTTTATCCCCCAGTGACTGACTTCCTTCATTTCACCACCCTTCCCCCACCCCCTTTTCCTTTCCACTTCCCATTTTATTTCCCAACTCCATTCCATCAACTCTCTGCCTCCTAGTGTCCTGCTTCTACCTTCGTCCCCCAACTCATCTCTCATTACCCCCACCACCACCCCTCACCTAGAGCAGGGGTAGAAGCTTGTTCTGTCTCACCAGTCACACCTTGGCTAGGGAACAAAATTAGACATAAACCAGTATAAGTGATCAGAAGCCAGTTCAAATCTGTAATACAGCACAAATTCAGTGCACATAAAGCACTTTCAGAATGGCTGAAATTGGTTTAAATAAACCTAGATGGATGTAGTAACTACTATTACATGAAATAAGACTGCAAGAGAGGAAAACATGACAAAGTTAAGGTGTTAATATACAGAATACTGAGGGCCCACAAAGGAACAATATTGACTGTTGAATATCCCTCACTATTCTGTATATTATGCCAGACAAGAGTCAACTTATTATATTATTAATATTAATATATTATTATTAATATAATATTATATTATGCCAGACAATAATTAACTTATATTTTAATATATATTAAAATTCTAGTTATCTGGGCTTTCACATGGTGGGGGTGAATATTTCACGTGGTGGGGGTGGTGCAGGGTGGTGCAAACCCCCCCTTCCCCCCCGGCTGCCCCATGTCCAGCTGGCTGGTCGGTACCTGTGCTGCCCACAGAGGAAAGCTGCTTCCTTCGCCCCCCTCACCCCTATCCCTGCTCAAGAAATACTTGATGTACATGCCAAATAAACTTGGCAAAGGTTCCAGTTGCTAAAGTGAGGATTTGTATCAGGGGATATTGGAAATTCTGGTTAATGGAGTATTCCAGTTAATAAAATTCCAGTTAACACAGCTTTTACTGTACTTAGTTTGGCAAGGTATACTCTTCCCAGTCTTAAAACTACAAACAAAGGAAATTCTAAAACCTTTTTTAGTTCTAGCCTAAAAAAGAAGGGGTGTGAGTTAGGTTGTGAGGGGTAGCACAGAGTTTGAACAAGCTCTGATACAGAGACAAGAAGATTCGTGGACTGAGTCAAAGAAAATACCTGCTCCGAAATACAGTTTCTCTCAGGCAGAGAGGCATAAAGTAGGCTGTGGAGAACTGTCAAAGGCTGGCAAGCAAATATTCAGTTGTAAGGAAGAGAAAATATGCCTATAGGCCTTTATTTTTAAAATGCTTTTACCATTTGCTGTGTTTTTTGCCTTTGGGTGAAAAAAACAATGGTTTATTTTGAAGAAACTGTTGAGTCTCTTTAGTTAGTGGCTGTCAGAGACTTCCATAGCAAAGTGTGGGAGTACTACCAAACCCATTTGGGCCTGTCATATTAACATGGCTGAAGAATGGGACTGCCACCCAGAAATCAAATCCCAGAGTTATTGAATGGCATGGTCTACTCTTGAGAGAGGTGAAAAAGCCTAGCTTGTCATCTCAGATGTGCACTATTGAGGGACAAAAAGAGGTCTAAAGCACAGCTTATTTTGAAACCTTGAAAAGTTATATTGATGCTAATAATGATCCCATACATTTGTCAGTCTTTGCTATTTAGATTTTAAGGCATTTGGGTCAGCAACTGTCTTTTATTGTACCTAGTACAGTGCAGGCCTAGTATTTGTAGCTCCAGAGGAATGTGAGTACAACATATTTTAAAAATTCCATGTATTTGATCATTAAAATAAATTCAGAATGTGTTATTCTTTTTATTGTAACTTCTTAGTGTGCATGGCAAATACAGAGTGCTATATATCAGGGGGACAAAGGTTATGTGATAAAATAATGCCATCAAATAACCATTACACATATATGTTCCAGATAAATATAATGTGTGATTTAATATGTGCCCAGGCAAACTTATGGAAATATACTATAAGAATTCATAAGAAATATTTCATGAAATAATAGTTTAGTTTCTGGGGAGAGAAAAAACTCTGTGACAACTGTGCCATTTTTCTTCCTGATGAAAATGCAAATTAAACCATTAATAGTTTATAAATGAGCTCAACTAGAAGACAACTAATGTGCATCCTGTTCTAAATTAAATGAAGACAGTGATTGTTCCATTAAATTCATTGAGGTAAACTCCCAAAACACTTTACATTTTAAAAATGTACATTTAAATATTTATCTTTCTTTGTGCCCTAGTAACTTACTACTTGAGCAACTAAGACAAACTGGTATTTTTTTCCTGCATGATCTTCAAGTTATGCAATGAAATGAAGACACGGACATCATATTTTACCTCTCATTTCAGGACCAGATGTCATGTAAACAGGATATTGAATATCACCGCAATGTTGAGACACTAAGTTCTATTCCACCAAGGACAAAAATCATGTGATTTGTTGCAATAGCACATGATGCAAAAAATTACATACCTATCTTTTCTATAGTTTACAAAACAAACAAAAAACTAAAAGTCTGCAGTTTAGTATATTAATCTAGGGACATTGATATTGTAATGTGAAAATATAGATTAACTCTGACAATTTTCATAGGACAAAGTCTGGATTAAATATTTCTTGAGGAGCTGAGGGAAATCAATTGTGTTTATTTATACAGAACTAGCAACGCTTGATTTGGATACTAACTCTTAAACCTTTTGTTTAGAAGTTCTTAGCAGCAAAGCCTGTAAGACAAGCTTTGTTCCTAGAGTTTTGATCTTGTCCAGGTGACTCTAAATATGAATGGAAAAAGAGTTCAAAAAACCCTAGTGGAACTGAAACTGACTTAATGTGTTTTATAGATTTTCTGTCATCAAATTATTATTACTAGTCCCCAGCTGAGACTATTGCACAAAGATGTCTTACAGCAACATAGAAGTGTTTCATCAAGTACTTTTTTTACAAAGTTAACCACTTTTTTTACAAAGTTAACCCCCCCAAGATATTTGTCAATCACCTCCCAGGAATATTGAGAGGCTGAAAGAGACAGAAAAACACAAACAACCAAGGATCACTGAAAACAGGCCTTCTTCATTCTAAAATAATCAAGCAACCCTGAAATCACTTAAGGGCAAGTCTGAACTTTCAAAGTATTGCTCTTGCAAGTGCTGAAGTGAGCAATCCATGCCTGTGGTAAGTTGTTCTACCTCACTAAACGGATATAATGGTACTATCCAACTGGGGTCCTGAACACAAGACAATATGCTCAGTTGAATAAATTAGCTTTGTCTCAGACGGCCAAAGCCGACTCGAGGTGATTTAATAATTGCTTGTTCGTCGGGGCGGGCTGGTGAATAGAGAGGCCGAGAAAGCTTTATGGTTGTAAAACTTTACTTACGTCGCTTGCGGTTGCGACGAAAACGGTCCGGTCATCTGAACAACTACGTTAGTTGTTCCAGCTGGCAGGGCTCAGGCCAGCACGTCCGTCTACAAATCAGGCCGGCAGGGAAAAGGATACGTCTGGGATTGCGCTCGGCGACGGGGAGAAGAATCGATAGGTGATCAGTCTATCGATCGAGTCAGATCTCTTCAGAGGCACTCTGCAGTGTGCTCAAAGTTCTCCGACTTGGGCGGAAGTCGCACTAATTTTTAAACGGCTAGCAAGCCAATTACTAGCTGCCACGTAAGAATAATTTAGAACTGGCCAATAGTGGGACACAAATTTGCATTCGAATGGCGGGAACTGTCTTGCACCGGGGGTTTTCTGCTGCAACAGAAAACCTTTACTTTGCAAGAGGCTCTCATGTGGCGGGAAAATTCCACTGTGCCGAGGCACCAAAATCACTGGGTTGTGACATGCCCTCTTGCCGACGGCACAACTGGAATTTTGGACACATGAGCACATCATACGGCATCTTTGTTTCGGGACTCACTGACCTGGCAAAGCTTTAACAACCAGTAATATATATACATAAACAAACAACTTGATAGACCGGTCTTTTCAACAAATTACAAAGTACAATAACTTTGAACATATAACAACAACAGTTGATCATCGTCTGATTGGAGAACATCTGCTTGGGACTCTCCTTGTCTGGTAGTCAGTCCATCCTCTCCTACTAATAGACAATGTCAATAAAATACTTAATAAAATGAGAGTGAATAGTGTTATAGTAAGTCCTGAGCAAATGAACGTTCGCCGTCTCAGTGTCTCCTTCACAACCATCACTCTATTGATTCTAATGAACTGCAGTCTGGTGCTCGATGAATCTCACAATCGGGCGGTTGTGGATTATTACTTTTCTGGGGTCAGTCCTGTGAAGAAAGAAAACAACAACACAAAACAAAAGAGACTTATAGTTAAGTTTACTGTAAGGATACTGGGGGAACGTTGGAACGGCGTGTCATCCAGTTGTGATGAACGATAATAGAAGGACGATCGGGCTTCTCTTCTAATTGGACAGAATAGGTATTAGGATATTGTCCCGATCGTTGAACTGTTCCTTTATGAACTTGTAGATGAGATTGATGGGGGTGCGGTATTGAGATCCACACTAACTCATCTGGTTGGAACTTGGGTTCCCAAGGTGGAGGTTTCTGGACATTAGCTTCATCCCATAACGGTTTAGCAGTGTTTAGTGAAATAAGGGCATCATGATTAAATTTAGTCCAGTTTTTAAACGTCCCTCCTCCTCTAAGGTGAAGTTGCTCTTTGTACAGACCTATGTGTCTTTCCACAACACCGTTGGACTGCGGGTGGTACGGCAAATGAAGATGCCAGGCTACATTATGAAGATGAGCGAATTTGTCCAGAGCGTTTGAATTAAACAGGGGTCCTCCATCAGACTGAATCTCATGAGGGGGTTGCCAGGTAGCAAATACAGCAGTCAAAGCAGAAATGACAGCAGTAGCATTGCTTTTCCGTAGGGGAATAACCTGTAACTGTCTTGTTCCCAAGTTGACAACAACTAATCCTTTATTTGGTGGCTTAGACCCTGGGAGGGGTCCCAGAAAATCTACCTGCCAAACTTTTCCTGCCTGAAACTGTGAAGAATCGAAAGCTCCGAGTTGGTGTTTAGTTCTATGGCACTTTTCTTTAGCACATATCTCACAGGCCTGAGCTACCTTTTCCCAATCGCGCTGAGCTCCGTATGAGGCCAGCTCCATAAGGGTTTGGCACCAACGTTGATGGCAAGCTTGTGGTCCCGGGTGACCCCAATTTTCATGAAGCCACGCGAGGATTGGATTTACTTCAGGACCGGAGGTAGATGTGACAGGCAAGACTATGTCAGTTCAGAGTGGATCTTCTAAGAACTTATCAATTACCTCATGCACTGGATCGGTATCTGGATGATGGGACTTAGTGTGCCTAATCAACGGGAGGCGCACAAATTTAGTTAACGTTTCCCAAATATCTTGCCAATCATTCAAATACTCGGAGGGAAAAGCTGTGCCCGTAAGAATTTTATAAATGTATTGTGAATCAATTGCGATGATCGGAACTGGGAGTGTATTGTTATGATGCGTCAGATAATGTTCTAGTACCTTGAGGAATCCTAATAATTCACATTTTTGGGCTGAATTATCATCTGGGTTGGCTTGAAATATTTCCTTATCGTTGCAAGCTTTGCAATAATATCCATAGCCTCCGCCATGTCGGGAGGTTCCATCTGAGGCCATCCATGCCAGGGCAGAAGTTCCATACAATGTAGGGACCTTCTCCTCATCTTCTGGGCTTGGATCAAGTACCGTGTCTTCCAACCTCCAACAATGCCAGTTGTAATGATGGGTAAGCACTAGCATATTCCAGGTCTTAGATTCTCCCTGAAAATGTGGGTCAACTCTGTCTGCATCCAGCAAGGGTAGCAATGTGGCACCAGGAGTGCGTAACGTCCCATGCCCCCTTGCTAATGGCTCCATCAGTTGTTCGGCGAGGAGGATTTTTCCTACAGCTCTATATCGATGTTGTGCCGCTTGAAGCGTTTTATGGGCTGTATATACTAGCTCATCGTGAGGCTTATGTGCGACAGCCCACACATGGTTGGTGGTGAACCCGAGGGTTACGGTTAGTGACTCACCCAGATCGATGGCATGGAGTTGTGTATCTTTAACTGTGGCTAGCAGATGAAGCAGGTTCTGCTGATCTCCTTTTGTCCAAGGTGTGGACCTTCGGGATTTGTTACGGATGTGTCGCTGCAATTTGGTGAGGAGTGCCAAATCACTAGGTCCAACATAGTGCTGATACCAATTCAAATGACCCAACAGCTGTTGAAAGTGCCTCTTAGTTGTAGGGATGAATGTTTTCAATGGATCGATGTTAGGACCCTCATGCGAAATTCCGTGGCGGATGGAACCGATGTATCAAGTACCGAGGAAAGTAATGTCATCTACAGGTTGTAAACACGACTTTTCCTCTTTGATTGTCCACCCCTCACTCTGAAGGTGAGTGACTAGTTGATTGACTATACTAGTAACTACGGAACTATCGCAACCCATGATGGCGATATCATTGACGTAACTCCAAATTTTTAATTCCTTCTCTGGGGGAAGAGAGTATGAAGCTTGAAAATTCTTTAGGGTGTTATTCATGGCACCAGTGGCTAGTGATGGAGTGTTACGATATCCTTGTGGACAGACTGTCCACCTATACATGATGCCATCAATACACGTGTTTAGTATTCCTTCTGGGTCATTTATCGGGATGGAAAAGAACATATTTTTAAGGTCCAATGTGACTCCGACCCACTTACTTTGTTGGAACTGTGCCATCTCAAACATACATTGTGGCAGAGTAGAAGGATTAGGTTGTTGCAGTACCTGACACCTTTTGTTGACTTCTCTATAGTCCACAACCAACTGGGCTTCATTAGGCTTTCCAGGTTTCGCTACCCCCATCCTGATGACAGGTAGGTGCTGGCTGTTACGGTCTTAATACAGCCTCGTCACTCGAGTCGCCGCAGGAGGTCAGTAAGGCACTGCTTTAGCGAACCCTTAGTCGGGATTGGTTGATATCGCCAGGTGGAGTTGTTATGAAGCGTTGGTCGATGCCAATCCTGTTCTGGGATAATGATGGGTAATGCCTGTAGCACTTGTTCCTTAAGGTCAAGCGCTTTTATCCCCGGGATCCCTAAAATGTTGATGCCTCCTAGGACAGCCTCTAGGGGGTATCAGTGGCCTTGGACCCAAAATTTGACCTTCGTTGTGACGGCGATAGCATTAAGCCCTTGTACCTTGATCGTTTTGGTGGTCTTTTGATGAGGTATCATTGAGGTAATCACACTGGTTTGAGCTCCAGTATCGAGAAGGAAGAATGCTTGTTGTTGGTCATCCGGATCAGTAAGGTTGTAAACAGTGAGTTCAGCGTATGGTCGAGAATCAGTAGGGTCAGGTCTGAACTGGAGAAGGCCGCCGGCAGAGCCGCTGGCTATTACTCATTTTCTGATGGGTCCTCGAATTTAAATCCTAATGCTTCGGCTATACGATATTGGGTTCGTTCTCCCAAAACTCACAACTGAGATTTTGTAAGTCTGGTGCAGGAGAGAAGAAAAACAAACATGGTTCTTTCCTTCAGGGTTCTTTCCTTCGGGGTTCCTGGAGGTGACCACCCTAGCTCTCGCCGGGGGGTATACTCTTGCCATCTAGGTCTCAGTGTTCCGGCTGGGTATGCTGAAGGTCGGTCCCTTATATCATCAGAAGCTTCTTCACCTTGCCTCATAAGTGCTTGTAGACGTGGGAGATGGCCTAAGAGATTTCCCACCGGTTGACCTGCCATTGGGTTCAAGAAGAGTCAGAGTGTAACGGCATTTGCTCCTCCATATACCTCCACGCAGGCATCTATAGCTTCCAAGGACGTTGGGATTGCCCCAGGGTCTGATAGGTGGCGATGAGCCCATCTCTCTTTTCGTTGCACGGCGGTTAGTCCCATTGGATTTGTTCTTGGGCTCCATGAGAGATATGACACCCCAACTATAGCCAGGAGGAGTTGCTCCGCAGTAGCCTTCTGTGGACGACCTTCGTGCCAGGTGTGAAATTTGTGGGTTACCTGTCCCACCACGAGTGCCGGGAGCAGGATGGGCCAGTGGGCACTGTCTGTGACCACATTCAAGTTGGTAGCACGCCCTCCGCTCCATGCCGCTTGTCGGGTCAAGGCACTCGCTTCTTCTTTGTCTAAGGTGTCAGATCTGAATTCCACTATTAACCGTCCTAACCACATTGCCAAGGTTTCTTCTGATCTTATTTTAGATTCCTTGCAAAGCTCTTGAATTTCTGGTCGGGTGCGTGAGCGTGAGATAACAGTGGTACGTGTAGCACCATCTTCATCTGCAACATGCTTTGTCACAGCTATCAGGTGAGCTGCGGTAAAGAAAGAGTTAAATTCTTCATCTGGGAGCGTTGGGTACATCCCTCCTCCCATTGCCTCCTCCCCTTGGCAAGGAGGCGGGGCCGTTGGGAGTGACATCACCTCAGGGGGCGGAGGCGCTAGGCGGATCCCCTCCTGGTCTTCTGAAACTCCGCCCCTCCTTTCCGGGTTCCCCGGATGGCTCGCGCTTCTTTTGGTGCCATTTTCTGCCAGTGGCATCATGCAGCCGGCGCTATTGATAAGCGCTGCTCCGGAGCCTTTTGCTGTCCGCTCCCGTGACTCCTTACCCGCCGTATACATCTGCGCCTCTAAATTTGCGTATCCCCTTAGTAGACCCGCTACTGTTCGGAACAGCACATTCATCATTTTTCCCTTCTTCCATTTAGTTAGACCCCATCTCGGCACATGACGGCCCTTAGTTTCCAAATCCTCCCGGAGCTGAACGAGGAGCTCATGATCCCGCGACTCAGGCACCAAATCCGGACAGTTGAACCAGTCCATGGGGGTGGATTCCTCTCCTTCCCTTAAGTATCAAATGCATTGAGCAAACTCTTGAGCGGGGGTCAGCTTCTCTGCCTTCCGCGCTTTCACCCTGGCTAAGGATATGGTTGAGGTTTCCTCCGGGGGTCGATAATAGACCCGGTCGCTCCCCATTATGCATCCAAACTCCCCAAGGGATAGCTTAGTTCTCCATTCCTTCACTGCGGCTTCTTCTCTCTTTACGGAGAAGTAACCATCAATATTTCTTTCATCCCCTTCTACCGCCTGGTGGTAAGCGATATGTGCCCATAGATCATTGGCATTCTCTACGTGGCGAGTCCCGGTGCGCCAGGGGCAGCACCTGATTAGGTTCTTCTCTATCACCGTGCCCTTTAATCCCAACCTCGTCGCCATGTCTCGGATGGCCAAGCCAACTCAAGGTGATTTAATAATTGCTTGTTCGTCGGGGCGGGCTGGTGAATAAAGAAGCCGAGAAAGCTTTATGGTTGTAAAACTTTACTTACATCACTTGCGGTTGCGACGAAAATGGTCCAGTCGTCTGAACAACTATGTTAGTTGTTCCAGGTGGCAGGGCTCAGGCCAGCACATCCGTCTACAAATCGGGCCGGCAGGGAAAAGGATACGTCTGGGATTGTGCTCAGCGACGGGGAGAAGAATCGATAGGTGATCAGTCTATCGATCAGCTCAGCCACGAGTCAGATCTCTTCAGAGGCACTCTGCAGCGTGCTCAAAGTTCTCCGACTTGGGCGGAAGTCGTGCTAATTTTTAAACGGCCAGCAAGCCAATTACTAGCCGCCACGTAGGAATAATTTAGAACTGGCCAATAGCAGCACACAAATTTGCATTCGAATGGCGGGAACTCTCTTGCACCGGGGGTTTTCTGCTGCAACAGAAAACCTTTACTTTACAAGAGGCTCTCATGTGGCGGGAAAATTCCACCGTGCCGAGATACCAAAATCACTGGGTTCTGACAAGCTTAATGGCATGAACCCAGCACTACTCTAAAATAGCTACATTGCATCCATTTAGGTGTGCAGGAAGAGAGTGGGTGGCGCTCCTTAGCATGCTCCACTGACAATGCAGACATGCCCATAGTATAGAATGGTTGGTGCATTCATATAAAGTTATGATTCACTGAACTGAGAGGTGGAATTATTAGAATTAAATTTACATGGGTAATCAGAGATTGATACTGTATCATTAGTAATAGAATAACACTGTGTTACTTTATAAAGTACATTTACATGCCTTTAAGGTCTTTCATTCATGGATCACTAATGATCTTCCTTTGATAGAAAGAATATCAAAGTGCAAAACATTTTTATTTGTATACTTTCCATGGTAATATGCAATCAACAGTTAAAGACATAAGCTAGATTGATCTCTTAGAGTAAAAGTCAACTTAGTTCCTTTTCCCCATATGTGGTCATTCCACAGTAGTTTACCAATGCTGTAGATAATCTATGAAGAACAGGGCAATTCTTCAAACTAATAAAACCTTGATACAGATGTGGCTTTATGGCCTTCAATGTATATTTTCCAACTAGAAAATTCAACACAACTTTCATTAAACAGAAGTATAGGATTAGGCCCACAGGCTTACTCATCCTACTGTGATCTCCTCTCAGACACAAGCCAATAAACTCCCTTGAGAGGATGAGGTAAGTGCTTCCATTAAAGGAATAAGGAAACATCTGCATGTCTCTGGAGGGTGATCCCATTCCTATAATGAAAGCACTTATGCACCCATGGGGGAAAATAAAATCACCATTATTCCTTAATTGGGCCTCAGAATTGGTCTCAACCTGCACTTTGGTCATTCATGAGATGAAACAGAATTCTAACCCATTTGAATACATTACATAGAATACTTTTCCAATAAAATAATAGGGTAAGCTGAGATCTGGGTTTTCTATTTCCTATGGAAAAACAGATTTCCCCTTTTAACAGAGAAAAAGGTGGATTTTTACTTTTAATGGAGAAACCCACAGAATTTCCACTTTTGCAAAGTGCTGTCTCTAGGCTGGCAGAGTGCCAGCCTGTAAGACCTTCTTGCAATAAAGGTGGCAAACCCTAAGCTTGGTCCCAAGGAGCAGGGAGAGAGGGAAGGGGTGGGCCCTGAGACTCCTAAGTCAGCCAGGCCCACTTTCCCACCTTGTGCCTTTGGGATAAGTGGGGCTTGCAGGGGGTTGGGGGCCAGTTGGGGCCCGCTCTGCTGGGGCTGGGGCAAAATGGGGGTCTGTGACTTGGGGGTGGAGGGCACTAGCAGGGCTGGGGGGGCCCTGTGGCTCAGGTGCAGTTGTGGGTGACTGCCAGGCTGGGGTGGGGGAGTTGGGGGCTGTGGAAAGAGCCAGCAGGGTAGGTGAGTGGTAGGGCAGGGATATGTGGGTGAGAGCTGAGGGAGTGAGAATGTGTCCGCTTGCACTCTCAGAACAGCATAGGAGAACCCAGGCACTGTCCCCATGCTCTACCAGGGATAGGGATGGGTGCCAGGTGCCTAGCAGTGTTGAGCAGCCAGGACACCTGCGCTACCACCTACTTCCACAAGGAGGAGGCAGTGGCCATGGCACAGAACTGGAGTGTTGGAAGCCCCATGTGGGGATATGGAGCCTGCCTGGCCCAATGGTGCATGGCTCCCACCTGCAGTACCACAATCCACACATGTTGGTGTTACACAAATTGCCAATTGCTCAAATCATGAGTGAGACCTTATAATAAGGGAGGATTAGGCAAGATGCCATGTTTATTGATTAAGTGCTTAATACACACGCACACACACACACACCACATTCATACTCCAATTTCTGTTCTGCACTGGTATACATTACCAGTCTTATCAACACTTGGATCAACTTGGTGGCCAGCCAGGTTGATCACGAATGGGGAGCCAAGCTCCCGTCGGTCCATGTCATCAGATGAACCGATGATCCAGGATGACATGAAGAACAGTACCTAAAATTGATACGTCTCACCCCATCTTTTATAGCCTTGTCAGTTCACCCAGCCCTCTGGGCTTTTGCTGTGTTATCATTGTGTGCTTCCTTGAAGATTGATTGTCATTGTTCTCTTGCTGTTCTGGGGCAGATTCTTCTTGTTTTGTTCTTTTAACTGTCTGCATTCTTCAGCCAGTTGCCAGCTGATGTTTTCTTTTTCACAGACACACTCTCACCCATATAACATACAAAGGTTGAACATTTATGTCAAGCTGCAGAACAATACAAAATAGAGTTTAAGGCAATGCAAAACTCAAGAAAATACATAAGATTAAAAGCAATAGGCAAAAAGTCTATGTGTATCACATTGGCATGGGGCCAGCCCAGTCTTGTCTGAAGGCATGCGCCAGTGGGTTGGACTGGCTCCATGCCAGCATGTATTGGCCCTGAGACTCAGCCAAAAGCAAATGCCACCAAGGGTTCTCCTTACCATGACCATAAGTGCCCCAAGGGTCCGCTGCCTACTGTTGCTGAGCCGCCAGCAGTGGGGGCTGCGCACCACAAACACCCTACACACCCCACACCCCTTACAACACATTGTAACCCCCCCTACAAACCTCATAGCTACCAACAAACCCCACATATTAACATACCTACTCCCCCACAAACCGCACACCCCTCCCCCACCACATCCTGGTGCATGGGGGGGATCTGTTCCTGGGAGGCATTGAGTAGGGGGTAGGCAGGGAATGAGGGGCACTGGCAGGGCTGGGGGTGCTGTGGCTTGGGAGTGAGGGGCAGTGACATATCAGGGCTGCTCAGAACCACAAAGCTGTAGGGGGTGGGAGGGGGCAACTGCAACTGGACCTGGTAAGTGAGGTGTCCTGGTAAGTAAGGGGGTCAGAAGGAGCTTCCATTTTCCATGATGAAAACCCCCAAATCAAATGCCAAAATATATAGGTATTTAGAATGTATTTTATTATAGTGATTAAGGTACTGGTAGGCTTTCAATTTGCTTTAAAACTGTAAATGCATCATATCAATAAAACATTGTGTTCAGTTGAGACCTATATATATATATGTATAGTGGCCTTTCATTTTAATCCTGGATTTTAATTTTTTAATCAGAGAATTTGCAATTTTTAAACAGAGAAAACCAGGATCCCTGGTAATCAGGGGGGTATTAGTTCATTGACTTAATTTAGTAATTTGCAATATAAGTAATGGATTTTATATCATTTCATAGTGATGACAGTATAAATTATATTAACATTTAAAAAAAAAAGAATATAGTAAAAGAAAAATGGAACTTTGTGATGGAACATCTCTCATCTCCAGCGATCTTGGTTTTCTCTGATTTAAAAAAAATCCTCAATTTTCTGTTAAAAAAAAGTAACCCCCATCCACATTTTTCCATGATTAAAATGAAACATCATTATATATATATATATATATATATATATATATATATATATATATATATATATATAAATGGTGTTTCATTTAAGTCTCAGAAAAATGTGGATTTTGGGTTATTCTTTTTAACTGAAAATTGGGGATTTTTTTTAAATCAGAGAAAACCAGGATCCCTGCTCATATCTCACTCTTCCTATGAGTTTGTGAAGTAAATTTAGGATTTCTGTTGGTGAATTCAAGAAATTTTGAGGCAGTAAGAACATCAACATGGAAAGGGGTGTTGTGGAATATAGCTGCAACTAGGATATGTAATGCTGGCAAGGATGGGACATGGCTGGGATGAGTGCAGAATCCTATATACCTCTCATTAGAAATGAAAATTAAATCCTCCCAGAGAACTTCTGAGAGATACTAGTTGTACTATCCCTTTTAGGGTTTCCTCTTTCTGTATACCTGCTGAGGATCAAAAAAAGACATCTGGTATACAGCTGTAAATTTGTACTGACCCTCTACTTTTAACAGCACAGCAGCTCTGAATGGATTAAAGTAATTTTTACTATTAGAAGAAAAAGAGAGAGGAAGCGATTAATAATTCCTTAATAAAAATAGTGGTCATCTGTGTTAGAAATCAGGAAGAAGGCAAGACAGGGTGGCACCTTAGGGTGTGTGTAAAATGAAACACAGGCCCTAAATTGAAGCGGTGGATTTAAAAAAAATACCGCTTCAATTTAGGGCTGATTAAATCCCCATGTAGTGCACACACCCTGCCGACTTACCTGCCTCTCTGGCAGGGAGGGGAGGTGGGCTGCCAGCAGGTGGACTGGTCTGTGGGCTGCTGAGTGGGGCTGGTGTTTCCCTCTGTGGCAGTGGTGGCCCTCTCCCAAGTGGCACCTGCCCACAGGCACCCAGCTTGAGTGGTACTGGGGGGGGCACTGCACTTGGCCCCCCACACAGCTCAGGCAGAAGCAGTTTTAGTTTGCTCCGCCCCAAGTCATTTAAGGCACATTGTGCCTCTGAATTTCCTCCAGCAGCTGGAATTAATGCTCAATATGCCACCAAGGCATGCAAACACTGACACCATTAAAGTGGTACAAAAGCATTTAGCCCAGTTTAAAGTGTTGTGCGCACACACCTCTCATTTCATCTACACATGGCCTTTGAGATTAACTGGTTTAGAGAGGCATGCTATCTTCTGATGACAGCTCATGCCTCACTGACCCAATTAGTTGCTAAGGTGCCATCCTTTCCCTACTTTTTGCCTTAATGAAAATAAATAAACAAATACAAGTTTATTAATAGATTTTACAAAGTTAACTAAGGCTCCAAATGGCAAAAAGCAAAATCTATTTTTAAAAGCAGGTACTGCTTTGTGCAATAAAAATGTGTTTGACAAATAATGATATTATTTTGGCTGCTGGAGGCCCATGAAGAGCACAGACATTTGAGCAATGATTCTCAACCATGGTGTCATGGCAGCCTAAGGTTCCATCAGATATTTTTAAGGGTGCCACATGATAATAGCTGTGTTAGGTGAGCAAACACCTACATATACTTCACCAGATAAAACAAGAGATTTCAAATAGGAATCTACAGTGTCAAAAACATGTTGACCTGTTGTGGTTTTTCTGAGTTTTTTGCAACAGAAGAATTAATTGCTCCATTATTTTTCCTCAGTCAAAAATGAGTGAAAGCTAAGAGGGGGCATTTTCCACTTCTATGAGTGTTGGCAATGAAACTAGTGAGTTGTTTATATATTTTCAGACAACCCATTCAGGATGTGTTGGCTAAGTTCAGTTCTTCTCGTGCTGTGTCATGCCACCATTTTAGATTAGTCAGTGTCAAGCATCCACTCCTGTGAATTGTGTTATTTGCTGCTTTTAACAAATTCAAAGTATTTGCAAGAACCAACAAGCTCAAGTGTTTCATTTATTATATTATGCTTATTCATGTTTTTTCCATTTTGCTTAAAAATTGTGTTTCCAGTCATATTTTTGGATGCTAAGATAAATTAAATTAATTTTTTGAAACAGGGTGCCACTACATTCAGGAAAGTTATTGAGGTGTGCCATAAGTCTAAAATGGTTGAGAAACATTGTCTTAGAGGTTGTAATATCCACTTCATCTAAGACATGGTTTATTACTAGTACTGTTATTGATCATTTAGAAGGTGCTTCATGTCAAGTGAAGGAAACCATATTTAGATGTATAGCCCTGGTGATCAAATGGTATTAAATAGATAGAAAACCATCTCCTTTTAAACATGGCTTCAATACATGCTAGATTTCATTTGTGACATTAAGAAAATGAGTATTTTCCAAGTATTTCTAGCTTTTAATATCTAGAGTCTTAAGCTTAGGAAGAATACTTACTTCCTTGCTTCACTCCTTATTAATGTTTTACATAATGTTCACCTAATCCATATGGACATTTATATGACTTTAATGTCACAGATCAGTGTTTGTTCTTATCTAACCACTTCTCCAAAGCTCCTAATTCATGGCCAGGAAGGAAACTGGAACTGTTTCAAGTTATAACTAAACAAAGATAATTCAAGTGCTTCCCTGGACTCCATTGTCCAACTATATCTATCTATTTTATCCTGGTTTTATTTTTTGTTACACAGTGGCCATGTCTACCTGAGCAGCGGGCTGTGCAGTTGTTACTACAGTTGTTACTTATGCAAGTACTAAATGACTGCACAGTAACCTAACCAGTATTACTGTGCAGTACAGTTGCCACACATTTTTTTCCCCCGACAGTACTGTGCAGGAGCAACAAGCTACTGCACAGTAGCTTGTTATTACTGCGCAGTATTGTTGCCACACAGTTAGTGCCTGGCAATGCTACAGCACAGTAGCTCATTGCTACGGCACAGTAGCTCATTGCTACTGTGCTTTGGTGTCTTGTGTAGATGTACCCAGTGGTGGATAATAAAATTTGATTCCAGAATGAAAAATAATCTAGTAATGTAAATTGATAATGTCAAGGGAAGAGGAAATGAAATGAAATAAATGGTTGACAATAATAGAAAATTGTTGTGTGGAAAGAAAGGAGAAAAACAAACTAGCATCCAGATGACAGAAGACAGAGAAAGAAAGGCATAACAATTCAGCATTTGCAAAATGTATTGGCAACCCCCCCCCCCACCATATTACTAGTCAATCTGTTATTTGTAGCAATAGACCTGAACCACATTTCTGTATCTAAGAGCTCATAAGCTTTGGAAAAATCATGAAATTAAACTTTAGAACCCCAATGTAGCTCCCGAAATAGACTGCTTTCATGCCCTGAATACACATATCCCACAAGTTTGTAAAGTAGATGCCATTTTCTAGCACAGTCACGTGCTTTGTCTTTTATTCCTACATAAACCATAATCCTATCCCACAAAGAGTGGAGGAGAGGAGCCGGGTATGCCTCAAAAGAAACTAAAACAAACATACACTACTCTTCTGCTTAGATTAGGAAATAAAGTTCAGGCTTCCAGGAGTTAAGTACATGTTTAAAACTTACAAAGAAAGATGGGAGTACAAGAAGCAGTACATAATTTACATTCAGCTATCACCTTCTATATCTTCATAACCATGTACCTTGAATAGGAAACCTAAAGTTATTGCTTGAAGAAAATGGCAGAACTCCTACCTCTGATTACTATTTATTTAAAAGAATTACATTTGGTTAGTTTCTCATTTGAAATAATGAAACCTGTGTCCACATTTTTTTTTCCATTGCCTGTTTTAATGTGGGCTTGGTAGCATAGCACAATTTTCTATGTAAATTAACACTCTTCACAGTTTTTAAAATAAAACTCTACCAGCCCCTAACAGCTATGAAATAATGAAACTATGATGGTTGGACATTCTAAGGATTGGTTATTGAATATTATTAGGTTTATCACGAAGTGTTCATTGCACTGTACTTTAAATATGCTGGAAATAGGCTGATGTCACAAAATTCAGATTTTTTTTCTAAGTTCATGAATGGTTACATACAGGGACTTTGTTCAGATCCATTAAAACTATGCAAGAGCTCAAGATGTATTTATTATATTAAAAAATGGGGAAATGAGTTTTGTTTAAAAGGTCTTTGATATAACGGATTGGCTACATTGCATGGTCCAGCTAATCTTGTTCCTCTCAATGTGATCTATAAAGACATTATGGCAAAAACAAAATAGTATGTCAAACAAATGGTTTTCTGTCTCTAGTTTAGCTTTTATCTTTATTTTTAGTCCATCTTATCCAGGTGCCTCATTTATTAATGTCAATAGATGAAATAATAACATTTCAATTGTATAATGAAGGCAATTTGAACAACATAAAATGAAAAAAATAGTTAAACATCCCATGATAATTGAGATTTAAGCATATGACTAATCTCAGCAATTTTCCCCTTTAAAAAAAATGCCATTTTTATAGAACATGAAGTTCTCCGAACCAGATCTCTGTAATTTCGGTAAAGTTATCACTGTTGTTTCAAAATGTCTCATATAACAGCCCTGAGTAATCCTAACATGCTTATCAATGTGTTAAAACTCAAGGTAAATGGAAGACATTACATCCAAAAAGCACTGGCCAGGTACACTTATTGTGTGGTAGGTGTGCAAAAAGCACTCCACAGCTGTAACTGAACAGACAATCAGGGCACATAGAAGGCTGTAAAATGGTGAATCACACTCTAGATAACCCTGGATAGATGTGGTATTAGACTTCAGTGCTGTAGGTTAGAGAGACATAAAGAGCATCTGCACCACATCCCATTGCAACTCACAGTATGTCACTATCTACTAACATCCCATGGAGCATTGGAGCACCTTGCTCACCATTCTGCTTAGGACAGTGTTCTAGCCTCAGAGGCCGGAGCTCATCTCCTCTGCCTGAGTGCTGGGCTAGCCCCACCCTGAGGGCTCTTGGTGACCCAATGCAACCTCCACCTTCCATTGTTCTCTCTAAGTAGCTATGAGCCACTGTCTGGTATTATCACACAGTGTGCAGATTTCATTTGCATATATGTAAAGATTGCAGCTTTCGATTAAGTGCTGTGCCATTCTCTGGACATTGCATTTACACAGTTGAATGTCCAAGATGTTTATCCTGTACAGTGTTGTTTTGAATAGTCCGTATCTAGATCTCAATCTGTTAAGCTTGACCCGCACTTCTCTGTCAAGGTTGTGCCCAATGGGAGACTTGTTCAGTGGTGGTATAAAATGCTGTAGGAATATATTTCAGAGCAGATTTGTCTGAATGATCATTTCATCTCCATTAACCCATCCCTTAGCTAAATTTAGTGCAGTAAACAAGACTGGCTTGCTGGGCTTCCCACAGGCCCAGAAACCTTGCAACAGAGCTGCAGTTAGGGTCTTTCTTCTTACATCACTTGGCCTAATGCCCTGCAATGCAGGGAATATATCTGTGTGTATGTAAGTTGTGCAGCTTGTTATGAGTCTACTACTATTGTTGGGAGCTTATCAGTCAGTGTTACACTGAGTGTCCCTAAATCTGGTTAATTGTCAACTCATTGCTTGATCCCTCAAGGTCGCATTGATTTTCTGAGAGAGGTCAACGTGTTGACATGGAACCACTTTACACAAAATGGCACCCAAACAGACTCTGAAAGACACTGAAAGCTTTTTTTGAGTCCCACAGCTAAGGTGTAACCAACAGTCATAACTGCAGGTTTTTGCTGGCGTGTCTCTGGGCACCATTTGGCAGAGCACCTACTTATGAGTGCTGCTGCAGGTAAAGTACAGGAGGAAACAGGAATTATCCCTAGCAAAACTCCCTTCCCACTTCCTCCCTCCCTCTCCTCCCAGAGAAGGCTCATCCCTCTGGGCCTGATTGCTTCAGTTCCCAACCCTCCCAACTCCTACCCTGGGGATGGAACTCTGGTGTCTGGGTTTTCATAGATTTCTTAGACATTTGGGCTGATACACATCCAAAAGTGTCTTGAAGGTGTTCAAAGTGGATGCTTGAACCACCTCTGGCGGCAGTCTATTCTAAACCTTGGGGGCTCGGACAGTAAAGAAGTTCTTCCTCAACCTGAAATGGCTGCAGAGGAGTTTGTGATCATTTGATCTTGTCATCCCTTGGGGTGCTCTGGTGAACAGATGTTCCCCCAGATCTTGGGGAACACCACTAATAAACTTATAGGTGGCCACCAGATCGTCCCTGAGCCTGCGCTTTTCCAGGCTAAAGAGTCCGATGCTGCTCAGCCTCTCATCATAAGGTCTGTTATTCTGACCTCTTATTATGCGCATGGCTCTCCTCTGCAGTCTCTCAAACTTCTCCACATCCTTTTTGAATTGTGGAGCCCAAAACTGGACGCAGTACTCCAACTGCGGCCTCACCAAGGCCGACTACAATGGGAAAATGATGTTCCGGGATTTGCTTAAGAAGCATCTATGGATGCAAGCCAGCATTTTGCTCGCTTTACTAGCTGCAGCATCACACTGAAGGCTCACGTTCATCTTGTGGTCAGTCATGACCCCCAAGCCCCTTTCATCTGTAGTGCTAACCAGCGTAGCACTGCCAAGCCTATTAGAATGATGCGGGTTTTTCCTCCCAGGGTGGAGAACCTTGCATTTTTCGGTGTTAAACACCATCAGGTTCTCATCCACCCATTTCATGAGCCTGGTAAGATCTGCCTGGATCACCCTCCTGTCCTCAGATGTGGATGCTTTATGCCAGAGTTTCAGTGAACTTGGCCAGCCCGCTTCTGAGACCAATGTCTACATCATGGATGAAGATATTAAAAAGTAAAGGCCATAGGACAGAGCCTTGAAGGACCCCACTGGTCACAGGGAACCACGATGATTGGCTTCCATCAACCACCACCATCTGGGTCCTGCCGTGGAGCCAATTCCCCAGCCAGTGGATTGTGGTGAGGTTGAGGCCGTAGTTAGCCAGTTTTGCCAAGAGGTGATCATGGGATACCAGATCAAAGTCAAGATACTTTTTTCAAGTCAAGATATATGACATAAATCTCTTTCCCCTTGTCCAGGTGATAGGTCACCTGGTCGTAAAAGGAAATGAGATTGGTCAAGCAAGACCTACCCACAACAAACCTATGCTGGGTATCCATTGGGATATTGCCATCAGCTTGCCTGTATAGGATGGCCTCTTTGATAATCTTTTCCAAGACCTTCCCCAGGATAGAGGTCAGGCTGATGGGCCTGTAGTTTGCCAGATTTACTTTCCTCCCTTTTTTGAAGATAGGCACCACACTTGCCTTCTTCCAATCCTTGGGCACTTCACCAGAGCAATGGAGTTCTCAAACATCCATGCCAGGAGCTGAGCTATGATTCCTGCCAGCTCTTTAAGTACCCTTGGGTGTAAACCGTCAGGGCTGGCTGACTTGAAGGTATTCAGCCTGTCAAAGTGTTCCTTCATGAGGTCAGCTTCGATGGAGGGTAAGGAATCTCCCTCACCTGGTGTCCCATGGGACCTTGGCAGCAGCATCCCATGGGACTGGTGAAAAACTGATGCAAAGTACACATTTAGCAAGTTCACTTTTTCCTGGGCATTGGTTGTCAGTTGTCCCATGTGGTTTAGCAGGGGTCCAATGTTGCTCTTGCTTTACCTCTGGCTCCCCACATATCTAAAAAAGGACTTTTTATTGTCCTTGATATTTGTAGCTAGCTGGAGTTCCATCGCAGCCTTGGCTTTCCTGGTTTTTTCTCTGCAGGTCTGGACCAGAGCAGAGTATTCTTCCTTGGTGGTGGTTCCAGTCTTCCATCCTTTGTAGGTCTTCTTTTTAAGATGCAGGAAGTCTGCTAGTTCCCTGGAGAGCCAAGGGGGCTGCTGTGCCCTTTTGCTGCCTTTCCTCCGAGATGGGATAGACTTTGCTTGCGCATCCAGGATTGCTCCCTTGAGGAGCAACCACTCATCCTGAACTCCCCTTCCCTTTGGGTTGTGGCCCTTTAGGGCCTCACTGACAAGCCTCCTGAGCTTGTCAAAGTCAGCTTTCCTGAAGTTGAGGACTTCTGTATTACTGTCTGACTTGCCAGCTTTATGGCGGATGGTGAAGGTGATCAGCTCTTAGTCACTGTCATCCAGCTTCCCTTCAATCATTAGGTTGCTGATTAGGTCATCCCAGGTTGCTAGTACCAGGTCGAGCAGCGCTTTACCTCTCATCGGCCCATAGACTTCCTGCATCAGATAGAGGTCATCCACTTATGAGAGAAAACTTTGCGCCCACTCAGATTTGGCTGAGCGCTCCTCCCATGAGATGTCTGGATAGTTGAAGTCTCCCATGACAACCATACACCGGGAACATGCGCCCACAGCCAATTCCCTGTCAAGCTTCTGGTCAAGGTCTTGACCCTGGGTAGGGGGTCTGTAGTAGACTCCCATCATAGTATCCCCTGTGCCATGTTCTCCATGGATTTTAACCCAGAGGGTTCAAGTCCACCATGGGTGCCAATGTTGGCTTGCAGGGATGCATAGCTTTCCTTGACATAGAGAGCTACACTTCCACCACTTTTGTCCATTTGATCCCTCCTGTACAGGGTATAGTCATCTATACCTGTGGCCCAGTCATGGGTGGAGTCCCACCAGGTCTCCATTATCCCTGTGACATCATAATTATTTGCATTTAGCAGGAGGACAAGTTCCTCCTGTTTGTTTCCCCAAGCTCCTGGCATTTGTGTATAGGCATGCAAGCGTCCCCTTGGTGGCCCTTGCCTTGCCTACAGTTCACTCCAGGACTAGAGCAGGGGTGGGCTCCCTTAAGTGCCTTGGTCTGCTGGCTTTGCAAGGGTTGCTCAGTGGGCCAGCAGTGGTGATAGTCCCCCCATCCTCTAGTGGGCTTAGTTTAAAGACTGGTGGAGAAGGTCAGCCATTCTAACTGAGAAGAGCCTCCTCCCCAGCAGAGAGAGGTGGAGGTCGTCCCTTCCCAGCAGCTCGCTCAGATGAAAAACAGACTGAAGGCACTTCACCCAGTGGTCAGTGCTGGGTTGCAACCCACTGTACTGCTTTTGGTCCTAGGCAGGAGAAAGGGTCCAGGCAGGGGACTCACCATAGGTCCCTTGGTATTTCCGTTGTCTGCAGACTCCACAATTGGGCATGGAAGGCTTGGACATGGAGCCTATGTTGGATCCAGGATGGTTGACCAGAGACATATGCATACATGGCACTGATGAAATGGCACTTGAATGAGTTGTCTAGGCCCAGGAATGTTTTGTGAAGAACATGATCTCCACATGGTTATCCTTGCTGTCTAAGGGAGGTCACGTGTACTGCTATGGACCTGAGAGAATTGCAGCACCAGGACAAAGAGTTTATGCAGAGGGTCAGAGACTGTTTGAGATGGAGCTATGACACCTCTGAGCATCATTAGCACCACCTCCCAGGCAAGAGTGGTGGGGCAGCCTGCCGTCCAACTGCCTAGCATGGAGAGCCCCACTGCAGGGACTTCTTCCTGGGGTGACATGCCTGAGAGTCCCGGGGGGGGGGGGGCCTGTATAGTAGCTGTGGGGAGATGCTGCACACTGCACATTGATTGGGAGATTCTGGGTGATAGGGAGCCCTGGAACAGGAGAACTGGTGCATAGGAGCTGCTGAGCCATGGTCCATGGAGCCAAGAATGTGTCCAGCAGGCCCCCCTCTAGGGAGCAGAAGGGAGGGAGGAGACAGGGACTAAGTTGTCTGAGACCCACTGGCAGGGCTGGTATAGACTTTGCCTGCCCTCCAAGGCCAACTTGCTACCTCAAGTTGATGGTAGTCACTGGTATAGGCACAGATCCCTAAAGAGGTTCCAGGCCAGTCCCAGAGGAACAAGGGAGCAGTCAGAATGGGGGGGGTGGGCCCTGGTCCTGCTATGGGGGAGTAGCACAGTCTCCGTGAGGGCAGGGAGCCCCCTAGGATCACATCCAAGTTACAGAGAGGGCAACATTCCACAGTTTTTCTTTATTATGCACACACAAAATTTGGCAGCTGCAACATTTAATTAAATCAAGGGGCATCAGTTTCATCTATGGCATTCTCCCTGTCACCCCAAGGTATCATGTTTGTTAAGCTGAGCCTCTGCAGCTGTCCACCCCCTACCCCTGCTCAACATCATAACCACCCAGTGCAGCCAGGGTCTTTCCCCACTCTCAATGTTAACTAAGAAGATGGCTCAAAATTCCAGAGTGACCAACACTGCACAGTCTTTGTTTAATAAATGCACTAAAAGCAGCTTCAACATTTGATTAAAATGAGGCAAGTCTCTTCCTCTCACTTTACTCCCCCACACCCTGGTGTGCACCACTGAGGGATTTGGGCAGGGAGAGGGGAAGGGGGATGGTGCCCAGGCCTCCTGAACACACACCCACACACATACAAACAAACACTTGGTGGGCGCAGTGTGCATTGACTGGGCATGTGTTTGATGTGGCATGAGGGCACATGCCATGACAAGCCACTGCTTCATAAGGTTCAAGTGGGAGGACATCATGTTCCCACCAGCTGATCAGGGGCAGCTTGGCTCTTTGGCTTCACTCAGGAGTCTTCAGCAGCCCAGGGAGCTCACAGGACACACTAGGAGGTGTATGAGAGCCATCCCATACCTGCTGGATTTGGGCAGTGCAGGCAGGCTCTGAGCCCTGCCCCCTGTCATGATACAGCCACCCCTGGGATGGCCATGATGTCCCTAGGGCACCGTGATTGTGCTGACTCCACCCTATGGGTGCCTACTAATCTTTCCTGCCATGTCTTGTTGTTATGAATGATGGATTGGGAGGCTGCCCTCGAGTTGCTGCTCGGTCACAGTCCTGACAGCCTCCTGTAAATCCTGTCTGTTGCCGGAGCCCTTTATTGGGCCCCACACTCGAGAGGTGTCCTATAATACCCACAAGCCTTATGGGCTAGATGCAAGACTCCAAAACTGTCCCTTTATCATGCCCCATGCCTCGCAGAAGGAATACCGATGTTGTCTCCTTGAGTTGAGGCCTCAGCTTAGTCCAGCCTCAGTAACTATGTACTCTGGTGCTGGCGTCTGCTCTCCCCCATCACTGTGCCCACACTAGCAATGGGGTCTGCTCACCCCCTATCTCTGCGACCACACTGGCGATGGGGTCCCCACACTGTAGTGGGCCCCCAATGAGGCCTCTTCCTTCCCCAATAGCCGCAGCCTGATCCACCGGTTTACAAACAGAAATCAAAATATGAGCCCCTGGGCTATAACATAACGCAAGCAGTTCAGGGTGTACTCTGTCCCTTTAAAAGCATTAAACCTCCCCCCTAGCACTAAATGGCTTGCAGGCCAGGGTCCCTGGTGAGCCCCTGGAGCCTCTTAATCTTACTAGCAGTAGAACAACCAGTCAAACATCTCCACTTACCTGCCTCTAAGATAGCTCCTTCCCCCTTGGCTTCTGACAGAGAACTCCCTTCTAGTTCCAGCCCTGGGGTTTGTGTGTGCCCCAGGCCCTGCCTCTTCTGGTCAGCCGACCGCCTGCAGGTGTAGGCTAATTCCCTCATTCCTGCTGCCATGGTAACCTGCAGGTGTGGGGTTCCTGACTGACTGCTAGGGCTCCCTGTCTAGGCAGTTTCTACCCTTAAAGGAGCAGGCACCTTAGTGCCCTGAGACACCCCCCAACAAGGATTAACATGTTTTCTGTTTGATGCCAACTTAACCTTGGGTGCTTAGAGTAAAGCTTGAAAATTAGAGCGCTTCTGCCTTGGCCTTCTTGAACGCCTGTACTTAGCCATTAGCTTCAAAGGTCTCTCTTGTAATCAATCTTACAACTATACGAAGAGTCCTTGCTTCAGCAATCTAGAGAATATTTAATCAAGAGAATTCTCTTAAAGATGAAAATGAGAAAATGAATCATCCCAAGGAAATATCCTGTCAGAAATACACACACACTTAATTTTTTAGAACTCTTTTTGTATAAATTTATGTGGAATTTAGAAAGAGATGAATAGGGTAGAGGAAGAGAGAGTTTGAAGAAGTGTCTGAATAGAATGCTAGCCACAGTTGCCACATCTATGAAATATTGTCTCTTAATAAAAAGCAATAGAAACTTGCACAACTGAAGCCCTTTGTTATCCAGCATATGGTGCATGAAATACTTTTTGTTGACTGTGTACTAGCAGTTTAAATGGATGGGTTTTTCCCCCTGGAAAAGGAGATATTAGTTGCTTGATTCCATAAATCAGTATCAGCATATTGTTTTTTAAACAATAATAAAGGTGTTTAAATGGAATGAAGTTGAACCTTCAAAAATTATTTCTTCTGCATCCATGCAGATTACAGGATGTAGAGAATAAACAATGCATTCTCAATTATAGGTATATTCTTCAACTTTATTGGCAAGGACAGTATTTACAACATCTCTTTACAAAGGGCTTTATATTGTTTTCCATCATATAAGTATTTTTATTGACATGGAACTAAAGTATTGAACTATTATACATTTCCTTTCTAAAGCTAATCTCATTAAAGCTTGCTGAGCTATTCACTTGAGGATTGGACTAAACATACCCAAGGCAATTACATGAGCTCATGAAGAATTTTACCATACAACGTTGCCTGCGAATCCGATAGAATGTCTTAGCATTTCATCTAGTGGTAGACATTTAATAAGGGTGCCATCCTAGCTCAGTGAGTAGATTTCCATTTGTTGGAAGCTGTAAGTTGAAATCCACCAGTGAAGCCTACCAAAAGAGAGATTTCAAACAATGAGGCATCAAGAGCCAGAAACAAAAAATGAAAACCTATATTTTCTGCAGAAATACAATAGTTTAATTAACTGAAATAAAAATTCAACCCAGCCAAATAGCTTAGGGGACTAGATGTGATTTGTAAAACAAATTAATCTAATTTATGAAGTGTCAGTGATTACAGTCAGTAACACATACATATTGACGCATGATAAAGAACCAGAAACTCACAAAGAAAAGTCACCTTTCTTCTCATTTTCCTAGGATTTGAAATCTAGGTTTAGATTTTTTATTCATGCTTCATTGTTGTGGATAGGTTTCAGCAAAGACATGGGTCTATACCAGCTAGAGTAGTGTGTGCTCCAGAATCTTCATTTAAAGACTTTCCATAGCTTATGGCTCCAAACCAAAACTATATGCTTCTCTTTTCCAATAGTGTGACTGGGGTCTTTTTGAGTTTCTGTATCTCTGATTAGAGACATGGTTCTGATTCTTCTAAACATGTCCTAAAAGACATTATAGAAAAAATACAATAGTGTATAGAACAAATGGGTTTTCATCCCCAGCTTAATTTTCATGGTTTTTTATTATTTTTTATTTAGCCAATTGTTTAGTGCACTATACAGGGACCTTATGTCTTAGGTTAGAATCTATAGTCCATTGGAGTGTAAGCAATTAAAAGATCAGGATTGTCAAATGAACCTAGGCTGGATTAAATTAAGTACAGCACTTGTATGATAAAGAACAAGAATACATTGATCAGGACACATGACAGGCATAAAGCATCCTGTGATAGGGATGCCAAGAGAATGTAAGATGCAGCGTCTTCGAATTAACGTGTTTTAGCTTAGTAATATGGGATAGTCTGTATAAAATAGAAAATGGGAAACTTGGAACTTTGTACTGGCGTGAGAGACAGTTTATGCTAATACCTTGTCACAGGCAAGTCAGAGGGAGATAGTAAACCTCTGAGTCTTCACCACTGAACAAGCCTGTGGTCTTTCTTTGTGTATGTCATGTATGCAGTCTTTATAAACTGGAGTCAGAGACGAGTGAATACTGAGCAAGAAGACTACAAAATAAGCATTAGTGTTCCATGAAGAAGCCTGTGCAGCTCCTTCCTGGTCATTTTGGTTTTGGTGGGTTTCCAATCTTGGTCTTCATCCAGCACTTTACAAAAATTCTATTCACATTATGGGACAGAAAGAATTCTTGAGCAAGTAGGCTTTGTTCCTTTAATCAGTTTTTTAAAACATCTCCTTTTCTGTTTATGTAATTAAACTTGCTGTTTCTTTCCATTATAGTGAATAAAACTTGGAAGAAAAACTGACCTTTTATCAAAAGTCTTGGGCTAAGAGTCCAAACAATTTGCATGATTTTTTATGCTATGTTATGTAATGTAAATAATGTTCATTAAATGTTGGAAATAAAGCCATATCTCTTTTAGAAAAGCTGAGTGACTGGTACAGTATATTCACAAGAGACTATGAAGCTGACCATATTTACTTCCTTTATCTATCCAACAGTAAATAAAATGCTATTTCACATAAACATCAAGCAAAATGAGTATTGTAAAACTGTGTTTTAGATTTCACATTTTTATAGTAATGGAATGTTGACTTTTGCTTCTAAATTATGTGATGGCAATATTTAACTATCTATGGCCCATGTCTGAAAGGTATCATTGAAACTTACAATCGTACAGAGCAGACATAACAATGACAACAATAACAACAACCAACAACAATGTTGGCTTCTCAGTGTTATGGTATGATAACTGATATGGCAAATATGTTGAATATTTTTTAAATTTTAAAAGTAATATTTTAAAAGTCAGTGAGTTACACCTTTGTTCTTCCAAGCTGTACTCACACAATACCTCTATTGAAGTCAGTAAGCAATTTTGTCTCACTGAGCTCAAAATATATTTTGTATGATCACATACTGAATATGATAATCTGAAAAGTTTTTTTTACAATAAAAAAAAAACAATTATACAGATGATCAGGGACCACATTTCAAAATGTATCAAGTGTAGCTACATTTGCCAAAATGACCTTCCATGTGTCTATCTAATTTGAACCAGAACTTACTATATAATTCTATAAAAAACTGAGTAAATGCTCATGTTTATAGCCACTGCTTCTAAATCTTCATGTCTAATTTTGACTACTGAGTGCACCATCTATTTAATGTATTTACTGTTACTGTATATCTAAATTAATACTGACTTGGGTCAAGTTGCTCATTAAAGAAAACTCATGTTAACAAGCAAATATTGCTGTCTGCTATGCAGATACTTGATGCTACATTCCAGTCATCCTTGATAGTTCTGAAGATGTGTTTATTACATCTTTATCTAATATTCCATGCTTTTTAGAAGACAGGCTTCTGAATCCTGCATCTGTAGTTTCCAAATAGATTTAAGATACAATCCTATATAGAATGCATTTTAGTAAGTTAGTCTCAAGACAATGAAAGCATGGACAACAGTAGAAATAGGCACGATCTTCAAGCTGTTCATAAAGTGAAAAGAGCAAGTTGGCTGTAGCTAAGATTGCAAGCTTGATTAGAGGTGAACACCTAACTTCACCCATAGGGACAAATATAATCCCTACCAAATCTATTGCCTTGTTCCCCCGATAAACACTATGGTTCATGGTTCCAGTGCTATCTGGAATTAATATGAGCCAGATAGTCTTGATTCACACCCCTATCTCTTCCAAGCATTGAAACAGCTCCAGGAACATCAGTAGAAAAAGTGATTTGTCATTAACAAACTAAAGAAACTGAAACCAGAGCCTCCTCAGTAATCAACCAAAAAACTATAATAAGATAAATGAGAGTCTGGAGGTACGCAGAACCCCAGAAGAAAGTTGCTTCAAGAAGAAGAAACAAGTTCCTAAGGTGCCGAGACTGCTCAGAAAAGATCTCACAAAAATGTACTCCTGCTATGGTTTGATAATGGATCATTACCAGTTCATGCTCAACTGTAGCAGGCAGAACTACTCATGTCAGAAGGTATCACAGACATCTAGAACCCACTGACAAAGGTGATTAGCTTCCATTAACAAAGGTGTCTGCCACAGAACAGGTACTGCCTCTTACTGCTGTAAGACAAATGAGACAAACACTGCACCTAAGTAAAAATGCATCTCTCCCCCTGCCAGGGAAACCCTACTAAGTGTAGAATCATGAAAATTAGGGCTGGAAGGGACCTCAAGAGGTCATTTAGCTTAACCTCCTGCTCAAAGCAGGTTCATCCCCAACTAGATCATCCCAGACGAGGCTTTGTTTAGCTGGGTCTTAAAAACCTCCAAGGATGAAGATTCCACAACCTCTCTGGGTAACCTGTTCTAGTGCTTTACTGTCCTCCTCATAAAATCTAGGCCTTTAATTGGGTACTGTGTACAGGATTGCTTCTGTACATGTGCCTTTGGCTAGTGGGAAAATGGCAGGATCAGTTCTAAAATAAGGCATATATCATTTCATAGTTAAAATCTTGAGACACATGATTCGGTTCTTTACCATTGATTTTTCCATACCTTTAGTTTTATGACATGGCATTCTTGATGTTAGTAGTTTACAGTAATAAATAGTGAGTACATCAGATTTGTATGGGATGAGTGATGTACCTTGTAATTGGATATAGCTGAGCATCCAGCACAGATAATCACATGTCTTGTACTGAATGTAGAACAGGATACAGACAATTCTGTCCATAATGCAACATGTTGAGTACACAGTTGGGCAGGGAACTTCTTTGCTAAATTTAAGTGACCAAATCTGTAAAATGCATGCAAGGTTTTTTGCTTATTTCTTTTTTTGAAATTCAGGAGTGAGTCCACTTTATTTAGATAAAATTTACTGCTTAGTTTAACTAAAACCAAAAGGTTGCTTTGTGCAGTATGATCAACAATAAGACATTCCCAGCCAATATCAGGGGAGAAAATAATGGAAGCTTTACAAACATAATTTGTGAGTAGCTCCACTTGTGGCATATAACAGACGAAAGCATGTCATGCAAATCTGATTAAATTATATGTATTCAATTACAATCCAGTGGATGCTGTAAAAACAGACACAGGAGACAAGCTCTCAAGAAAGTTAACCCAGCATCTATCTGCAATTATGTACTTTCTAATCATTAAAATATGTGTGTGTAAGTATTATGTCCATCTTATGGCTCAATTCACAAAATATAAGGTTTGAAATAGCTGTTAATGACAGAGCCCAGTTCCTTGGTTTAAGTTAAAGAGTCTCCTGGATGTCCTAGGTGTGTCATTTTAGAGGGCAATCATCATATATACACATAAATATAGAAATTTAGGCTAAATACAGACATTATACCAGTACAAGTGCTTGGAAACCAGTCTACACGTGTAACCGTACAGACGTTCAGCATGCATACACCAGTTTAAAAATGGCAGAACATGGTCCAGGATAGACTTGGATGGGTGTAGCATCAGACTTAAGTGATTTAGGTTAGACCAGTCTATTGAATTTCTGTACCAAATCTCCTAGTGACAGTTAGGTTGCAGTCTGCTGGCATTCGAGGTGGTTTTGCAGCTTCCCACTCCCCACCATGCCCCTCTGCCCAGAGGTGTGCTGGAACTCGGCTCATGCTCAACTGCTCCAGGCTGAGTTCCTAGCTGGTCCCACCCCTGGGCTATCACAGAACTGAGGCAGTAAAGCCTTTGCCCCAGTCCAATGTCTTGCCTGTGCCTGTCAGCTGGGGTGCAAAGTGGGGGGGAAGGGGTGGGGGCGCAGAGGCCCCCAGCATGGCTCCACCAGGTTTTCTGGCTCCAGCCTGGGATTGGCTGGGGCTGGGGCCAGGGCCATGCAGCAGGGGCCTCTGTTCTCCCCTGCCCCATGCTGCCATTGATGACCAGCTGCTGGCAGAGGGGTGGGGGCGGGGAGAGCAGCTGTGCTGGCCAATCAGAGGAAGCCAGCTGCTTAGCTAGGCAAAGCATTCTCTTGCAGCCTGCTGGGAGGCATGTGGGAGCACCCACAACTTGCTGGCCTTGGCCAATATGGGCAGCCTATGTGCTTCCCCATTTTAGGGCAAACATCTGTTCTGTTTGCTTCTGACCTAACCTCGGGTGTTTAGAGTAAAGTGCAAAACTTTGATCACACCCGCTTCAGGCATTTTGAACATCTGTATTTATCCTTAGTGAACTGAACACGATGAGTTGCTTTTCACAACCTGGCCTCTGTATTGGAAAGTTTGGCATGGGAACAAAACTAAAACTTTGGCTTATAATGGTAGGCTAAATAGCTGTTTATTGTTCTTTATTAAACTGTTATAGACTATGTACTGACACTGATACATACAATACATTTGGGAATGATGTTTCTATATTTGAAAATCAAACTAGCCTATTGTCTCAACATTCAGTCTCAGAAACACTGTATAGTGACATGTTCTCTGCCTTGCATTCATCCTACAGCAGTATTTCTCAACTCGTGGGCCACAACCCAAAAGTGGGCTGTAAGAATACATGAAATGGTTATGAACAAACTTTAAATTGGATCACCAAACTTTAAAAATTGATTCCCCTTTAAAGGAGAAAAACATGGGAAACCATGGCTTATTCTCTTACAGGCTGGCAAAGTTCCAGCCTATGAGAGGCTGCTTGGGGCCCCCATGCCCCACACATACATCCTGCCCCACACATCCACCCCCTGCCCCACACATTGTGCAGCAGGTTGGGAGTGAGGGGCACTGGGTTGGCACTAGCCATCGATGTTTACCAATAGGTTTTGGTACAAAAAAGGTTGAGAACCACTATCCTAGAGGATCTCCCAGATTTCTTCCTCCATCCCATATCCTACTAATATTTCCTACTTCCTCCATCATTCCTATGGTCCTTTCCAGCCTGTCTCACCCTTTCTTTTTTGAAGTTCTTGAATTCTGTTTGGTACCTTTTCTTTTGCCTCTTCCTGCATTAAGAAGCATCTCCTACTTCTTTTCCATAAACTTTTTTCCCCTCCTTAAGACTGATTTATTTCACCTGGACTCTAAAACCTATTTCTACTTATCATCTTACATCTTAAAATTATTGTAATATGCATAATTAATAGATGTTAATTATTAATGCACTTTAATTATTTCCCTACAGAATGTAAGTTCTTTCAGACTTCTTTATGTACACAGAAAACACAATATGCACATAATGTTATCTCAGAAATAATAATGATCTATGTTAAATCTAGTACATGCACCCATCACTGGGGTATTTGAGCATCTCAGAAATGTACTAAAGCATGAACAAGAAGATATGCTTATTTCTGACTCAGTGGGCATGTCTACATGTGCATTTACACCAGCTTAAATTGACTGCACAGTACATTACTGCGCAGTAAGTGGGAATAAGCTGGCATCTAAAGATGCAGGCATTAAAGCACATTAACACTGTGTGTGGATGCATTAACACTGTGTGTTAGTCCCGAATCAGTCCACACACACAGTGTTACTGAGCAGGACCTAATTGGGAATAAATTTGATACCTGCACGATGGATGCAGGAATCAAGTTTAAGCTCAAGTTGGTGTAAGTCATCATATTTACTGCATAGTATGGGTGTGTATGTGTAGCTGTGCACCTGTACTATGCAGTAATTTTGGTTACTGCTCAGTAAATGTGCACATGTAAAGTAAGGGGTATACACATGCCCAGTAAGCAGGGGATAGATTTTAGGATTCTGTTTTTCATTGTCATTATTAAAATGCTAAGAACAGGTTTTGCATTTTGTTTCATGCACTTACGGTACCTTTCAGCAGTTCACTTTGGAGAGAAGAAAACTAGTACACTTCTGAGTGAAACATCAGAACTAAATAAATGACATATTAGTGAGAGGGAGAAACAGAAAAAGGAAGGAAAATTAAGCAAGCAGAAAGAAAGAAAGATGCATTCAGAATAAGTGAGGTTATTTGCAATGTGGTAGTCAGGTAAAATAATATCCAGTTATATATAAATAACTGAGAGGAGAAGAAGGGAGAAAAAGAAAGGTAAGAATGAAGGAAATAGAAGACAGTAAAAGAGTAAAGGGAGAGTAAATGAACAAATTCTATCTCTTCATTTCCTAGGTAAGCATTTAGAATGGTAAGAAATACAAAGGAGCACAAATGGTTTATGGCAACTCATTCATGGAGATAGGTCAAATAAAAGCCAGATTTACATTTTTGGCACAAATGAAAAGGGTACCCTTAATGTTAGTGAGTGTTGGAGTTCATATACCTGCATCTAGCCTCAGAATATTTTTCTTCACTCTTTTCATTATTTTGAGCCAGATCTAAAAAGATACTTAAACACCTAATTCATATTTAAGAAGCTAAATGTGAAGTGACCTGAAGAATGTCTTTCATTCAAAACCTTGTCTAACTCTATCCCTACTACATAGTTAATCGAATAAAAGATATTACCCTAAGAAATCCTTGCCTCTTGCACTGGAATCAATGGGCATTAAGGAGCTTCTCCTCTGTTTGTTCACCATTCATATACCTTCTTTGGAAATGTGAATAAATAGTTCAGTAGAGGGCTGAAGAGCTGTTCTCTACATTCACATATCTGGACTCTCTCTAATGCAAAATCTCTCTGTACAATCAAGATCATGCTTTTCTATTCATACAACTAAAACTCTCATCCAGACTCTCATCATCTAACATCTTGGTTATTGCAACATCTTTTTTTCTTTCACCTTGACAAATGCAATCTTGCCTCATATATTATTTATTCTGGATGCTGCTACAAAGATAATTTTTCTAGCCTGTATCGCTCCTCCATTTGCATTCCTCCTTATTCACTTTCATTCAATATTGAGAGGTTTACTTCATGGGCCTCTATTGCTCATTTGTTAGATTTTCAAACAGAAACAATTTTTGCTCTCTTTCATGGTGAACCACAATGCTTAGGGGTCCCTCCCTAGTAATAGCTGCAAGACTGTTTCATTGTCTTTGTGAAGATCCCATGCTTGCTGATGATAGATCAGTCACTACTCATCTTCCTAGGACAATCTCTTTCAATGCTCACTCACCATGCCTTTGATGAAACACAGAGAAAGAAAAGCAAAATAATGGGAGGTGATATCTTCAATTTGTCCTGGTATTAGGGTACTGGTAAGAAGTCTATTCACAAGGCTCCACCGCCCCTACACCCTGTCCTTACCACACCACCGTTGATCCTAGCTTATGTTCTCATTCAGGCTTCTCTTTACAGCAAGTGATATGAGGCAGGAAATATCAAAATAGTTTGTTCCCAATACTTTAGATGTCAGTTACCACCAGGCCTCTACATAGACTTCTATTAGTATGGTTAATGTCCCTGGGGTATTCAATTTACTTCTCTCAACAAGGCAATCCCCATCCAACTTGTCCCTCACTTGGGACCTATTAACTTCCTGGCTATGCATCCTAATTCATCCATGGTTATAGGTTATCCATCCTCAGGTAAAGGATTAGACTTATTACTCCAATAATTAACAAAATGGCTGATATATTCCCAGCCACTCCATTCTTTCTCTGCTTACATGCTTAATACCAGGTCTATTATGTGAAAACCTGGTTAATTTGTCCTGGCCACCCTTGACCCCAGGGTTGCCTAGTTCACAAGCCAGTTACTTGCCCCCCTATGTCAGCCAATCAACCCAACTTGAGTGAGTCCATTCGGGTATTCCCATTCAGTTGCCCACTTCAAAAAAAGTGGGACTTAAGCACAGGACTTTTCTCTTCTAGAATTTCCAGTCCAGTGACTGATCCTTTGAGCTGACCCTGTTTTAACTTCTAGTTAACCCTCCCGGGACAAATGAGAGCCAGCTCCAAGGTCCCATGTGTTCTTCTCTCCACATGCACATAAAAACACCTAGGATGTTGTCAGTGTGTGTGGCAATGTACTTTAATTGGCCTTTTATATACAAGTAAGTTCCCCTCTGCGGCAGTATCAGGTGAAGCCCTTCAGGCTGTAACAGGCTTCATGGTTGGCACCCTGTTACAGTTTTCCTTTAAATTCCTTTTTCTGACTCTGAGACTATGGTTTATATCATGATGAAAATATTAGTTTATTTTCTTGTACTCTCACCTGTTTCTATTCATCAATGGTGTCTTGTCTTATACTTTTGTAATTTCCCTAGAGAAGGGACCATCTTTTTGTTCTGTGCTTTTACAGCACTTAGCACAGTTGGGTCAGGTCCTAGGCCATGACAGTGGCATCTAGATGCTACAATGACAATAATAATAATGGCATATTAAACTACCCCTTTTGAACTCTCTAAATAGTACAGGTCTTAAGTCCCATTTGAATAGACAGAGGACACTAGGGTTCTGTATCTAGAGATATAACGGAGTATAACTGAGCTCTGAAGTTGGAAAACATATGGAAAAAAGTAGTTGTCTGATGCCCTCCCATACCCCTGGTGCATAGTTGTTGTCCGTTCCTATGAAGAAGCTTCTGTTAGGTAGAAACATGAAGAAGAAAGGGGAACTGCTTTGTAGAATGGGAATTAAGGGAAAAAGCAAATTACAAGGTTTGACCCTGGTTTTCCCACCATCACTGTGTTTTTAAGGCCATAATCCAGCCTTTTCTTTGCCAACATGGCAGATTTCATGGCTTTTGTGTGTGTTGTGGAGAGGGGAAAGGGTGCATAGAGACATGTATCAATGATGGGGATCAGCCTTTCTTTGTCACCAAGGCTTGCAGCTCTTGGATCCATTGCTGCACCTACATTTTCAGTTGGCAGGGATGGCTAGAAGCACTTTCGCTAATTCTTTCACATTTGGATCTGGCCATCATCATCCATGCTTTCTTAACCTTAAGGCTGGGCTACTGCAATATGCTCTATCTGGAGCTGTCTTTGAGGATTGTCCAGAAGCTGTAGCTGGTGCAAAATGTAACATCCCATCTTCTGATGGGGTCCCCCAGAGTATGTAACTCCAATGCTCCAGAGTTTATACTGGCTTCCAAGCACAATTTAAAGGGCTCATTTTGATGTTTAAGGTTCTAAACAGTCTGAACTCCACATGCCTAAGGGACCACCTTATCCCTTATGTTCCACTATGATCCCTAAGGTGAGCTGAGAGCAACCTCCTGCAAGTGCACCAAGTTTGTATGGCAAAAACACATGGAAGATCATTCTCAGTTGTTGAGCTCAGGAATCCCTCCTCCCTGAGGTCCATAAGATCCCAAACTTAGGCATTTTATAGAAGCAAAGAAAGACCTTATTTCTTTGGGCAGGCCTTTAGCAATCATTGTTTGGGAAATCTGTTTACTATATACAATATTATTTTAAAGTGTTTATAATTCATTTAGTTTTGAATTAATAGCTGACCTGAGCCATTTTTGAGGAGAATGGCATATTAACTAAATAAACATTTTAACACTAGAACTGTCCAAAGCAAGAAAGTAGAGCATTTAGGTAAAGAGACCCATGTTTTTCCTTAACATTTCTTCTCTTAACATGTTTTCTGCACAGGAGTGAAGTAGATGGGCCCTAGTAAAACATATGGGCAAACTGATGCAGGTTGGAATATTTACTACATTTACCCAAATCCAAGATAACTTCAAATTTAAGATGATCCTCCACTAATTAGGTTCTATATAAGGAAAATTTATAATTTTGCTATAATTTTCCATGTATATAATCTAATTATTAGAGGCTTGTCTTAAATTTGTCCCTGCCATTGCCACAGCAGGGAAAGCAGCAGCATGGGGGCAAGCAGCTGGTTGAGGGGCAGTGGCTCCCATCACTTGTCCTCCTATTATTTGTTCCCCATCACTTGCCTATGCCTCCTGCAGCCTCTGCCCCTGTCTACCCTCTACAGCTTCTTCTCAGTACCCTTCCCCTGCCCTGCTTAAGGTGCAGGTCTGCTCTGACTCCATTTCCTCCCAGTCATAGATCACATGCAAGCCACACAGCAGCATCCTGGGACTAGAGTGGTCACTGCTGCTACTGTGCAGCTGGACGGGGACTGGAGCTTGCATGTAGTCCATGCCCAGGAGGGAATAGAGACAGAGTGGAAATGCCTTTGACAGTAAGCAGTGGGGAGAAGGGGGAATAGGCTGGGGCTTGGGGAGCAGACAGCTGCTGCAGCTCTGACTCTGGCCCTGACCTGTGATGGAGAATATTAAGACGGAGGCCAGAGACCTGATGAAACAGACTTTAATACATAGCGCTATGGAGAAATTGCAAGGGGATTTCTGCCTGGTCGCCGCCAGGTGGACTCTTTTATACAGTGCAGTAAACAACACCCATTTGTCATGTGCAAACTTGTTGCTGGGCAAGATACAGCAGTCACCCTGCTTGGCTCTAAGCCAAGCACGTCCATATATGGCAATAAGACAGTTGCAGACAGTTTTCCCGCTCAATTATGCTTACCCAGCCACCACCCAGTTTTTCCCTTATGACCTGCCGTTACTTATGTCAAGGGCCCGCTTCCACAGTCCCCCCTTTGATGGCAACCCAACCAGCGTTTGCCATCACACTTCCATAGACATAAGTTGCGCAGTCTTCTTCTTCTCCCATTCTCCTCGTTCCAGTTCCTCCACTACCATCGTTCTCATTTCACCCTTGGTTATTACCTGCACAGATTTCTTACAGATCAAAGACATGCAGTTCATTACACAACAAAAGCATAAGCCTATAACCAAAAGAATTATGGTAAAATAAATGAGACCCTTTATCAATTCCTTTGCCCACCCTGACCAGTTTGGTAGCCAGGACCAGAAAGAGTCCCACCTCCCTGTCGCTGACTTACTTTTTTCTTCCTCAAACTCGTCAAGGGCCTGCTGCATGGATTCTATGTGTTCCCCTATTTCCTGGTGATTCTCAGGAATATAGACACAGCACTCCTTCCCAACCAAGGCACAAACTCCCCCCTTTGAGGCCAGAATAAAATCTAAAGCCATATGGTTTTGTAGGGTGACTTGGAGGACTGCCCATAGCTCCTGATTAATTAATTCCCCTCAGGGCCCCTATGGTTTCATTAGCAAACCTCTCAAAGGCTGTAGAAAATGCATTCACCCCGCGCATGGCCTTTGCTGCTCCATACTAGGGGAAGCTTGATCTGAATATGCCCTGAGTGTCAGTTATGAAAGGGAGGTCTGCAGGTCTTGAGACCGCAGCCCGTCTGTTCCTGACCCGAATACCGAGTCGGGGCCGTATTCGGATTCCTGGCATAACTATTCCAACATAACAAGTGCCTTTCCAGTTAACGGGGAGCCATTTATAGGCTTTTTTTCCATAGATATAGTAAGGGGTGTGGCTATCTGGGGATCCTGCCTTTATATGCATTCCGCCATTCATGCTGCAATTGTATGAAAAGTGGAAATTTAGGCCATCTTGCAAACCATTGTTATAACACGATACAGTAAGATTACATCTACTAGAACCCATATTCTTCCCTGTGACATTGTTCTTACAACACAGATAACCCCCGTAGTATGGGTCAAAGTGAGGGCTGGAAGGTTGTGGGTATTATTCCAGGAATAATCAGAAGCATTCCAGGATCCTCTCATAAATGATGTTTCAATCCAATTGGTATTTGTGCAATTGGTCATATTTTGGTTCTGTAAATACCAGCAAAATTCAGGCCTACCCCAACTAACCCCAACCAGGGGGATGCCAGCACCTACCGTAAGGGGGGCTACTGAGCAAAACCAACATTTACTCAAGTTATAGGAGGCTTGGAAGTACTCAGCTAAGGAAATGAAGGTATTGTTGGGTGGAAGGTCCCATTTCTCTGTTGGCAATGTCGTGTCTGAGTAGCCCAAAGAGATGAGGGCTAAGAGGGAGAGAGAGAGAGTGGGTCACATCTTTAAGGAGGTGGAAGTCCTTGCTAACTTAGAGGTCCAAGGTCAGGCCCAGAGGCTGCTTGAACTCCTAGGTCCCTTTGGATGAGCCTAAGTTTGGGCTCACGGCTCTTGGGAGTGATCTTCAAGAGTTCTTGCCTTAATCCGTTGTATCTTTACTTTGGTGCCCCTGGTCCACTGACACTCCCAGGAGTCAGTGGGTTGGAACTCTGGAGCCTGAGGGTTCAGGATTGATTCCCTCATCGGCAGATGTGCCTTTTTACAATGAGAGGCATGAACCCACGAAGGTATCTCTGCAACCCTGACGGCAGTGTCTGTCACGAGGAGGATCTGGTACGGGCCCTTCCAGCGGGGTTCAAGACAGGTCTTCCGCGTGTGTCTCTTCACATAGATCCAATCCCCTGGCTGGAAATCATGTGCTGGTCCCGTCTGGGTCTCAGGCTGGGTGTATTTAACCCGGGAGCGGACAGAACTGAAAGCATTAGTAAGACCCTTACAGTATGCCACCAAGGAGGAGTGCACCCCTGAGATATCAGTGGCTGCTGGCATTACTGAGGTGTGGTATGGTCTCCCCATCAGGATCTCAAAAGGGGAGAGAGAGTGCTTCCTAACTGGAGTGGTCCAAATCTCTAGGGCAATCAGAGGAAGTGCTTGCGGCCAGGTGAGGCCAGTTTCCTGGCACACCTTAGCCAGTCTGTTCTTGATCTGACCATTCATTCACTCCACCTTACCACTGCTTTGTGGATGATAGGGCATGTGGAATCTTTGGGGAATGCGGAGGGTTTTGCAGACATCCTGCATAACCCTTCCTGTGAAGTATGTGCCTTGGTCAGATTCAATACTGAGAGGCACCCCGAACCTTGGAATGACCTCATTGAGAAGTTTCTTTGCCACGGTGGTGGCATCTGCTCGCCAACAAGGAAAAATTTCTGGCCATCCAGAGAACATGCAAATCATGACCAGGACATGTTTGAATCCCCCTGATGGTGGCACGTCAATAAAATCAATTTGCAATTGTGAAAAGGGCCCAGTTCCCACCGTCCCGTGTCACAGGCTGACTTTTCCAGATTGCCCTGGGTTGTGGGACTGGCAGGCTGGGCACTGTGCAACTACCCGCTGGTCCTCTGTGGAAATCCCAGGGGCAAACCAATAATGCAGAATGTTCTCCATGATCCCCCCCTTTGGCAGTGTGTGCAAACTCATGTGCCACACCTGCCAAAAGAGGCAAAAGAGACTTGGGAGATACAGGGCGGCCATCTGGGTGCTGCCAACAGCGGGATGAATTGGAGGAACATCCTGCTGAAAGCCACAGGTTGCGTTCCGCATCTGAAGCCGTGGCCTGGAGGGCAGGAAGGGGAAAGGAGCGGTGTGGCTCCAAGGAGAGGACAGCTTGGGGAGCCCAGGAAGCCCAGGGTCCATGTTGGGCTGCATGATGGGCTGCTGCATCTGCAGGAGCGTTGCCAAGGGAAACAGAATCAGAGAAAGAGGTGTGAGCTTTACACCAAATGATAGCAACTGAGGAGGGCAAGAGGAGAGCATCGAGTAAGGCTGAAATTAGAGGGCCATGTGCAACAGGCATGCCAGAAGAGGTAAGAAATCCACGCTGGGCCCAAATCATGCCAAAGTTATGGCAAACGCTGAAGGCATATCTGCTATCTGTATAGATGTTAGCAGATATCCCAGAGGCAAGATGGCAAGCGCGAGTGAGGGCATAAAGCTCAGCAGGCTGGGCTCCAGAGAATTCCAGATGGCCACTCTCTACTACAGAATGGGGGCTACAAACAGCATACCCCATGACCCGGGACCCATCTAAAAGACAAAACGAAGAGCCATCAACAAACAGGACAAGATTGGGATTGGGAAGGGGACAGTCACAAAGGTCAGGGAGAGGGGTGAGGACAGTGTCCACAGCAGTTTGGCAATCATGGGGAAGGGAATGGGGTTCCCCATCAGAGGAGAGAGGCAAAAGGGAAGCAGGGTTAAGGGGAGCACAGAGGACCAGAGTAATGTTATCAGCTGCAATAAGGATCTTCTCATACCTTGTGAGGCAAGCAGAAGTTATGTGCTGAGTCTTACCATGCTGAAGGAGGGCTAAGACGCTGTGAGGTACTGCAATAGTGAGGGGGTGGCCCAAAATGATGTCTGCCAATTTTTCAACCAGGAGTGCTGTTTCTGCCACTGCTCGGAGGCATGGAGGGTATCCTGCTACCATCCGGTCCAACACAGCACTGTAATAGGCAACGGGGCGGTGGCCTCCACCCTGGGGTTGGGTGAGAACACCAGCAGCACAACCATTAGATTCATGACAAAAGAGCCGGAACAGTTTCTGGTAGTCAGGAAGTCCAAGGGCGGGAGCTTGGAATAATGCCTGTTTGAGTGAGTCAAAGGCTTGGGAGGTGGCATCGTCCCAGGATAGGGGTTTGGGGGTAGAATTGGTGACCATAGCAGACAGGTTTAGAAAGTTCGGCAAAATTGGGAATCCACTGACGACAATAGCCTGCAGAACCTAGGAAGCCTCGCATTTGTCACTTGGTGACAGGCTTAGGGATGTCCAAGACCGTTTGGACACGGTCTGTGTCAGGGCCCACTCCCCTTGCGAGATATAATATACCAAATATGTTACCCGAGTCTGGCAGAACTGCAGTTTGTTATGGGAGACACAGTGACCCTTTCGGGCAAGCTCCTTCAAGAGGTGGAGAGTATCCTGTATACAAACAGACTCAAAAGGGGAGGAAACAAGCAAATCATCAACATACTGGACTAACACAGACTTCCCAGGTAACTCAGTGGTATCTAGGTCAGCTTTCAACAATTGACTGAAGAGAGTAGGAGAGACAGTCAGTCCTTGTGGGAGTCTGGTCCAGGTCCATTGTTGCCCTTGGAATGTAAAGGCTAGTAAATACTGTGAATCTGTGTGGACAGGAATACTAAAAAATGCATTAGATAAATCAATAACAGAGAAATGAGTGGCTTCTGGAGGGATAGAGGACAAGATAGTAGCGGGGTTAGGCACAACCAGGAATACATGTTCAATCACCGCATTCACAGCTTGTAGGTCTTGCACAAACCGATATACTTGTTGCCCCTCATTATCAAACTTCCCAACCTTCTTCACGGGGAGGATCGGGGTGTTACATGGGCTGGTACAGGGGACAAGGACTCCTTGTTTCTGGAGGTCCTTGATGATCTGTCCAATGCCCTCCTCCGCTTCCCGGGGAAGAGGATACTGGGTCACCCTGGGCAGGGGTTTGCCTGGCAGAACCTTGAGGTGAACAGGGCTGGTGCTGGCCAGCAGGCCTACATCAGTATTGGCCTGCGTCCACAATTCTTGGGGGACCTGGTCGAGGAGTTCCTGTTGCAACGAGGAAGACCCCAGGTCAGGCTCCGCCAAGAGCGCCGCCATCAAGGTTGGACTATTGTCAGCTGGCAAGTGTAGGTAAACCCCATCAGGTGAACAGGAGATGGTGGCTTTCAATTTACAGAGCAATTCTCTGCCCAGGAGGTTCATGGAGCTGCAAGGGCTGACCAAAAAGGAATGACGAGTTGTCAGAGGTCCCACTTGCACAGTGAGATTTTTAGAAATAGGGTGTACAATGGGTTGTGAGCCAATTCCAACTGCAGTAACAGCCTCAAAGGAAAGAGGCACATAAGAGCGGTTAAAAGAAAGCATAGAGTGAGTGGCTCCGGTGTCCACCAGGAAAGAGGTGGTGGCACTGTGAACAGAAAGCTGGAGAGAGCAGTCCCGATCAAGCAGCAACAGAGGGGCGAGAGAGACAGGAGAGGTAGAAACAGGGGCGTCCCCCTGTAGTGGACCTGGGCTGTCCTATTGAGAATTCAGGGCGGCTCGCTGGGGCCTCTTCGGACACTCATTTTTCCAGTGACCTAATTGTTTGCAATATCGGCACTCGTCCTTGGTTTTGTCCCTGGGACGCCGGCTACTGGTGGGGGCCCCTGAAGTTGTCTTTGGCTGGGGCTCTAGTTGTTTGGTTTGCAAAGCCATCAATTTGGATTTCTTTGCCGCCTTCTCAGAGCGCTCCCTATCATAGTAATGTATGGCAGCCTGTAATAGCTCAGGCAGGGGCTTTTCCTGCCACCCCACCATATTCTGGACCAAATTAGAAATTGAGGGTTGAAGTCCTAATACAAAGGATTGCATGAGAAAAACCTTATAATTCTCTTCAGGATTGTCGCGCCCTGCATGCTTTCTATACGCTCCCAAAAGGCGTGCCTGATAGGCAGCAGGGTGTTCTTCTGGTGTCTGGGTGCATAAGGTTACTTTGCCCCAGTCCGGCTTAAAAGGGCAAATGGTGTTGATTGCCACTAGGAGGTTGGTGATGGCAGCCTGCAGGGTTGCATCATCTGGAGGATCCTGGCAGGGCCACGTGGCAGCGGAGGTTAACTGCTGGCGTTGGTCCAGGTTTAGGATTGTATCAAGGAGCTGATTGATATCACCCCAAGTAGGCTTATAAATGGAGCAGACAGTCTGCAACTTGTGCTTGAAGCCCAGAGGGTCCTCTTGCATTTTTGGGAAAGTATCCTGCCAATTTAAGAGATCCCCAGGGGTCCAGGGGACATGGACCCGCAAGGGCTGGCCCCCAGTAGGATTCGGATATTCCCAAAGGGGCAGCTGTCGAACATGGTTTCGGGGCAGCTGTCAAAAGGGAACTGGCCCCTGTCAGCGACACCGAGTGATGTGTGCTGGGCTTAGGCCGACTGTGTGGACGGCCTCTGGGTTAGCCCTAGGACTGTAGACCATTACCAAATCATCCCCCGTGTCACTGGGCTCCACACGGTCAATGTGGTAAGTGTCATTTTGTTCTGGGGTGAGATGGATTACAACCTCCCCATTCGGATTGGTTGGGTCAGGGAGAATTATAGGGACTTCTGGGGTAACGGGTGGCAGAAAGGCCAGTGGGGTTTCTGGGGTCGCGGCCACCGCCCCCTGGTTAGGACAAGGGGGAGGGGGTGGCGGAGACAAGGGAGGAGCCCAAGAGTCCAGAAGGTCGGACGGGGGCTCCGGCTGCCTGGGAATTTGAGGGTAAAGGGGGCTGAAGGAAGGTGGGGCGCTGGCGGACAGGGTAGGGACAGAGGCTTTCATCTGAGACAGTTGCTCTGTCAACTTCTCAGTGTTAGCCTTGTGGGAGGCCACCTGAGAACGGAGTTTTCTCTTCTCCGTCTCATCATCCCACAGATACCAGGCATCCATTTGCTGCAGATGCTTATCTTCCAGGAAGAACTGGAGGCTCCTCATGATATCCATGTCAAATGTTCCCGAGGTGGGAAACTGCCGATCGGAGTACAGATTCCATCTCCCTAGGTACCTACAACTACCATATGTATTACACATAAAGGCCGCAGGACTCCCGCTAGGGTAGTCACATTTCGAGGTCGACCCCCCCATTATTGGGAAAAAGTACGCAAAGGGTACTCACCAGAAATCTAATCCAACCAGGTGTCCTGCGTCCGTCATGAGTCCAAGGATCCCAGCAGCGAGGCCGAAAGAACCAGGACGGGCAGAGGTCGGGGCTGGATACCTGGAGCGCCCCGGGGTCGGTGAACTCACGTGTGGGATCCCACTCTGACACCAAAAACTGATGGAGAATATCAAGACGGAGGCCAGAGACCTGATGAAACAGACTTTAATACATAGCGCTATGGAGAAATTGCAAGGGGATTTCTGCCTGGTCGCTGCCAGGTGGACTCTTTTAAACAGTGCAGTAAACAACTCCCATTTGTCATGTGCAAACTTGTTGCTGGGCAAGATACAGCAGTCACCCTGCTTGGCTGTAAGCCAAGCACATCCATATATGGTGATAAGACAGTTGCAGACAGTTTTCCCACTCAATTATGCTTACCCAGCCACCGCCCAGTTTTTCCCTTATGACCTGCCGTTACTTATGTCAAGGGCCTGCTTCCACACCTGGAATCAGGGCCAGAGTTGGACACACAGCAGCCACCTGCACACCTCACCCCTCTTCCTTGCACTCAAATGCAAGACAATGGGCTTTTTTCTCCATCTTGAATGGCAGGTGGGGGAACTCACCTTGGATTCAAGTAAATGCATTGCTTCATCTTATCAATAGAAAAGCCCAAAGGTTATAGTTATGTATTTCCTGTAGATTTTTAAGGTTCAGTATTTCTTATCAGTCAGCCCTCCTTAAAACCAGCAAGCTAAAAAATCTCCGTTGGGTCTGGCTGTAGAAGCATCATAGAACTTGATACCATGGCCTGCTTTTATTAAATTGAGCATGAAAGTAATCTGATTCTGCAGAAACTCCTAGTTATCATCAGACATACAAGGCAAAAAACTGCAGTTCAAGAAAGTGACCTCACCAGAAAAAAAGCCTCCCACTGATTCATTAAATAACATGTAAATATCACCTTGTGATATGCTTACACACACACTCACACACACACATACACACACACACACAAGGCGCGTCTACACGTACGCTTTAATGTACATTAGCCAATGTTAATGTGCATTAAAGAATCACAAAAGAACTATGGGCACCTATACATGAGTGTGGAGGCTGCTCCGATACGCTGGAATTCTACTGGAATTCCAGACACGGCCTCCTGTGTCTTGTGTATGAGGATCCCTGCACTTAAAAATGATAGAGCTTTAGTTCAAACACCCCACCATCATTTTCAAGTGTGGGAACGCTAACACAGGAGATGTGGTGGTGCTTTAATTAGAGCGGCTCTTGGAGCCACTCTAATTACAGCATTGCCTCCTACCCCCAGATCATGTGTAAAAGTGCCCCATCCTCTTTCGCTAATGTGTACTCAAATAGGCTAATAGAGCTTTTTCTAGTACCTCACAATGAAGGTACTAAATTTAATATGGATTAGCAAATGTGCATTAATGAACATGTAGACACATCCCCTCCCCCCCACACAAGCAAAAACACCCATATATGTGTGACATAGCTACAGTTATTTATCCCGTTTAAGTCAGCTATGTGTAAGTTCATCTACATGGGATTCTCCATTGCATTACTAGTCCCTTTAGCACCATAAAAGTTGAAAGAATTGGCCACAAGGGATTTTCTTCAGTAGCAGATGAATTCCCAGGAAGCCTACAGTCATGCTGTTGACCACTGGGGACTTCTTTGCTTAGCACAATCATTTTTGTTCTCATAAATTTGAGTGAAAAAGGTATTTCAGTGTGTAGTGTTCCAAAATTCATTTATCTGTAAGTACAGCATTAGGAAGCAGCGTTGTCACATTGGATTATAATGTAAATGGGGATCAACAAGAGGCAGTTCTCTATAATAATCCCTGGTAACATCTCCGATGGGCAAGAGCTCCTAAACAGACAAAAATGCCAAAGCGCACAAAGATAGAGATACAGACACCATTTTTGTAATATGGAAAAAAAATAATTAGAGGAGTAATACTGTGCTTAAATGTTTTTTCTTCATATTGTCTCTATTTTTTAAAATAGTCGTTTCTTTCTAGTTAAAAATTTAAGCATGGTTTCCTAATTTTAGAAGTCTTTCCTCTCCACACTAATGTAAAGTTTCCACAAGCATGGCAGTTATACAGTATTTATTTTAATACAAAAGACTTGCCATACCTCACTATCTGCCAGTCTAACTGTTCCCATTTTATTCTCTTTCCCTTCTTCTTCTTCTTTTATTCCATGGATCTACATCAAGCCAGTCTCATCAAATCACTGGATTGTGTTTTTTTGTCCAAATGGATATGAGAGCATTAGCATGAATCTTTCATATCTATTACAGGCCATAAGCTAGCCATTTAGTATGTATTTTGCTATCTCTGCAAAAGAAATATTGTTTTCAACTAACTAGTGAATATAAGTCAGTTATGCTTGCTTGAAAAACTGATAAAGATTCAATTATTAGGCCAAAGGCAGAAAAATTGTGCACTGGCGTTGTCCTTCAATTTCAAAGGACTTATAATGGCTCATGTTTAACCTTTTCCTGAAAGTAAAATAGACCATTTGCAGAATCACAACTTTTAAGTGAATTTAAGGGAAAAGATCCTTATATTTTACATTATTATATTTCCTAAGATCTTTAGGCATTCACAAATTAGTAATTAAGTCCAAAACAAGTCCAAACATATTTTAGCCATTTTTCAGAGTGGTAACCTGAAGTACAAAAAGATTAAGTTATTTGCCTGAGGCGACACATTAAATACGTCTAAAAAGGAACTTCACTTCCTATGTACACGTATGAGTTCTGTTCATGTGAACAATCCCACTGAGCTCACATTTCAGTGTTTGCAGGATGGATGAAGTAGGTTTTCATGTTATGTAAGCAATCAAACTGAAACAATAGAAATCTAGAAGTTAAAATATTTCAAGGACTCTCCTAACTGTCTTATTGTTCATCAGACTTCCCATGAGGCTATTCATGAAACCTCTCCCAACAACAACAAACATTTTTTTAATTATTCTAATTCTTCAAAACTATTTATCTCTCAAGGCTTTCAGTAATCGCAGTGGGTGATTTATGAAACACTTGATTACTTGAAAAATGACACATTCAAAGATGACACATTCAAATTTTGCTGAGTAGGATGAAATCTGTGAGGGAGATGTTCTATAGTAGCTGGAACTAGATGAATGAATGAAAGTTGGAATATAACAAATATCACTATAATTTTTTTCCCCATTTGAAGAGATTTTTTCACAAGATGATCTTCTCATAAGACATAAGAGGTTAAGAGACAGGTCAAGAGATTATTGATCATTCAGCTGAATTGAAGGGATGGAAACCATGGGTTACTCCTTTTACCTTTTTTATTTTAATGTCTTCAATTTATTGCTTGTGAAATGTATCAGATTGAGAGACACAAAAAGCACCTTTGATCCATATTTAAGCAACAGTCTGAAAGAGCCAGGAATTTACTAATCTGGGTTGGATTTAAAGGAATAACTTTGAAAGGAAAGATGACATAGTCCATTACCAATCAGACACATTAGGTAGACCCCAGAAGCTGGCCTGCATTGGGTGTTTCCATCATCCCACCATTTGTGCATGCAGGCATGACTAGAGGAGCTGAAGATTCCAGAAAGCCTGAACTTTGGCCCTTAATGATGTCATGACTCAGATACATACATTAAGGCATTTTGAGCCTGCACAGTCCACCCTAGTGATGCAGTCATTGTGGTGGGAAAAATATGGTAATAAGGCATAAGGTAAGTATGGTTCTGAGTGGTCCAACTGCAGTGGACAATTGATTGATAGAGCGATGTGACTGATGACTGGATATGAGCATGATTGACAGGTGGTATGATGTGACCAGTATAAAGCCTATGTGAGCTTGTACCTCAGCATGTGACTGGAATTGTGTGGGCATGTGTACATTCACGAGAGACTGAGGTGCGTGTGTGGGATTATGAGGCATATGTGTCTGGGATTGTGTGATGCTGGGTGTGAGAGTGGACAGCGTTTGATCTGAGGTAAGGAATGCCTGTATGAGTGTCAGTACCATGGCAAGGAAATTTAGTGCCTAGGGCAAAGCCCTTAGCACCAGCCTACCCTTGCCCCACGTACAGATCCGGGGGACACATGCCCCCACCCCCATGCTTGCCTGGGAGTGCACGCAGCAGCAAGGAGCCACACTTCCCCCATCCCCATGCCCCACAAATGAGCTGGTCACGGCTCTGTCCCGTGCCTCACCGCAGCTGGGCAGCACCTGTTGGTGCCTCTTCACTCTGGCATCCAGGGCAGTCACCCCACTTGCCCCCCTCCCTCCCCCTTGCTATGGTACTGATAAATGAAGGGTTTTACTCCTAGGAAGCTACTTAGCTGTAGAACATTACCACCATAGGTGAGTGCATCTGCCTAGTATACCTGCCCTGACACTCATTGTGAGGGTAAAATATCATCCCTCCCATAGTCTGAGGTGCTTAGTACCCAGGTGGGAAAAAGCAAAGAAATCCTCAGTGAGTGCAGCCGAGACTGAAATAGCAGGCTCCTTTTCACACTAGGCCTTCAGTGCTTTGGACTGGCATCTAGTGACAATATGCTAATGTTATTTGATTCTCTATTGTAAATATTGTATATATTGGTTTGTCTCATGGTTCTGATTTGTTGTTATTGATGTTAGTTGTGGAACTTGTTATAATATACACTTTTGGACTGACCTTTATTTTGTGTTCCATGGTCATTGGTGTATTTGTCCTCCAGGCAGGGCTAGGCCAATACCTGGAACAGGGACCCTTTTTGGCCTACCAAAATAAAATTAGCTGACAGGTTAAAGAGGCTTAACATACTTCTGTGTTCATTAATGTAAAGACCCTGCCGGCTCAATTAAAGGTGGTAAAAGGGCTCAGCAACCGCCTTGGCTCAACAGGGAATTCATAGACCTCCTACATCTGAAAAGAGAGGTTTATAAAGGATGGAGGCAGGAAACACCACTAAGGAGGAGTATTCTGCACTGGTCCGCACCTGTAGGGAGTGAACTAGGAAAGTGAAGGCTGGCTGTAACTGAACTTAAACTGGCTACACAAATCAAGGGCAATAAAAAGTCCTTCTTTAGATACATGGGGAGTTAGAGGAAAAAGAAGGGCAACGTTGGACCTCTGCTAAACCAATTGGGGCAGTTGATAACTGATGCCCAGGAAGAACCCAATATGCTCAATGAGTACTTTGCATCAGTTTTTCACCAGCTCAAATGGCCCACCCTGCCTCAAATGATGTGGGATGACCAGGGTGAGAGTGAATATACACCCACCATTGGCGTAGATCTTGTGAGGGAGCATCTTGAGAGGCTGAACACCCACAAATCAGCTGGTCCAGATAGATTGCACCCAAGAGTGCTAAAGGAAATGGCAGACATCATAGTGCAACCACTGGAAAGGATATTCAAGAACTTGTGGCACTTGGGTGAAGTACCTGAAGATTGGAATAGGGCCAATGTGGTGCCTATCTTCAAGAAAGGAAAGAAAGAAGATCCAGGAAACTATAGGCCAATCAGTTTGACCTCAATCTCTGGAAAGATCTTGGAAAAAATTATCAAAGAAACCATTCTCGACAGGCTAACATAAGGCAACATTCTGAGGGATAGCCAGCATGGGTTTGTTGCGGGTAGGTCTTGCCTGGCCAATTTGATTTCCTTCTATGACCAAGTGAAGTATCACCTGGACAAAGGGGAAGAGGTTGATATCATATATTTGGACTTTTAAAAAGTCTTTGACCTGATGTCCCATGATGTCCTCATGGAAAAAAATTGGGCAACTACGGCCTCAACTACACTATAGTCCGATGGCTGGGGAACTGGCTCTGAGGTCACACCTAGAGAGTGGTAGTTGATGGAACTGAATAAACATGGCACTCAGTGACCAGTGGTGCCCCCCAAAACTCTGTTATGAGACGTGTGCTCTTCAATGTCTTTATAAACGATCTGGAAGCTAGTATCAGAATCGAAGTGGCTAAGTTCACTGATGAGACCAAACTTTCGGTAAGAGTGTCCACACTTGAGGATAGGTTGGTGATCCAGGCTGGATAGGTTGGAGAAATGCAAGGTACTCCACCTCAGGAGGGAAGAAATCCACATCACACTTATAGGCTCGGCAATGCTACACTTACTAGCACCACAACTGAAAAAGACTTGGGGGTCATGATTGACCACAAGATGAACATGAGCCACCAATGTGATACTGCAGCAGGCAAAGTGAACAAAACTCTGGCTTGCATCCATAGATGCATCTCAAGCAAGACCCAGGATGTCATCCTCCTGCTGTACTTGGCCTTGGTGAAGCTGCAGCTGGGATATTGCATCCAATTCTGGGCTCCACAATTTAGGAAGAACATGGAGAAACTTGAAAGATTCCAGAAGAGATCCAAGCGCATGATTAGAGGGCAGGAGGACAGGCCTTATGAAGAGAGGCTGAGAGCCATGGGACTCTTCAGCCTGGAAAAGCGCAGGCTCAGGGGTTTCTTGGTGGCAGCCTATCAGTGCATAAGGGGTGTTCATCAGGATCTGGGAGAATGCCTGTTCACCAGATCACCCCAAGGGATGACACGGTCCAATGGTCACAAACTCCTGCAAGACCATTTTAGGCTGGACATAAGGAAAAACTTCTTTACTGTCTAAGCCCTCAATAGACTACCCCCAGAGGTGATGCAAGTACCTACTCTGGTCACTTTTAAGAAACATTTGGATACCTATCTTGCTGGTATACTTTGACCCTAGCTGCCTTCCTGCCTTTTGGGAAGGGGGCTGGACCTGATCTTACGAGGTCCCTTCCAGCCATAATGTCCATGAAATCTACGAAAGTATGGTTTTTAACAGTTACTTTGAAAAACAAATATAAAACTTTTTCAACTTCTCTACTTCCAGTCAAAATGTATATGGTGATACACAGTTATTAAAGGTATTTTAATTATTGTGCTAAAATTAAATAATAAGGTGAAGTTCTTAATGTTTGTAGCATCATACATCAGGCTGTGGTACAGGATATAAGACACAGAATATGTTAATAACCAAAATAGTGCAGCAACTGATTTGTAGTACTGTTTGGAGTGTCTTATTTCTATTTTCAAACTTTAATGGTGTTATTGATATCCTTTTTCAGGTATATTATATTAAAAGATTCAATAAACACAATGAATGTAAGAGGGTGATAGGCCAGTAGTTGAAGATTTCTCTTTCTATCTTTCTAAATTGATGTATGTATAATAAATTCAACAATTAAAAAAACAGTTATAAATAAATTTATAATATATAAATGTGATATCTGCTCAGTCATATTCTGCTCAGTTACATAAATATATACTATACTATACTATACTATACTATACTATACTATACTATACTATGTAATTCAATGGATATAACATACATTGTATTTGGCTAATAGCTGTCCTGACACTTTTATAAAGCTTTAGATTAGGGCTTTCAGTTAATCGCAGTTCATGTACACAATTAACGCAAAACAAATTAACACATTCCTTTTTGTAACAAGCATTAATTGCACACATGCATTTTGAAAATATGGCCCATCCTAAGCCCTCTCCAGATTCGGCTTGGCATAGCAGACCAGCTCTGGGCCAGTCATAACCTGCGCACATAGTCCCAACCCCAGCCCATCCTGTGCCTGCTCTGGACTGCTCACACATGTTGAGCAGCAGAAGCAGTGGTTGGGCAGAAGATGCTGCTCAGCACAAGGGAAAAGAATCTCCTGCCCCTTGCCACTGCCAGGCCCTTCTTGCTGCAGCCACCCAGAGCCTGTGTCTGGGCTGCCTGGTGGTTTCTCTCCACCACTGTCACTGCTGCCTCCAGGCCTCCCAGAGGGGCAGCAGTGGCAGTGCAGAGAAGCCACAGGGCAGCCTGGGCATGGGTTCCAAGTGTCTGTAGCAAGAAGGACCCAGCAGCAGCAAGGGGGAGGGGCCACTGTTACCCTGCACCAAGCAGGAGCTTCTGCCTGGCTGCTGTTGGACTGGTGTTGGGGCTTTTTGCATGGATTCTGGCTGGTCTGCTCCAGCTGGTGTGAGTTCAGAGTGGGCACAGGGCAGGCTATGTGCTGTTAGTGGTGGTGGGGGAGGAGCTGCAGGGTGTGTGGGCTACGGGATGTTGGGTGGAGGGGTGCTGACTATTGTTTAACTGTGCAATCAAAATTGTGATTAATTGCAACTATTTTTTAAATCTCGCAATTAACTGTGATTTTTAAAAATAATTTGTAAGCTCTACTTTAGCTCTAATTCATGGTAAATTTCTTAGATGTTTATGTTTCAGTTTGGTTACAAGAAAGCAAATAAAGATCAGTGGGTAACATTTAAGTATTTTATTCATTCTTCAGAATGAAGTATTATCACATTATAAAGTAAAACTAAATTAGAAAATAAATGTATAAAAAATTAAATCCTATTTATGATTCTTATTTAAAATCCTCAAATATTTTGAAAGAAAATTCTTCAAACATCAAGGGTTGTAAATGTATTAGTGTATCATAGTGTTTGATCTATAATATTTGACAGTGCCTTCAACAGTAAAAGAATCACTGGACATATCTTGAACTACAGTCAAATCTCTCAAAACTATTTTAAAATATAAGTTCTCTGTAAGTTTGCCTAGCAGCTTGCCATACAGTCTGCTATTCCAAATTGCATATGGTTAATATTTTTAGAACTCAGCAAAAAGAAAAACTTTTCCAGGAAGGGTCTTCAAAGTCCAAATATTCTAGTCTCCAGTCCTCTAAAAATACCTAAATGAGTTATTAAAATACCTAAATGTTTATCAGAACTTTTTAAGGTCCTTAGAATAGGTGTCAACTTTTATTTTTGACAGTGGTGGGGGGGGGGCGAGCTAAAATGATGGACATGTGCCCCCCACCTCTAGTGCATGCAGAATGGGATGGGTATGTGGAGAAGACAGAGTGTGGGCACATGCAATGCGTGGAAGGGTGGGAGGGGGCACAGGCAATGAGGTGGCGGGGCGGAGGGATATGTGTCCTCCAAGATTTCTGCACCCACAGTGGGGCACAGGGCTGCAGTGGGACCAGACCAGCTCCTGAGGAGCCACCACTGCATCTGAGTGGGAGGGACATGGCATTGGAGGGACTGCCACACTGCCATGGTCGCCAAGGTGAGACACCTCCTGCTTGCCTGGAAGAAGCAGGGGCATAACTCTGCTTCTGCACCTCACTTTGGCAGCCATGGTGGTGCCATGCTCCCTCCTCCACTGGGTCCCACCTGCTGAGTTGTGGAGGATGCTTCTGCCTTTAGCTGGTCCAGCCCAGCTGCAGCCCTGCACCCCATTCCCTGCTATGGGTGCAGAAATCTTGGGGACACATGCTCCCTCCACTGTGTCACCTTGGCTCCCCTACCCCGCTCTTGCCTGTGCTCCCCCGAATTCATTTTCTGTGCCCTGCTCTGCCCCCATAGACTTACTTAGAGGGAGCCGCAGGATCTACCCTCTACCACTACTAGGCTGCCAAGTGCATGTGTACATCCACAAGCACGTAGCACCCCTTGCCTCTGATCACCCTCTGTGCTCCCCACAGCCCCAAGCAGGCCCTTGCAGGCTGAAACTCTGGCAGTCTTCAAGGTGAAAACTGCAGTTTCCCACATTTGTCTACATCAGTAGAGAATATCTGCATTTTTCCACAGTGAATGGAAAACCTGGTTCCCTAGTAATAGCTCAGGGCCTGTGTCTTAATTTCTAAGCAAGTCACCTTACATCCAGCATGCTCAACATGACTGAATCCATATTATACAATCTAAAGTAATATAGAAATCTAAAATAAATTTCCCTAGGTTTGGGCCCTGACAGCCCCCTTCCCGGGGCATGTTCTCTGCACCTATGGTCATTGGCTTCATAATGAGGTGCAATGAACTGGGTAGAGGTTCCAGTTAGGTAGATCACATCAGAAATTGATAATAGAGGGTACAGACTCCAAGGTATAAATAGATTAATAAATTCATAGATTGTAAGGCCGGAAAGAACCTCATAAGGTAATTGGGTCCAGGCCCCTGCATCAAGCAGGAAAGATAACTGGGGGTCACGTGACCCCAGCAAGGTGACTGTCCAGTCTCCTCTTGAAGATTTCCAGGGTATGTGACTGCATCACTTCTGGAGGGAGCTTATCCCACAGTCTGGACACCCTGACTATGAAGAAGTTTTTCCTAATGTTGAATCTGAAACAGTCTTCCAAGGAGTTTGTGGCCATTACTACTATTTTTCCCCTCAGGTGCCCTGGTGAACAGTTGTTCACCAAGCCCTTGATGTACTCTCAAGCATCACGAGTGTAGTGGTAAACTGCTACCAGGTCCCCTCTTAGCCTTTTCTTCAGGATGAAGAGTCCCAGATCCCCCAGCCTTTCCTCATATGGCTTGCCTTTTAAGACTCTGATAATATGGGTGGCGCTTCTTTGGACTCTCTCAAGCTTGTCCACATCCTTGTTAAAGTGTGGTGCCCAGAACTGGACACAGTACTCCAGCTGCGGTCTCACCAGTGCCGAGTAGAGTTGAGGAATCATCTCTTTGGTTTTGTTGGAGATGCATTGATTGATGCATACCAGAGTATTATTTGCCCGACTGGCTACAGCATTGCACTGCCGGCCATATTCATACTGTTGTCTATTACCCTCAGGTCCCTTTCACTCATGGAGCTAGTCAGGTTGGTGCCACCAAGCCTGTAGGTGTGTTGGGGGTTGCTCATCCCCAGGTGGAGCACTTTACATTTCTTGATGTTGAACTTCATCAGATTTCAATCTGCCCAACTTGCTAGCCTATCTAGGTCCACCTGGAACTGTAACTTGTCTTCAAGTGTGACCATGCTTCCCCATAACTTGGTGTTGTCCATGAACTTAGCAAGTGAGCTCTTCAACCCCACATTCAAATTGTTAATAAAGATGTTGAAAAGTACTAGACTGAACATTGACCTAGTTCTCACCAGCATGACACAGATCTGTTCACTATGACTCTCTGGATTCTATCCTGCAGCCAGTTTCTCACCACCTGACTATCTTGGAGTTAAGCCCACAATCCTCCATTTTTCTCACAAGGATATTGTGGGATACTAGATCAAAGGCCTTTTGGAAATCAAGGTATACAATTTCAACCTGCTCTCTTGTGTCCAGGTGGCGAGTTACCTGGTCATAGAAGAAGATGAGGTTGGTAAGGAAAGACCTGCCCACGACGAAGCCATGCTGGCTGTCATTCAGAATTTTACCTTCTGCAGGCTTATTACAGATAGACTCCTTGATGAACTTTTCTAGGGTTTTCCCTAGGATGGAAGTTAGGCTGATGGGCCTATAGTTACCCAGGTCCTCCCTCCTGCCCCTCTTGTGGAGGGGCACAACACTGGCCCTTTTCCAGTCCTCAGGGACTTCTCCAGAGTGCCACGAGTTGTGGAAGTGTTTCACCAGGGGTTCTGCAATGACTTCAGACAGCTCCTTCAGCACTCTCAGATGAAGATCATCCAGTCCTGGTGACTTATATATGTCTAATGTTATTAATTGGTCATACACCAATTCCCCAGCAATAGTAGGAAGGTGATTATTCCTACTGCGCTCATCCTCTACTGTACCTGGTGTGGCCTTCCCCTTGGTCCGGTGAAAGACCAAAGTGTAGTAGTCATTAAGGAGTTCAGCTTTCTCCTGGGTGCCAATAACCAGCTCTCCTGAGTTGTTGAACAACAGCCCCACATTCTCATTTCGTTTCCTTGTGTTCCCTATGTACCTAAAGAAGGAATTCTTGTTGTTCTTGATTCCTGTTGCTAATCTAAGTTCAGACACTATTTTAGCTTGTCTTATGTGTTCCTTGCAAACGTGGGCCATTGTGGAATAGTCCTCCTTGGGGTCTGTCCTGAGCTTCCATTGTTTATAAGCCTCTTTCTTCTTTCTTGAAGGACTGTTATTTCCCTGTTTAGCCAAAAGGGCATCCCAGCCCTTCTGTTCCTCGTGCTGGTTTGGTGGTCTATAGTATACACCTACAGTTAGGTCTCTCTCAATGCACCCCCACCCCAACTTGACCTAGAGGGTTTCAAGCTGTCCATTTTTGGAGCTGTTGTTAGCCTCCAAGAAGGTGTACTGCTCTTTCACCTAGAGAGCAACACCTTCACCTTTCTTTCCCACCCAGACCTTGTTATCCCTTGGAAAGCTCTGGTGCATAGCTGTTTTCCCAGGTCCTGATGTACCCCTCTTATATAATTTTGGGCTGCTACCAAGTCCCTCTGAGCCTTCTCTCTTCCAGATTGAAGAGTTCCAAATCCCTCAGCCTCTCCTCATATGGTCTGCCCTCCAGGCCTTGGATCATGTAAGTGGATCTCTTCTGGACTCTCTCAAGCTTTTCCACATCCCTCCTGAAGTGGGGGGCCCATAACTGGATGCAGTACTCCCACTGTAGCCTCACCAAGGCTGAGTAAAGTGGGAGGATGATATCCCTGGTTTTGCTTGGGATGCATCGGGAGATGCACACCAGAGTTTGATTTGCTTTGCCAGCTACAGCATTGCATTGATGACTCATATTCATCTTGTGGTCAATCAGGACCCCCAAGTCTCTTTTGGTTGTGGTGGTTGTGAGCGTAGCACTGCCAAGCTTATAAGTGTGCTGAGGGTTATTCCTACCAAGGTGCGGAACCTTACACTTCTTAACATTGAAGACCATGCAGTTTTGGTCAGTTCACATTGAGAGTGTGTCCAAGTCAGCCTGTATCCCCAGCCTGTCCTGTGGTGTGACTACCCTTTCCCATAATTTGGTGTCATCCACAAACTTTGCCAGCTTGCATTGACTCCTAACTTCAGATCATGAATGAATTGGGTGGGTCGGTGGCACCTGGGCCCGCTGCCAGCAGGAGTTTCCAGGTGGGTCCTCAGGGACCTCAGGGTAGCGGGAGGGCTGGGAGTCTCTTCGCCTGTCTCACATGTGCCCTGGAGGGGCAAGTGAGGGAACTCCAGGCAGAGCTGAGCAGGCTGTTGGGGATCAGGGTGATCAAGGAAGAGACTGATGGCTATTTTCATTCTCTGCAGGACAATACACCTGACAGAGAAGCAGTGAGGGAGTGGAGCACAGTCACCTCTGGGGCCAGACCTCTCGCTGCAGAGACACCTACCCCAGTGCAGTTGGGGAACAAATATAAGGCCCTGGCTGCACTGGAGGAGTGTGCGGGGTGGGGGGGGAGGAAGTGCACTGGAGGGGCCTGCTGCCATCACTGAGTGAGCTGAGGGCCATCCAGGTAAGCAGAAGAAGAGATGCCGTGTCATCATTGTGGGCAACTCCCTGCTGAGAGGAATGGAGGGACTCATCTGTCATCCGGATCCCACAGTGCGTGAGGTCTGATGCCTGCCTGGATTCAGGATCAGGGCTGTCATGGTGAGAATTCCTGACCTCACCCGGCCCTCTGACAACTATTCCATGGTTCCCATCCATTTGGAAACAAACAATGCCACCAGGAGTAGTCCAGACCCTATCATGAGTGACTACAGGGCTCCGGGGGCCAGACTTAGGAAGATGGGAGTGCAGGTGGTCTTCTCATCATCCACAGCACCAGGGGCAGGGGAGCACCAAAGGCACCATTCAGATAGCTCAAGTGCCTCTATACTAATGCTAGGAGCATGAGGAACAAACAGCAAGAACTCCTGCTTCTACTTGCAGACAATAACTTCGATTTAGTAGGGCTAACAGAAACCTGGTGGGACCCTACCCATGACTGGGCAGTACACTTTGAGGGCTACTGGTTGTACAGAAGGGACAGAGTTGGGAGGAAAGGGGGCAGGGTAGCTCTCTGTGTAAAGGAGCATTATACATTTACCCTAATCAAAATAGGATCAGAGAAGGAGAAAGTTGAGGCATTGTGGGTTAGGATACATGGAGGTCGAGGGGAAAGGCACTTGGTGGTGGGGGTTTGCTACAGACCCCACATCAAGAGGAAAAGCTAGACTTGAAATTCTTATGGCAGCTCTCAGGGGCTGTACAGTCTAGGGATGTTGTTGTCATGGGGGACATAACTACCCTGACTTCTCCTAGGAGGAGCAGTCAGCCAAATCCAAACGTTCACATAGGTTCTTAACCTGCATGCAGGACCTTCACCCAATGCAGGAGGTATACGGTCCCACTAGGGGGAATGCCCTACTGGACTTGGTGTTGGCTATGGGGGATGTCTAGGTAGGGAAGCTATAGATTTGTGGTCACCTTGGAGATCGTGACCACCAATCAATTGAATTCACCATATAGTGCAGGGTGGGTAAGATAACTGGTAGGGGAGAGGTGCTTGACTTTAGGAAGTCTAACTTCAGTGTGCTTAGGATCTAGTCAATGACACACTGTAAGATAGGAGTATTGGTGAGATGGGAGTCCAGGAAAGGTGGTTGTTCCTAAGGGAAGTGATACGTTGGGCGCAGAGGGAGATGATCCCAGTATGAGGGAAAAGGGGGAAGGGAGCCAAAAAACTTCCTTGGCTAAACAGGGAAATCCAGGGGAGCCTAAGGGCAAAAAAGGAGGCATATAGGCAGTGGAAGCAGGGGGAAGCTACCAAAGAGGAGTAAACCTACTTGGCCTGCACTTGCAGGGAGGCAGTTAAAAAGGCCAAAGCAACTACAGAGCTGAGGTTGGCAACATAAATTAAAGAAAACAAAAAGTTTTTTTTTTTTTTTAGGTATGTAGGGAGTAAAAGGAAGGTGCAGGACAGCATAGGACCCCTACTGAACAGGAAGGAATAATTAGTGACAGACAAGGGGGACAACGCTGAGCTAGTCAATGAGTTTTTTGCCTCTGTTCCTGAACAGGGCTCAAGATAAGTCTCCTAATGGGTTCTTAGATGGGCATCAGAGAGACACTAGCCCACCAACTGTCGACAGTGACTTAGTGCAGAGTCACTTGGAGGGATTGGATGTGTGCAAGTCAGCAGGCCTGGATGAGCTGCATCTGAGAGTAATGAAGGAATTGGCCAGTGTCATAGCAAAACCACTGACATGGCTGTCTGAGTACTCATGATGCTTGGGTCAGGTCCCAGAGGACTGGAAAAGGGCCAATGTCATCCCTATCTTCAAGAAGGGGAGGAAGGAGGATCTGAGTAATTATAGGCCAGTCAGTCTCACCTCTATCCTTGGAAAGGTCTTTGAAAAGATTATGAAGGACCAGATCTGTGGGAGTCCAGCAGGAATAATAATGCAACCAGCATGGATACATAGCAGGGAGATCATGCCTGACCAACCTGGTTTCATTTTATGACATGGTCACAAAACTCTTACACACAGAAGTAGAGGTGGATGTTTTTTCTTGAATTTTAGCAAGGCCCTTGATATGGTATCTCATCCCATTCTCATAAATAAATTAAGAGGCTGTGACAGATGTTTACACAGTCCGGTGGGTGGCAAATTGGCTTAGTGGTCACACCCAAAGAGTAGTAGTAGATGGGTCGTTATCGACCTGGAAGGATATGCATAGTGGAGTCCCACAGGGTTTGGTCCTTGGGCCTGTACTTTTCAATTTCTTCATCGTTGACTTCGATTTGGGTGTGAAGGGTACTCTGTCCAAGTTTGCAAACAATACTAAATTGTGGGGTGAAGTACACACTCCGGAGGGTAGGGAATGATTGCAGGCAGACCTGGACAGGGTAGAAAAGTGAGCAGTACACAATAGGATGAAGTAAAAGTGCAGAGTGCTGCGCCCAGGGTGCAAAAATATCCAGCACACCTACTGGCTGGGAAGAGACCCTCTCAGCAGCACAAAAGCAGAAAGGGATCTCGGAGTCATAGTGGACTCCAAGACGAACATGAGTTGTCAGTGTGATGAAATCACCAGCAAAGCTAACCACACTTTATCGTGCATCAGCAGATGCATGACAAATAGAACCAAGGAGGTGATACTTCCCTTCTATGCAGCATTGGTCAGACTTCAGTTGGAGTACTGCATCCAATTTTCGGTGCTGTACTTCAAGAAGGATGTTGATAGACTTGAGAGGGTCTAAAGGAGGGCCACTCGTATGGTTAGGGGCTTATGAGACAAGCCCTGTGAGGAGAGACTGAGGGACCTGGACCCCTTCAGCCTCTACAAGAGAAGTCTGAGAGGTGATCTTGTGGCTGCCTACAAATTCTTTAGGGGGATACAGCAGGGATTGGAGATGCTCTGTTCACCAGGGCACCTCTTGGGGTAACAAGGAACAATGGTCACAAACTGACAGAGCAGATTTAGGCTAGATATCGGGAAAAACTTCTTCATGGTAAGGATGGCCATAATTTGGAAGTACACACTCCAGAGGGTGGGGAACGATTGCAGGCAGACCTGGACAGAGTAGAAAAGTGGGCGGTACACAAGAGGATGCAGTACAACAAGGACAAATGCAGAGTGCTGCACTTAGGGTACAAAAATATCCAGCACACCTACTGGCTAGGAAGTGACCCTCTCAGCAGCACAGAAGTGGAAAGGGTTCTCAGAGTCATAGTGGACTCCAAGATGAACACGAGTCATCGGTGTGATGGAATCATCAGCAAAGCTAACTTCACTTCATCATGCATCAGCAGATGCATGACAAATAGAACCAAGGAGGTGATACTTCCCCTCTATGCGGCATTGATCAGACCACAGTTGAAGCACTGCATCCAGTTTTGGGCGCCGTACTTCAAGAACATGTTGATAGACTTGAAAGGGTCTAGAGGAGGGCCACTTGCATGGTTAGGGGCTTATGAGACAAGCCCTGTGAGGAGAGACTGAGGGACCTGGACCTCTTCAGCTTCTGCACGAGAAGGCTGAGAGGTGATTTTGTGGCCGCCTACAAATTCATTAGGGGGATGCAGCAAGGGATCTGAGAAGCTCTGTTCAACAAGGCGCCTCTTGGGGTAACAAGGAACAATGGTCACAAACTGACAGAGAGCGGATTTAGGCTAGATATCAGGAAAAACTTCTTCACGGTAAGGGTGGCCAAAATTTGGAAGGGACTTCCAAGGGAGGAGGTGCTCTCCCCTACCTTGGGGGTCTTTAAGAGAAAGCTGGATAAGCATCTGCCTGTGGTCATCTGACCCCAGCACTCTTTCCTGCCTAGTCAGGGGGTCAGACTCGATGATCTGTTGAGGTCCATTCCAACCCTAGCATCTATGAATCTGTAAATCTGTGTTAAAGAGTACCAGCCCAAGTACTGAGCCCTGTGGTAATCCACTGGTCACCCTGCACCATGTTTATGTGCTCCCATCAACTAGTACTCCTTGGGTCCGACCCCATAGCCAGGTACGTAGCCATCATACCGTAAGATGATCAAGGCCACAGTTCCCCAGCTTAGCCATGAGGACATCGTGGAGAAGTAGGTCAAAGGCTTTCTTTAAATCCAGATATATGACATCCTTGTCATCAATATTTTCCAGGATTTTTCCAGGAATGGACATCAGACTGATTGATCTATAATTCCCTGGGTCATCCCTCCTCCCTTTCTTGAAGATAGGGACCACGTTGGCTCTTTTCCAGTCTTCCAGGACCTCACCCAAGCGTCATGAATTTTCAAATATCTTTGCCAAGGGTGGTGCAATGATGTCTGCCAGCTCCTTCAAGACTCTCGGGTGCATTTCATCTGGGCCATCTGCATAATGCACACTGGAGACTAGGAAGGCTAATTCCTCCTGCTTGTCCCCCACACTTCTGGCATTGCTATATAGGCACCTGAGTCCCCCTACTGAGGCCCTTGTCTTCCTGTCCCATTATTCCCTCAGCTCCCACAAAAGTGGCTCTCCCAGTGTCCTCATCTATAGATGGAGAAAGTCCAAGAACCACCTTAACATATGGCATGCAAATAGACTTCATCTGAATGATCTCATGGACACCTTCACAGTGCTTCCTTCTCCAACCCAACATAACCTGTGCTTTAACATGTTCAGTTTCTGCCTATGATGGCTCCAAGTCCTGGAATAGCTTGCAGAAACCATGTTTAGATCAAATATTAATCATATGTAGAGCCATAAGAGTGACTTTTTTACCCATAAGAGCAAATGATATCTCACAGTACTTTCAATTGGAGACTAAGTTGATCTGGGGAACTCAATAATTCCTTATGGAACTAACTCTACATCTGGAGGAATAATTGCCCATTATGCCAGTTTATCAGAGCAGAATTCCATTTGGGATTTTTAACAATAATTGCATTATATTCTGCTGCTTCTGAGACATTTCAGGAATGTATGTAATACCCACCAAAAGCCAGCAGTAGTTTATTTACAGCTTTTGCTAGAACTATACAGTAGAATAAACAATATAGTTATATAGTATATAATAATCATATAATAATAAAATTGTATGATTTGGAGTAATTAATAAAAGCATACAATAATATTACACTTTTTCCTAATTTAAATAAAAGTAAAATCAAATATAATATATTATGATACATAAAAATAAATAAAATGAAACAATATAAAGTAGTTGAATAAAAAAATAAAAACATTAAATTTGATTTGATTTTGACCTTATTGTTTGCACACAGGGCAAATACACCTATGGAGTAAAAGCTGTTAGAGAGAAGCCAAATTGTTTTTCCTTTATTAGCCCAGTATATAACATTTTCCACTAATGGAGAGATCCATTTTCCTCATATTTCTTCAAAAAATGAACAGGATCACAGATAGTGAGTTAGCTCATCTACCTCATTCTTCCTGCAAGAACATATCCTGTCCAAATATGGGGTCTGACATCAGCTCCTCCTGATGACTGCATAACTCATTAGAGCAAATCATAATCTCATAATGGGCTCTCATTGTTTGTAGTTTTGTACTTCAGATAGATATGTTTCTAGGCCAAAAAATGCTTTATTAATTTCAAGGGTTGTTGGTTGCCAGTTGTAGCCATGTTGGTCTATGGACATAGGCAGGTAAGGTTCTTTGGATAGATGTGATATCTTTTATTAGATCAACTAAATTGTTGGAAAAAATGTTTTTTGCAAGCTTTCAGGCAAAGAAGGGTGTTTGTGCCCAAAAGCTTGCAAAGAACATTTTTCCAAATATTTAGTTGGTCTAATAAAAGATATCATATTAATTTAAAAGAAGGGGGAGTTCCTTTCCTTTTTCATGTCCCTGTGACAAGGTATTTAGCCGAATTCACAGATTTGCTGGAATCTGACATGGCCATTCTATAAGCACTTCTGCTGTAGCCACAAACTTGCCACCTCTAGGCTGTCAACTGTGTGCATTAGTGCCATGCCACCACTGGCCCCAAGGAAGTTCAAGAAAATCTTACTATTTGTACATCTGTCTGCATGCTGGTGCCTTCAATTCTGAAATGTGTATCTTGTTTTAAACATTGGGGCAATACTGGCCATGTCAACACGAGATGCTGACTGCGCAGTTGTTACTGCAGCAACACGAGATGTGGCAGCAACACGAGATGCTGACTGCACAGTAATTGGAGTTTACTGTGCAGTAGTGCCCCAAATGGCTTTTTGGTGATGCTGACTGTGCAGTAGCTTGTACACTTTGTACCACATGACACTACTGCACAGTAGTAATGAGCTAGTGGGCAGTCAGCATCTTGTGTAGATGTGGCAACTGTGTCAGTTACTGTCAGCATATGTCCAAGGTCATTTGTCTGGAGATTACAAATACTATTTAACCATCCAAATAAAGGTTTATTTGGAGGAGGAGATTTTTCTAAGCTGAACATTTTGGGATTTGATAGGGGGATAAGCTCTAATTTTATTTAGCAATTTAGAGTTCTTAATTGAGCTAAAGTGCTCACATTAAGCATCCCCATTTCAAATTGCATGAATTTCCTCATTGTAGAGTTTTGTAGAGATAAAAACTGCCTTAAAAAGTAATTAAGATTTATTTGCTGCCAGTGAAGGAAATGATGACTATTTGTTGAATGACATTTGATCTGTTAAAACACAAGGAGATCATTACTTCACCTCTGAAATTCAAATCAGATCATACATATCTTTATTGAGTAAAGAAAACAACCCCCCATCCCTTCCCAGTGGAAGGGAGGGGCTATCACCAAAGAAGATTATATCTTCATCGCTTGAGTCTGTAAGGAGGCTGTTAAGAAGGCTAAGGTGGAGATGGAACTAGGGCTAGCAACAAGGATCAAGGACAACAAAAGGTCCTGTTTCAAATACATAGGGAGTAAAAAAAAGGCACCAGGCAATGTGGGACCCCTGCAGGATACGTTTGGCAATCTGGTGGTTGCACCAAACGAAAAAGCAGACCTTTTAAACAAATTCTTTGCCTCCATTTTTCTGAGCAGGGACTGGGACACCTCCCCCATCAGGACAGACTCAGGAGAGACTCTGCCAGGCCTAGGGTCAAGGAGGACCAAGTTAGGGAACTTCTGGAGGGGCTGGATGTGTTAAAATCAGCAGGTCCAGATGCTCTCCACCCCAGGGTGCTGAGGGAATTGGTAGGGGTCATTGTGGGGCCCCTGACATGGCTTTATCAGCACTCGTGGTGCTCTGGCCAGGTGCCAGAAGACTGGAAGAAGGCCAATGTGGTACCTATTTTCAAAAAAGGGAAGTGGGAGGACCCAGGCAACTATAGGCCCATTAGTTTTACTTCGGTCCTGGGGAAGCTCTTTGAGAAAATTATCCAGGAGCACGCCTATGGGGGAGAGCACCGGGGATGATGCTCAAGGGCAACTAGCATGGGTTTATTAGGGGCAGGTCCTGTGAGACCAACCTGATTGCCTTCTATGATCAGGTCACAAAATCATTGGATGCAAGTGTTGCGGTGGATGTAGTCTTTCTGGACTTCAGGAAGGCCTTTGACACTTTCTCCCACCCCATTCTCATTAAAAAGCTAGGCGACTGTGGCATTGATGCCTACACAGTCAGATGAGTCACAAATTGGCTAGGGGGCCACACCCAGAGAGTGGTGGTGGATGGGTCATATTCGACCTGGAGAGATGTGGGCAGTGGAGTCCCCCAGGGCTCGTTCCTTATAGGATTCATAGATTCATAGGATTCATAGATGTTAGGGTCGGAAGGGACCTCAATAGATCATCAAGTCCGACCCCCTGCATAAGCAGGAAAGAGTGCTGGGTCTAAATGACCCCAGCTAGATACTCGTCTAACCTCCTCTTGAAGACCCCCAGGGTAGGGGAGAGCACCACCTCCCTTGGGAGCCCGTTCCAGACCTTGGCCACTCGAACTGTGAAGAAGTTCTTCCTAATGTCCAGTCTAAATCTGCTCTCTGCTAGCTTGTGGCCATTGTTTCTTGTAACCCCCGGGGGCGCCTTGGTGAATAAATCCTCACCAATTCCCTTCTGTGCCCCCGTGATGAACTTATAGGCAGCCACAAGGTCGCCTCTCAACCTTCTCTTGCAGAGGCTGAAAAGGTCCAGTTTCACTAGTCTCTCCTCGTAGAAAAGGTCCAGTTTCACTAGTCTCTCCTTAGGCTTGTACTGTTCAATTTCTTTATTAGCGACTTGGATGAGGGGGTGAATAGCACCCTCTTCAAATTCACTGATAACACCAAGATTTGGGGTGAGGTGGGCATGCTAGAAGGGAGGGACAGGATACAACTGGACCTGGACAGGTTACAGGGGTGGGCGAATGTGAATAGGATGGGATTCAATACTGACAAGTGCAAGGTACTGCACTTGGGCAGAAAGAACCAGCAGCATACCTGTAGGCTAGGGAAGTCCATTCTTGAAAGCCTGGTGGCAGAAAGAGATCTTGGAGTCATTATCGATTCTAAAATGAACATGGGCCACCAATGTGAGGATGTGGTCAGTAAGGCTAACTGCACCTTGTCATGTATCCACAGATGCATCATGAGCAGGCCCAAGGAGGTGATCCTCCACCTCTATGCGACACTGGTCAGGGCACAGTTGGAGTACTGTGTCCAGTTCTGGGCGCCGCACTTCAGGAGGAATGTGGCCAGCATCGAGAGGGTCCATTTGCATGATCAGGGGGCAGTAGGGAAGACCCTATGAGGAGAGGCTATGGGACCTGAACCTGTTCAGCCTCCACAAGAGAAGGCTGAGAGGGGATCTAGTGGCCATCTATAAACTTACCAGGGGGGACCAGAGGGGAATGATCCCCTGAGCACCTCCTGGAGTAACAAGGAATAATGGCCACAAGTTGATTGGGAGAGGTTCAGACTAGACATCAAGAGGTACTACTTCACAGTCAGGGCAGCTAGGATCTGGGACCAACTTCCAAGGGAAGTGGTGCTGGATCTTACCTTGGGGGTCTTTAAAAGGAGGCTTGATAATTACCTACCTGGGTAATATGAGCTTAACCTTACCAGGGGTCATATCAGCCCAGTATTAATTCCTGCCCAGGGCAGGGGGTTGGACTTGATGATCTGCTCAGGTCCCTTCCAAGCCTACATCTATAAACCTATGAACCCCAGCCTTGATTTTCTTTCTCAAGAAATCTTCAAGGAATTTACTGATTCGAAGACTCCAATTTTGACAAAAAAATTAGTATAATTATTTAGAAGGCATCTATTGGCATCTAAATATTGGAATGAAAATATAATAGTTTCTGCAATGTAACCTTACCCTAGGGATAAGTCTATATATTTTCTCCACAATCTCTTTGCCTTCTTTCTTCCTTTAACCTATTGCCTGTTGTCCTCTTTCACTCACCAGCCACCAAATTAGTTTCTATGATAGCTGTTGATTTACCACTAACCAACCAAAAATCAATTTGGTCATTCAGGAATTTTATCTCATAGTCAGCTAAATTCAGGCATAGGGCAGAGGCTAGTTTTCTAGGTTTATTTATATGAACTAAAAGTTTTACCCACACAAAAGTATGTGAAAGAATAAGGTTGAAAATAGCTAAAGTGAAACTATTTAAAAGTCACTGAAATGTTTATGAATATTTGTTGCCACTACATTCTGTAAACTACATACATACCCCTTTATGGTTACACAACCTTTGTATATTATTTCTTACAAATAAACCTGAGGCATGTCTTGTACTCTGCTTAGCGGTCTCTCTCTTCAAACGCTGGCATTTATTCAACAAGTGATTTAGATATAACCAACATGATCCTGTTATCGTCAACTAGAAAAAATATTCAGAAGGATAAAACATCTTGGGGGTAAATTTTTCAACCAGAGTACAGGAGATGCACACACTCAGAAATCTTGTTAACAAAAAGTAATGAGATTTATGCACATAGGACCTGGGGTGGTGGTGGTAGGGAGAAACACTTTGATAAAATATTGTACCCTATGGTGACATTTTTCTTGTACATAAAAAAGCATTCTAATGGTTTATAGAAAGACAAAAAATGTTTACTAGCTGAGCAGCTAGAACTTAGATAGGAACTATCACTTTGGTTTAGCGGTGAGGTTTATTCATAATGTGTGAATTCATGCTTCAGATTCAATAGTCTAATCTGTATTTAAAACAGGTACATGAAATTACTAACCACCAATTTCATATTTAACTACCAATAGTTGTTATGCAACAGTCAATTTGGTTTCATAAAACGGGCATGTCTGATATTGAGAAACTGCATTCATCACACAACAGAATGAGACTGACAGATAGGGCTTTCTTTGTATGAAGAGTTCATTATGCCTTTCATATCTAGTTCAACTCAAAAGAATAAATCATGCATTTTGCTGTTTGGAGAACCCTGATGAGGGTTCAGGGTTAATAACCCACAAGAGATTATTAATACACTGAGGTCAAAGTTAAAGCAAAAATTCACACTTGTCGATGCCCATGCTTTTCCTTTTAATTATAGCACTAGAAATAATTTCATGAGTTTAACTTTGAAAGTTTTTCTTGCATTCACACTGATCTTGGTCTTCGTATAAGCAGTGAGCATATATATATATAGATATATATATATCTATATATATATAGATAGTTATAGATAGATAGATCTATTGATATATCTATACACACACACATATATACAAACATATACAAACATACACGTACACTAGCTGAAACCTGCAAAACATTTATGATTACATTTTTATTGCAAAAATATTTCTTTAAATACACGATTTTTAGTTATCCTTAGACTAAATACTTTAATGGAATCAAAACTTCTCACCCTTGAAAAGGCTACATAAAGCTGTGCATGTGTAAATTAAGGCTTAGGAATATAAATACAAATTTTGTCAAAAGTGGCAGGTTACAATTAAATTTTACAATAGTGTACGTGTTTGCTGGCATAGTTAGTTTTAAATTATTTTTTACATAGTAAACTAAAACAAATTCCATGTATTTTAGTTTGCTATGTAACAAATTTTAGTGATATTCCTCATGTGTACAAGGGCCTGACCCAGAGAAGGAGGCAGGGATGGTGCATGGGGCACGGGAAGCCTGGGTGTGCTCGGGGAAGCTCCGGCTTCCAGTGCCCCATGCACCATCCCCACCACTTTATCCAGCTGCCAGCACACCTAGCTGCCCTCCTGCCACCTTTCTGGGGCAGCCAACCCATTCCCAGGTGGTCCCAGGAGGCAGGAAGGGTAGCAAGAACGGTGCATGGGGTACTGGAAACCTGCCAAGCCCAAGCTTCCCCTAGCATGCCCAGGCTCCCAGCACCCCGTGCAGTGTTGGATCTGGTGGGTGCTGCCTGTAAGCTGGGGCTATACCTGTGCAGCCAGAATCATGCCTAGGCAACCCCAGGGGGCACGGCCACTATGGAAGGAAGCACCAGGCCCCACCCCACAGCTCACGGGCTGCGCGACCCAGGAGCAGTGCATGCAGGTGGGCTCTGCAAAGGAAAAGAGGTGAGGGGCCTGATTTTGTTTCTTATTTTTTTTTCTCCTGGAGTCTGCCTGTGTCTCCCATGGCCAGAGAACAAGTTGCCGGCGGGTTGCACAGCCCCTGAACTGTGGGTGACCCTGGTGCTTCTCTCTACAGTGGAGGTGCCCCCAGGCAGCACCCACTTGCTGGCTTCCTGCCCGGGCAGTCCTGGGGGGACACTACTGCAGAGGGTAGCACTGGGGTCCCCCACAGCTCAGGGACTGCACAACCCCGCACAGCTCATTCCCTCAGCTGCAGGAGACGCAGGTAGGCTGTAATTGGTTGTTTCTCTAAGCATCGTGATTGGCTGCTGAGACAACCAATCAGAGTGCTCTGGACAGACAGAATAAGCCTCATTATATTTATATATAAAATGAGTTGCTACATAAGGGAAACTGCAAATCTAAAAATAGGGTAATATTTGCAAGCATAGGTAGCAATGGCAAAACTCAAGCAAAGATTGAGCACATCTTAAATTCTATTCAAATAAATCAAAGTTATTTGAAATACATACAATGCAACACTAACAGATTGCTAGAACCTGAGAAGAGATTAATAAAATACAACAATAGGACCAAAAATGATATTTCCTTGGTTGAATATTTAATTACCTAGAGCCACATTCTGATAGCTGTGTTGCAAACTCTCCAAATTTTACCTTGCATCTCCTGATATTTGCTGTTTTCCTTGTAGCCACCACTCAGAGATGTATATGAATAAATCAAATTCTCAGCTTTAGTTTGGAGGAAAAAACCTAGCATGTTTATAACCCCTCTGATTACAGAGAGAACTGGAAATGTGACTTGAGTACACTGCAAAAGGTTTTGAACAGGCAAACTAACAAAAAAGTAAATAAAAAGAACACAGACTATGTTAGTTTTTTAAAGAATCTTATGGTATTATAACAAGCTCTTGATTTTTCAGGACCTGATTCATGATTTTTGCAATGCTAAGGTTAACAATACTATTACAGTATAGCCTTATTCATCCTGAATAGCTCCTTTCTTTAGAAATGGTCACACTGAATTACATACTATTTGTAGAGTGAGGTGAAACAAGGGAAAGAGAAATTACCCAGAGATTGTGCATCAAGAGAAAGCTACTTTTTACATGAACACGTTTGCTTTCTGGCTTAAGTTACGATTATTCCAAATCAACTAATAACTAAAACAAAGTGGGTTTAATCTAACTTTTTTTGTTTTATTTTGCCAGGAAAGTTTTGAGATCCTAATCAAGTAGGTTTACATTTAATCAGATCACAATGATAAAATGGGACTGAAGCTGGCAAAAAATATAATGCTCATATCTCAGGGGTAAGATAGCATTCTGTATGAGCTTGCTATGATCCACTTGACCTCATACATATTGGCTTTGCTACACTGAGAAAAAGTGATTTATTGCAGTAGTTAGTTTTCAGTATTCACTTCTGAAGGGACAAATGCAGCTTCTACCAACCTGATAATATGATTATAGTCTCCTACTACTATATTATATCAGTAGTTGAGGCCATACTTATTCCATTTAATTCCTATAGGATTTTCCTCAATTGCGGAAACAATGTTCCCCTTTTTAAAAAAAAGAAAAGAGAAAAACAACAAAATCCTGCAAGATAAATGGCCACCTATATGTACAGTTATTAAATTTGTAATTACAAGACAAACTATCATGCATAGGGTTTCCTTTTTCCACTATTTCTGCAACAAATTTACAATACACTTATCCAGATCATAACAAATTTGGATATAAATTACTGTACATTTCAGCTTAAATTCCATAGTGAATACACTGAAATCAGTGAATGAAGTCCAGAATTTACACTGGTATAAAAGCAGAATTCAGCTCAATATTGTCTTTGACTTCTTCCATACAACTTACAGAAAACTTACAGAAACAGTTTGGGTTTAGCTGAGGGTGGAGTATTTCTGTAGAATTCACATAATCTAGAGACCTATTATATCACTCTATGATTTCCTCTTATTACATTTTTAATACTTTGTGTAGTACCATTTTAATAGTTTGATCTGAGAGGCTTCTGGGGCCAAGGTGGTAAAATGGTTATGGTATCTTGCTACTGGAGAAGCACAGATTTGTCACAGGCTACCCATAGTTAACCCAGCTTCAGATAGGTACCTGATCATTTAGGCTGTGAATCAAAGGTGGCTAGACTGATATTAGCCACATGGTTCTGTTGTGTGCTGAGCTATACAAGATACAAGATTATTGCAACTTCTCCCTGCTGCATGATGTCTTTAAAATGGAAGCCCAAAGCAGGTATTTTTGCAGCCACAATACACAAAATCAAACTGTTCCATTTGGTATCGCCTCAGAGCTTGTGCTAGTATTTCTACTTCCAAAGTGTCTTCTTTCTACTAACTATGGGTTTGGGATTATTTCTCTGGTATCATTAATCTTTCTTTGCAATATTGTTGCTGGTTTTCAAACCTCAAGATAGAGTTTCTCTGTGAGACAATTTGAACTGATTTTTCAATTAAGAGTTTGTCCAGCAGGGTCAAATGCATTAAGAACATCCATTGCCTTGTTCATCTAATAATATTTAATTATTTCAAAGAAAGAAAAAAGCAATCTAGTTTGAATAACAAGATTTTTTCATCAAATTCCTGTCTTTATGATCCTTTCTGAGAAAATTACAGACCCATTGGGCACATCTACACATTGCTGTTTGGCAACATTGCTATGGCTACGTTGCTACCTTTCGAAAGTACTAAAGCATGGCACAGTATGGGTGGTTACTGCACCATGTGTGTGGCACATGGTTAGACTTTGCTGCTATGTTCCCGTAGTGGTGCACTATACTGGGGGAGTGCACTGCTATGGCGATGTAGCTGGCGATCACATGTAGATCTGCATGATCTCTACTTTGCCTCAATGCGCCACATGGCGATGTATCACAACTCTATGTTGCCATAGGGTGACATGTAAACACACTTATTAAATGCAAGTTAAACTCTGGTTCCATGATCACAATGGATGTATCTAATGTCATGTTTGAATGCAGTTTGTCTAATAATGCTTATCTCATTTTTAATATTGTACATAGGAATTGACTTTATCTAAGACCATTTGGCTGTTTTTAGTTAAAAGAAAAAAATAGATTGTCTTTAGAATTATTCTTTAGTTTCAGCTATTCAGCATTTCCTTTGATTGCCGTTATTATGGGATACTCTCCTTCGCCCTATGACTTGCCTGGTCATTTCAAGTCAAGTCAGTCCTGAGGCTGCACCGACCATTGCAGCACCTTTGATGTAGCAATAAGTTTCTTCCATTCTTCCCAGTCTTTTGCAGCCCATATACAATCAGTCAGTTTTAATCCTGTCCAGTCTTTGATGGTGGTGACCCAGTTTGTCCCAGGTCTTCCTCTTTTTCTTTATCCATCCACAGCAGCCTGCAGGATGGTGTTGGAAAGAGTGCCTACACTTCAGGTTATATGTCCAAACCACTGCATCTTTTTGCCTTGGAGAAGTCCCTGAGGATTGTAAGAGGGCTGATGTTGTGTCCATCTTCAAGAAGGGGAAGAGCGAGGACCCAGGTAACTATAAGCCAATTAGCGTAACTTCTATCCCAGGGAAAAACCTGGAAAAAATCATTAAGGAGTCTATGTGTGATAGGCTTGCAGAAGGTAGGATTCTGCACAACAGCCAAGATGGCTTTGTCGTGGGCAGGTCTTGTCTTACCAATCTCATCTCCTCCTATGACCAGGTACCTCACCACCTGGATAAGAGAGAGGAGGTTGACACTGTATACCTTGATTTCCAAAAGGCCTTTGATCTGGTATCCCACAATGTTCTCACAGGAAAATTGAATAATTGTGGGCTTAACTGCATGACAGGTGGGTGTGAAGCTGCCTATGGGGTAGGACCCAGAGAGTTCTAATGAACCAATCAGTGTCATCCTGGCGAGAAGTGACCAGTGGTGTACCTCACTGGTCAGTGCTTGGTCCAGTTCTTTTTAACACCTTTATCAATTATTTGAAAGTGGGTGTCAAGAGCTCACTGGCCAAGTTTGTGGACAACACCAAGTTATGACGGAGCATCATCATGCTTGAAGACAGGCTGCAGATAAAGGTGGACTTAGATAGGCTGGCAAGTTGGGCAGATCAGAACCAGATGAAATTCAACATCAACAAATGTAAAGTGCTCCATGTGGGAGTAAACAATCCTCAACACACCTACAGACTCAACGGTGCCAAACTGACCAGCACCATGACTGAAAGGGATCTCGGGATAATAATAGACAACAAGTATGAATATGAGCCGTTAATGCAATGCTGTAGTCAACAGGGCAAATAATACTCTGACATGCATCGACTGATGCATCTAAAGCAAAATCAAGGAAGTTATTTTTCTGCTCTACTCAGCGCTGGTGAGACCACAGCTGGAGTACTGTATTCAGTTCTGGGCACCACACTTTAACAAGGACGTGGACAAGCTTGAGAGAGTATAGAGAAGAGCCACCCATATGATCAGAGTCTTAAAAGAAAAGCCATACGAGGAAAGGCTGAGGGATCTGGGATTCTTCAGCCTGAGGAAAAGAAGGCTGAGAGGAAATCTGGTAGTAGCTTACCACTACACTAGAGGAGTACATCAAGGGTTCGGTGAGCAACTGTTCACCAGGGCACCCGATAGGAAAACCAGGAGTAACGGCAACAAACTCCTGGAAGACGGATTCAGACTCAACATTTGTAAAAACTTGTTCACGGTCAGGGTGTCCCGACTGTGGAATAAGTTCCCTCCAGAGGTGGTGCAATCATCTACCCTGGAAATGTTCAGGAGAAGACTAGATAGTTACCTTGCCGGGGTCACCTGACCCCCCCCCCCCGGTTATCTTTCTTGCTGCAGGAGGCTGGACCCGATGATCTTCTGAGGTTCCTTTCGGCCTTACAATCTATGAATCTGTATTTGCTGACTTCTTTCCTGGTCATTTATAACCATTTAATGCAGTTTGATATGGCTTTTTTTATGCAACTTGTTGTAGATCTTTTTGCAACAGTGGTATATGTGTCTCTCGTACTACAATTTATAAGGGACGCATCTTATGAGTCTAGGTATCTCCCTGAAGAGGCACAAGTTATACTTAAGATTACTGAAATATTCCTACAGATGCAACGTGGAGTTCACAAGAAGGGTTTTTTAGGTCAGGGTACTGAACAGAATAATCCTGATTTAAAACGGACTTAAAATTATTTTAGCCAGATCACTAAGGACCTGGATGCAAGAATAAGTGTAACTGCGCTAATATGAGTCAAAGAAAGCCCAACGCTTCAAATAATTCTGCAATGTAACACTTCCATTTTGTTCCATGCTTTGTCAATTTGCTTCTTTGACAATGAACTTTTTACTTACACTGAACATATTTTTTTTTCTTTTAAATCACTGCTTACTAACTTTACTAACAATTATATAGTTATATACTTATGCCAGACAAAAATCTAAATCATAATGCCAGCTACAAATGACCCTAAATTTTGGTATCAGAAACCTAGTTCCAAGCTTTTCACCTGACCCCAGCGCTCTTTCCTGCCTGGGGCAGGGGGTCAGACTTGATGATTTCCTGAGGTCCCTTCCAACCCTAAAATCTATACCTATAAGTGTCCTATCTCTAATTTATGCAGTCTGGATCCTTTTAATCATTGCCAATATATTCTATCAATATTTTAAGTCCTGTGTTGGTTTATATTTTCTGAATTACACTTTCTGTTGTAATATGGGTTTTAACTTTGGAGGATGTTTGTTTCTCTGGATACAAGAAGCAGCAGCATACCTTGTGCCACTGCTACTTGTCCCCAGGGAACACTTGTGCTGCATGCCTTCTTGTGGGCAGCAGGTTACCCCAGGTTGGGTAGGGAAGGCTGTGGCCAGCAACTGTGGTGGTCCCAGCAGTCATACCTAGGATCCTGGGGGCCTCAGAGAGCTGCAGCCACAGTGCTCCTGCAGCTGGGAGCCTGGGATCTGGCAGCTGGAGCGTGGCTCTATAAGGCCAGGCTCCGGTTTTGGGTGGCTCATGCTGCCGTCATGTGCGTCACCTCACTTTTTTTTCCCTGTGAGTGTTTTTGACCCCAGGATCTGCCAGGATCAAAAACTGCCCCCCTCCAGTGCTGCAAGGTAGCAGCATGGGGAATGCCTGAATGTACAGTATGTGAAGCTGCAGATGAGCGTAATGCATGTAGCTGCACACATACCACACGGCCACACTCATCTGGCCATGGCCAGAGAGTTGTGATATGGCCAGCAAAAACAAAGAAAGGCAGCTGAATCAATTTGGAACAGGAGCTACAGGCAGTGTGTGTAACCACCAAGCAAATTAAAAAAACGCACTTACAATATATTCTGAAAATTAGATTAGTCACAAATATACACAGTTTAGCTGATGCTGATAAACCTGTGGCCATTACTACATCTGATGAATTACCATACCACACTATAAGATCAATAAATATTATAAATCATCAACGAGTAGATGTTACCTTTTGGCTTTTATATGCTGTCTCAAAAGCAAACCCCTTAGCAGTTTAAGCTGCACTACCCCCTGGGTCAACAGATTTTGTCAGGTTAATGAGAAATGGGAATTTTTACCACTATGTTTGTGGTAAAAATATCTGTAAACAAATGGGTATTTCATCTCAAATAATTCTGAGTCAAATTATATGCCTTTAATTTAAACATTTTAATCTCTTTTCCTGATCTCTGAAATTGTTTCTCCTCTTTCCACAGGAAGCTAAATTCTTACACTTCCCATTAAAGTCAACAAGAGCAGCAGGTTCTCAGTAACTCTTGGGAATTATCCTGAGATATAAAAAGGCAAAAGCTAAATAACAAACCTAAGCCCAGGTTCCTTGATAATTTTTTCCGTGGTTCAGGAGTAGACTTTAGACAGGAGTGATTACAAATTGGGTAAGGACCTCAGAACTTTGGATAGTAGTATAACATACAATAAAATAACATTTTATTGGTTCAGGGCATTGTAAAATCATGCATCTTTAAAACATTTCTGTCATCATCACCAGTTTACAAAAGGGGAAATAGAGGCAGAATGCGGAAGACTCTTACCTAAGACCTCTCAGTGAGTCATTGGCTAAGCAAGAGTGACACTGGACAACAATGCACAGAAATGGACCACATTATACATAGAAGCATTGATAAATTAAAAAATCTATTAAAACCTGAATTCAAAATCATCTGATCCAAAGTTCTTTAGTCACTTTTTGTCTTGACAGTAAATGACCAAAATGGATTTTAGATATATTCTATAATGAGTAAAGTGTGATAAAATTAATGCCACTGCAGTAAAATGGAGCTTGCTGTGTTTATGTAATATTCTTTGATGTGGTAGTCGTAATATATCTTCCAAGTAGTCATCCACCTGTCAGAATTATTGATAAGATATTATTTAATCCTTTCCCTAATACTAGAGGAAGTAACTCTTACTCTTCCCTGCATTCCTTGTGTTATATTTTTTGAGGTGGGGTCACCCATTTTAAGAGACCTGTAATATGTACTTTTTCAATCTGCCCACTGAATTCTACAGATACCCCATCAAAAGACATATGCTGAATACTCTTACGCAGTAAGGCAGATTTTATTGGTTACTTTGCCATGTCATGTAATGTATTTGGCATCTCATCATATGTCAATATGACTATAACTATATTAGTGATATAATAACATGTGACAAGTAAAAAAAATCAAGGTCTTATGAAAATATAAGCCAACTCTCCTAGGTCTTTTGCTTGGTCTTGTCACTAATCATTTCTAGCAATTTCATGCTTATACCGTATGTTCTCTCTCCAAGTTATAGTAAACTCACATTTTTCCCTTCTGCTGACATACTTACTGTAAATACAGCTATTAAAAATGGCATGTTTGGATGTCAACAAGATGTCCTTGCCTAGACAGTGTGGCTCTCAAGGCTTCTAAAAAAAGAAGACATCTGAGATAAGTTGCAGCCTCACAAGTTGCAAATCTTTATTGATTATTGGTTAGAAAAATCTAGATTAGAAAAATCTAAATAACTTGAATAATGCACCTGAACTGTGTTCTCAAAAGACTAAGTTTGTTCTTTTCTTTTAGTGATGCCTGTAGCAATTCCCAAAAGCACTAACTAGATGAAAGAGATTGTAACTGTTGCGTCTTCATTCTGTTGGGCATTTTCTTCATATCTTATTTCTTTCTGTAGTAATGGAATTTTCAAATAGAAAAGTATTAAGAGCTGGGAGATTTGGGGCCACCTGTTACTCACCCTAAATGTGATCCTATTCCACTCTACTCAAATCCCTGTAAAAATGTTAACGCATCTAGTTTTGGAATATGGCATCATCTTAGCTATAAGAACAAGTAAAGGAAAAAAACCAAAGAAAAAGAAAATAACAGGGGGGACCTATCCACTTTTTGCTTTGCTTGTTTTTTACATAACTGAGCAGGCATGATAATCTCATACAGAGGTCCATTTGTGTGCCTAACAGGTGGAACAGGATCTATTCCTCCATACTGTCTGGGATACAATGTTAGTACAGAATAAGTAATTTAAAATGTCATGAATAGGGCAGGCATTTATTTAAATAGTGTGAATATCACTAGCCATTTGACAAACCCCACTGATTACAATATTAAGGAAATGCTTAGGACAATTTTGGTGATGCTGCAAATTCAAGGGAAAAGAACCTGCTCTCAACTTTTCTCACATTATTAGGGGTGGTTATGTATTGAGAGCCTGTACTCAGCTTTAGCTGCTTGTACCTCATAGAGCTCTTTAAATTATTGTATTAGAGATGCATTGTCTCTTCTGGCAGCCTTGACATTAGCAAGACATTAACAGTTTCATGGCTGCTAATAGCACAGTATTCTTAGCAGTTGGGATGGGATAAAAAGATTTACCATCTGCCAAACACACACCAAATGAGCCCAATTCATGTAATTTAGACTATACTTGCCTTGTATGGCCCTTCCTCTTTGGAAAAATGTTCACACTAGTTTTTAACCCCTCCTTGGACTCCTCCATTTTAGAGTAGGGCAGTCTCTAATCTTGTTTCCTCTCCTATCAGTTATAGTCTGCCTGGCTTCCCTTGTGGGATCAGAACTCCCAGAATTCTTTTCTTAAAAGGGCTGAACCTAAGAATAGGGCTGGCTGTTCCTGGGCCATCCCAAAAAGGGACAAATGATAGTCTCGCAAACTCCACAAACATTTGTACAGGCATACTGATTTACAAAAGGGCTGTCCAACTGGTGGCCTGCCAGGGGTTAAATTGTGATCCCCACTCTTTCAACCAGCCACCACTCCGTCCATTGCTCCAACTGCAGAAACAGCCAGGGTCTGCAGGCTCCCCTCCCCCTGGTTGTCCCTTCCCTGTCCCAGGGGACGGAGTGGTACAGCACAGTGCAGCCCTCAGTGCTGGGAAAGCCTGCAGCTGGGGTGCCTAAGCGGAAGGATGTAGTGGGAGAGCCGGTGGTTGGGGAGCTTACAATGAGGCAGGGCGCCCCATGTGCACAATGAAGTGGGATGGGGATGTGTCTGAACATAAGATCATAAGAAGAGACATTTATTGGGTCACATCATAGGTCCAGTATCCTGTGACAGAGGCAAAGAATGGATGCTGAAAGGGAGAGTGAACTGCATATGACCAGGGTTTTTTCCACTGTTCCTTTCTCATTTTCAGCTTCTGGCATTTAAGGTCTAGGAAGTTCTGATTCAGACGCAGTACACCTAACTCCCATGCTCAACTCCTGGGGCACTGTGCAGTGGGTGGTGACATGGGGGATGCACAGTGCAGTGGGGGAAAAGGCATACAATGTGCCCATAGGGCAGGCAGCCCCCAGCCACTTAGGAGTTGGACAGACCTGATGTACATCACTATGCATGAAATCAGATCATGGTTTCATATGGTTATTTACTTATCTTGGATTTGAGGTATATAAAAGTACAATAACCTTGGAAGCAATTCTGTTGACTTTTTCTTTGCGTTGCACCACCATTTAAATGTTTTAGGTCCAGATTCTAATAGCCTTATATATCTTGTGTAGTGTCTTAAAAACAATAATTCTAGCTGAGCAATAAATTACTACTCAAAATGAGAGGGGTTTTAGAATCTGATAGTTGCTATCTAGGTAACACATGGGTTTGAATTATCATGACTTCATTACTGATGTGGAAATATATGAAGGAAAGGGAAGAACCCATATCTGTTCTGTAATGCCCTTGCTATTAATTTTGGCTGTTTCTCAAATTAATAGACTTTAGTTTCACATTATCCCATTCTGCCCCTTCAATAGGAAACAATTTAAAATATAATTCGGGTATATTGTAATGATCAAACATTTATAGCACTCACTTCACACCAGTAAATCTTACTGTGCACTTGGACAGGAGCCAGGGGAAGCAAAGCAGCAGAAAGTAAGCAATAATATAATCAAGAGATCAACTCCCATAGAGAAGATGTTGCTTTTTTCAACCAGCTGGATGGGAACTGGTATAGGATAGGTGCAGATTATTTCCTCCCTGGTGCAGGACATCAGGGAACAAAATGTGAATCTGGGCGATGGTCCATTTCACAATCTGGTCTTGGACCCATAAACTGAACTTCTCTAATGTGGCATGGTTTCACTGTTTCAGACACTCTCCTACATTACAACCCCTACTGAGTTTCTCCTTGATTCATAGATTCATAGATTCATGGACATTAGGGCTGGAAGGGACCTCGGAAGATCGTTGATTCCAGCCCCCCGCCCGAAGGGCAGGAAGTCAGCTGGGATCATAGAATCCCAGCAAGATAAGCATCCAATTTACTCTTGAAGGTGTTCAATGTAGGTGCTTGAACCACCTCTGATGGCAGGCTGTTCCAGATCTTGGGGGGCTCGGACAGTAAAGAAATTGTTCCTTATGTCCAGCCTGAATTGGTCTTGCAGTAGTTCATAACCGTTTGACCTCATCATCCCATGGGGCGCTCTGGTGAACAATCGTTCCCCCAGATACTGGTTGTCACCTGTGATAAACTTATAGATGGCCATCAGATCACCCCTGAGCCTGCGCTTTTCCACGCTAAAGAGCCCCATGGCTCTCAGTCTGTTGTCGTAAGGTCTGTTTCACACGTGTGGCTCTCCTCTGGGCGCTCTCAAGCTTCTCCACATCCTTTTTGAATTGTGGAGCGCAAAACTGGATGCAGTACTCCAGCTGCAGCTTCACCAAGGCTGAGTACAAGGGGGGAATGACGTCCCGGGATTTGCGTGAGAAGCATCTATGGATGCAAGCCAGCGTTTTGGTCACTTTACTAGCAGCAGCATCGCACTGCAGGCTCATGTTCATCTTGTGGTCAATGATGACCCCCAAGTCTCTTTCTTCCGTAGTGCTAGCCACTGTGGCACTGCCGAGCCTATAAGGATGCTGCAGGTTTTTCCTCCCAAGGTGGAGAACCTTGCATTTTTCAGTGTTAAAACACCATCAGGTTCTTGTCCACCCATTTCATGAGCCTGTCCAGGTCAGCCTGGATTGCCCCCCTGTCTTCTGGTGTGGATGCTGTGCCCCAAAGTTTGGTGTCATTGGTGAACTTGGCCAGTATGCTTCTGACTCCAATGTCCACATCATTAACGAAGATGTTGAACAGTATGGGTCCAAGGACAGAGCCTTAGGGGATCCCACTGGTCACAGGGCATCATGACGATTGACTTCCATCAACCACCACCCTCTGGGTCCGACCACGGAGCCAATTTCCCAGCCAGTGGATCGTGGTGGACCCAAGGCCACAACTGGCAACTTTTGCCAAGAGGTGATCATGGGATACCAGATCAAAGGCTTTTTTGAAGTCAAGATATATGACATCAATCTCTTCTACCTTGTCCAGGTGATAGGTCACCTGGTCATAAAAGGAAATGAGATTGGTCAAGCAAGACCTACCCGCAACAAACCCGTGCTAGCTATCCCTCAGGATGTTGGCATTGTTCAGTCCATTAAGGATGGCCTCTTTAATAAACTTTTCTAAGACCATCCCCAGAATAGAAGTCAGGCTGATGGGCCTACAGTTTGCCAGATCCACTTTTCTTCCTTTCTTGAAGATAGGCACCACATTGGCCTTCTTCCAGTCTTCGGGCACTACACCAGAGCGCCAGGAGTTTTCAAAGATCCATGCCAGAGGCTGGGCTATGATGCTCACCAGCTCCTTTAGTACCCTGGGCTGTAGACTGTCTGGGCCGGCTGACTTGAAGGAATCCAGCCTCTCAAGGTGTTCCTTCACGAGGTCATCATTGATGGAGGGCAGGGGATCACCCTCACCTGGACCTCCCTGTCCCGTAGTGGGCATGGGCGTCCCATGGGACTGATGAAAGACCGACGCAAAGTACCCATTTAATAGGTGGCTTTTTCCTGGGTGTCAGTTGTCCCATCTGGTTCAGCAGGGGTCCAATGTTGCCCTTGCTTTTCCTCCAGCTCCCCACATATCTGAAAGGACTTTTTATTGTCCTTAATGCTTGAAGCTAGTTGGAGTTCAGTTGCATGTCATGTTACTGTACACTGAGACTTCCACCTCATTTCATATAATTTAGAAAAACAAATTTCCTTTGTAATTAATAATCAATATTTTGTGACAAAAATTCTTGTTCAAAGCACAACATTGTGGGAGGAATAAGCTCTGGTTAATCATAGCTGCTGCATGCAGAATTACTCTACCATTTGCTGACCTCGTGTAATCTGAATGATAAATTAGGAGAAATTCCTGCAATATAGAAACAGGCTTGTCAAAGCTAAAGTTAACACTTGCATATGTGCAGACACAGACAAAAATGATGGACAAAATACTGGAGAAAAATGAATTTAAAGGGAATGAAGATATAACATTAAAAAGAAGAGACAAATTAATTGTTCAGATAAAAGTAGAAACAACCTGAGCCTTTTTAGACACTTGAAGTTAACTTGAAACAAACCTTTTTGTGGTTTGAACTGGGTCACTATCTACTTTTTCATAATATTTTGCATTTCACACATTTAGAGAAGGAAGCAGAGGAGATATCAAGCTACCATGAAGAAAGCTATGCTTGAAATATTTGTGACCAAGTCAAAAGGGCTAGGATTCAGAGTGACCTAGACAAATTGGAGGACTGGGCCAAAAGAAATCTCATGAGGTTTAACAAGAACAAGTGCAAAGTCCTGCACTTAGGACAGAACAATCCCATGCACCAGTACAGGCTGGGGGCTGACTGGCTGAACAGCAGCTGTATAGAAAAGTACCTGGGGGATACAGTGAACTATAAACTGATTATGAGCCAGCAGTGTGCCCTTGTTGCCAAAAAGGCTAATGGCATACTGAGCTGCATTGGTAGGTGTGTTGCCAGTAGGTCCAGAGAAGTGATTATTTCTCTCAATTCAGCACTGGTGAGGTGACATCTGGAGTACTGTGTTCAGTTTTGCCCCCCCACCACTACAGAAAAGTTGTGGACAATTTGGGGACAGTGCAACAGAGGGGAACAAATGGTGAGGGGGCTAGGGCATATGACTTATGAGGAGAGGCTGAGGAAACTGGGCTTATTTAATCTAGAGAAGAGAAGACCAAGAGGGTATTTAATAGCAGCCTTCAACTACTTGAAGGGGGTTCCAAAGAGGATGGAGCTAGACTGTTCTCAGTGGTGGCAGATGACAGAACAAGGAGCAACGGTCTCAAATTGCAGCAAGGGAAGCTTAGGTTAGATATTAGGAACAATTTTCTCACTAGGAGGATAGTAAAACACTGGAACAGGTTACCCAGAGAGGTGGTGGAATCTCCCTCCTTGGAGATTTTTAAGACCCAACTAGACAAGGTTTGGCTATAATGGTCTACTTGGGGATGGGCCTGCTTTGAGCAAGGGTGGACTAGATGACCTCCTGAGGTCCCTTCCAAACCTAATTTTCTATGATTCTAAAATTATTATTTTCATGACAGATATTTCAAAGTAAATTAAGGAACCCTTATCCTACCCATACATAAATGGAGGGAGAAGTTAAACCACTTAAAATATTTTTGGTATGCACCTTGTTCAATTGGCAAGTTTGTACCCACAGAGGGCAGGGGAAGTCCTGTTATGCTGAGTTTTGGTCTTGTTGCATGGGGCATATAGTAGATGTTAAATCTGCATGGTATAAAAGTTAGAATGTGTTCTCACAAGTGACATGGTAATGTTTACTATGATCTCTAACATGCACAACTCACTGATTGCCAGTTCCATCCCCAGCACCACATCAGTCACATGATTTTAAAGCCCATGGGGGGTGGGGGGGATACCAGAATCAGTCCTTCTGCTTACTATTGTCACTTACAACTTGGATTAACACATCAGGAGATTGCAAATTATCCCTATCATCTCTGTGGAGCAGTCCAATGATTGCTGACCACATACTTAACAGAATCTAAACATACTCCTCACACAAAAAGTCATAATTTTGCTAAAATACAATTGCATTTAGCATGTTTTACTGCTTGAAAATGCAGATGCTTCATTTTTAAGTGTTACACGCAACATGGCCCTCATAGCCTCCTAACAATTTCCATAGTAGCAGTGCTGCTAGACCCACCACTGAGAAAAGTAATAAAATCTATAACCTTGTCTGTGATTTTAATCTCGATTTGATTGGTGTTAACTCTCAAGCAGATTTTCCCCTTGGAAATCTATTGGTTCCTCATTTAAAGGAGCCAGCTATAGCAACATGTTTCCTATTCTGTCCAGAGGCTCTACAGCTCATTTATCATCTCCTATGATTTTTGGACCCTTAATACCCATTGTGTTTCTTTGTTCCTCTCATTACTGTGCAATGGAGGATGAATATCTATGCGTAAGTGTCACAAGTTTTTTCATGGTAAATAGAATGATTGAGACAAACCAAAGATGAAAGACAATCCTGCAGCACACAGATGTCAGAAGTCACACAGGAGCTTCCTCACCAGCACCAAACCTCTCAATGTCACACCCAAGGAGGCATGGATATAGATGTGGAACGAGAGGCTGAAGAAGATACCTGAAAGTGGAAAAATGGACATTCCAGTAGCCGAGTCCTTACCACCAGGGGCTGGTGTCTCAAGTGCCTATGCACTGGAGTCAGACACTCCAAGGAACTAATGAAAAAGTGGGGCTGTACCATTGGTTCAACCACCCATGACTGTGGGACAGGCCCCAGACCATGGAACACCTGCTGCAAATGCCTGCTGCTTGAAGGCACACATACAATGAAAGACCTCACATAGAACAATAAACCAGCACAAGTGCATGTTATAAAATGATCAAATGTGGTGTAGAGACATGAGAAGAAGATTAGAAGAATAAATAGAGCTGTCTTCAAAAGTCATGTGAAAGGAAGGCAAGCACGGTATGATTGTTACACAATGCATGCCAAAAGTTCTTGACTTTTGATTTACATCATTCTTCTATTGCATCCTTCTATACTTTGCCATCTATTTTGTGGCAGGGCACCTTTGGTGCTTGCCACTTTAAGGGCTAGAACTAGCAGCAGAGCAGCCTGCAGGGACTGTACTCCCAATCAGGAGTCACATGTCAGCAGCAGGCCACCTGATTGGGAAAAAGGCACAGCTGTTAGTGCTAAGAACAGGTCTGGAGCAGTGGAGCCAATAGCTTGCTGCAAGCAGTTGGAGGGGGAACGTCGCCCAGATGGAGCTACTGCTCACATAACATTCTTGGAGGTACAGGGCAGGAACTACGGGATGGTGGAGGTTCCTGATCCTAGGGCATGACCTAAAAGTACACCCTGCTGTGGCTGGATGGTGTGGTGGGGCTGCCAGTGGCAGGGCAGCTTCCAAAAATGCCACACCTGTGCCTCCCCAGTGAAGAGTGAGTATGGGGCACCAGAAAGCCTCAGCCCTTGCTGCCTTGTGGGTTACCCCATGGAGAGGAAAGGCTAGAGGAGCACACCCTGAGAAAAAAAGCACAGGGGCTGAGGCCTGCTGAGTGGGGCCTGAGGTGGGACCCAGGCCCATAGTGTGGGGCCTAAAGAAGGGTCCAGATTGTCTCCAGGCACCTGAGACCTGAGTGAGCCATTAGGCCATGAGTGGTGCCCAGGCACATCTGCAGACATCCGAGGTCCATGGGGTGCAAGGCCCATAGCTCGAGTGAGGGGGCAGTGTAGGATCCAGTAGCCATGTAGAATAGGGCCTTATGGGGCCTGAAGGACTGCACATAGGCTTACTGGAGTGGCAGCCATGTAGAGAAGGGCCTGAAGGGGCCTCAAGGACTGCACATGGGATGACCAGAGTAGCCAGAGTGGAGGCCCTAGTAAAAGTGCATAAGTTGAAGACCCTAGTAAAGGAGCACAAGTGGAGGCCCTAGTGAGAGGGCAGGAGGTGCAGGAACTCATGAGGATGTCTAAGGTAGAGCTTGTACTTTGAATGTCATCTGTGAGGCATGGGGCATGGTGTAAGGAGAGGTTTGGAGCTGTCTATAATGCCCTTGGCACCAGGGCATAACACGGACAGCCTCCCACATGATTACATCCTCTTTTATACATCAAACCATGGCAGGTATGACAGGGCAGACTGCCATAGACAGGTGGGCAGACTGTCATTGACTGGCCTCGTGACCCTCCCGTCACATATTTGTCCAGACAGTTTCAGAACACAGAAAATGAAAGGATCTACCACACAATGGGTGAAGGCCATACTACTTTGGCCTGGCAAACCAATGAGCCTGTCTCTAAATTCCTACTTTGAGGAGACCTTCTGTATTTACCAAACAAACTATGCTCTCGCTAAAGGTTTTTTAGTCTCACAATAAAGAAACCATTGTGGGGCGATGGTGATCGGGTTCACCGTACTGTCATTTGCCTGTATAGGTAGTATTGAAGGGATGTTGTTGCTATAATGGTCCAGGATATATGTGAAAGGCAAGAACTCTTGTGGGTTATATCTTTTATTTCAGCTATCACAGTGCCCTTCCTCAAGCCCCTGGGAGAGAAGCAGAAGCACGCTCTGATGTGTATTTGTCTTTCCCAGAGACCTAAGGAAAGGTACTGTGATATCCTAAACCTTGCTGTGATACCCAAAACCTTGCCTATGTCTATCCGAATCATGCAGCTGATGAAATAAGATATCACCTGCAAGAAGTCTTGCCTCTCACATATTTATCTGTATACATGTAGGCATGTATATATATGCATACATGGTGTGTGTGTGTGTGTGTGTGTGTGTGTGTGTGTGTGTAAGGCCGCTTCTACATGTGCAGGTAAAGGCGTGATTGGATCTAATGCACAATCCATACAATTGCTCCTCCTGCCATGCACATGTGGCATGGCAGGAGTCGCGATTGTGGGATTGCATGTTAGATCCAATTGTGCCTTAACGCCAGTGCAAGCAGAGCCCAATCCTGGCAAGAGAGCCCCCTTTGCTGAGGGGGCTCTCAGCCACAGGGGCCATGTACAGCTGGGGCCAAGAGCCTCCTGGCTGTACCTCACACAGATATCTCTCTTAAAAATCTTTGATGCTTTGATACTGAAATGGGTTTCCTCCTTTTGGGTGCTCAGATATTTGTATGTGTGTGTATGTTTATTGCTTATTTGTAATGAGATTCTGCAATTTGCTGAGAGAGGGTTAAAGAGCATAGCTTTGAAATATTTTTTCCCCAGAAACTGAAGTAGAGTATTAGTTAACATTGGAAAAAGATAAAGAAAAACAAGGTATGTTAAAAGGCGAGATTTCTCAATAATCTATTGTCCTTTAAGGGCCAAGGATGAATTTCTTAATCACCGTAAGATGCTTTATTATATGTGTGGGGGCAGGACATACCACCACAGATGTGTAACTTAAAATGTTGGTGCTCTGGGTGGGATGGAGGGATTAGGGGAAGTGAGCACTTACTTCCTAACACAGGGACTGCTATGGTGATGGCTATGAGAGCTGCTGCTGCATCAGTACAAACTCCTTGAATGTGAGCTGCTGTGATGGTGGTGGTGGCACAGGCTCCCTGGGGGCTTCTGTTTTGGTGCCTAGGACTGCTGCCTGCTCACCCCTTCCCAAATTACGTTGCTGGGCCATTTTTATAGTATAATGGTTCAAAGTACAACTTGCAAAACCACCTGTCCTGGAATTCACTCAAGATATATAGTATCAAAAGTTCACCACAAGAGAGACATTTTTTACTGCTACTTAAATGGGAGCAGCTTTTGCTTTAAACATTTTGTTCTCATAGCTAGAGAATGCAAACCTTCAAACCACTGCTACAAATGCATCTGCGGACACTGCCTTTATTCCTTTTTACTAGATCTTTCCTCCCTACCCACAGAAGTCTGGTCTTTCCAGCATATATAGGGCTGACAGTGTAAACTATTTTTTTTTTTTGCCACAACAAAGCCATTTTTAAAATTTTGTTCTTATTAACAGGAGACGGATTTTTTTGGATAAAATCATATATTTATTGCCTGCATCTTCATTCTGTTCAAGGATATAGGCCATTAATTAGATTGTCATAAGAGCTTGTTTTCATTGCACAGTAAGTGCTTTTTCACTTCCATGACTTCTGTGGTATGGTGGCTGCACTGCTGAATGACCTGAGAGTTAAATGATGAAACAATATTAATCATTATGAGAGGTAAGCTTGCAAATTCATAAATTCACAGGAGAAGTCTGTTTTCAGGACAATTTACTATTCAGCCCTCATGTTCACACTGTGAATGATTGTAATTACATGCTGTGACAATAACACATTCATAATACGGTACAGAAATGAACTCATATTTTTAGTTCATTATTTAGGGCAGCAATTCACAACCAGCCATAGAATTAACACCCTGTATAGGAAACAATTTTATCATAAAGTACAAGTTAGCAGAGAAGGAAAGTAATTCCACAAGGTTCCTGACCCCAGGTTTTGGAAAGAATCTGTTAGTTTACTCACAAATCTATTTAAGAACTCTCCATCGCCTTAACATGACTGACACAAAATTGATACTTAGGGAATGCGGTTTTCTAGAAAGGGACCTTTGTGCTGTGTGGAGCAACATTAAATGGCCTGAGAACAGTAGACACTACTCATCATGAGGTGTTTGTTTAGATCTTCATCTTTCTAATAGAATGAAATTTCTCTTTATGTTGATGTGTACAAGCCCACATTGTGTAATATATACAAAAGAATCTAACCTTTAGGAAGCAGTGAATGACCCCAATTTGTCAGGATGACTGCTAAACAGATCTCAAAAGAAACTGGTATTCATCAGCACTGCCTTCTGCATTATTAATTTGAATTGTGCTGAATAATTATTAAATTGAATTGATTACACCTATTGTCATTATTTCAAATACTGACCACCTCTCCAAGCCAATGTATGAGAATTATGGAGGTTGAAGTAAAAGCCCTATATAGTGGATTCTTTAATATTACAGGACTAGTTTTACTTCATTAAGAGACTGTTTATAGCTATGTCTTTAGCTAGGTCAGGGAATTTGTAGAGGTCTAAGTAGAACAGGAAGGGTCAGACTCCATTCCCCTATAGGTGTGTGAGGGGACACTGACACCAAACTTCAATCCTATTCCACCTTGCTCAAATTTCTGTACAATGTGTTAAAAAAGTAGATACATCAGTGGATTTTCAGGGACTCATACTTGGTGTACGGGCCAGGTCGGACCCGGGCCCTTTGTCGCGCTGCACGCGGGCTGTGGCCGGCAGCCCGGGCGCACCGGGTCGGAGAGGGCGGGCGCTGAGCTAGAATTAGGCACAGACACGTAACGGTTGATTTTAAGATTGTTTACTTACACCGAGATGGTCGCGGTGCAGGCTGAAAACTTGCTTGAGTTGCGGTTACAAACAGAAAGAACACGAACAATCACGTGGAGTTTGCTAGGCTCCACGCAGACAGAACTCCGGATGTCCAGGACAAGCGCGCCTCAAAATAGAAAACTCGTCGATACGTCTTATAAAAGGTTACCGCTCGAAGACAGGAAGAGGTGGGCGGTGGATCAGGCCGCCAAACTCCTCTGAATAACACACAGGGCTTCTATGACCCTGCCGCGCACCCAGAGTCCCCACGAGATGGATGTGGAGTCCTCTTCGGCTTGGGCGGAAACTGCTCAAGCCTCTTATACGGCTAGCAGGCCAATCGCTAGCCACCAGGTGGGAATAATTTAGCACTAGCCAACAGCGGGACACGAATTTGCATACGAAGAGCGGGAACTCTTTGCACCGTGCATTTCTGTGTTGCAAAGAAAATGCACCCTGCAAAGACAGCTGCAAAGTGGCTGGAACTCTCTCCTTTGCATGCGGGTTCTCTGTACAGCAAAACTCCACCGTGCAATGAAACTGTAAACCCACGGGGATAATTCTGGTGCCGAAGCACACACAAAAAATCAGAACTTTGGGTCATGACACTTGGTACCCAGTAAGTGACAGGATTTGGTCCCAAGTGTCATGTTCCAAGTGCTGGTATGCAAATGCCTGGTGGTTCAGGTGTTTTTGGTGGTATGTGACACCACAGCTCCTAAATCTGAGGTCACTAGAGCTCCTAAAGATAATTTGAACTGTGAAGTTCTAGGTTCCTATGCTGAGGGGCATTAGAGGAGAAGGAGGTAGATCTGTCTTCAGTTTCAATGAGCTTTGTTTTTGGTTGGAAATAATAGGGGATGGGAGACAGAGTTGGGGAGTTTGGGGTTAGAGAATGAACACAACTGGGCTGCTAAAGACAATGCAGGACAGTGCAGTCCACAACAAGCTCCCTGGAGGAAGAAACAGCAGAACTGAGCTAATGGAAAATTCAGGGTAAGTACATTTCCCAAAGTACCTTTACTTCTCCATCCTGTAAACTGTAAGTCATCTGGCATGCTTTTTTCTGTCTTGTACATCTTTAAGTGTGTTTTGGTGCTTGGTAACACAGTTAGCAATATGGGGACACAGAACTGGAAGGGACCATCCAATTTCTGGTCCAGCCCCAGTGGCTGCAGATGGCCATGTGATCATCCATTTGTCCAATAGGGTCTATAAAAGCATTCCCTCTGGCTCCTCCTGAACACCTTTGCCTCAGAGCACCTCTGACAACTTAGAATCTTCAGCACAAACCTACAATGTGCCATTTATAATTTTGTATATAAAGTGCCTTTATAATTTTGAATAATCTTCTGTTTCATAGTATTATTTTATGAAGCAGAAGATGAACATATGCTGTTGCTGCAGACAGTTTCCACTATCCTCATTTTAGGCTTTACCCCAAGCCCCTGAAGTCAATTGAAGGGTTCCCAATAATTTCATGGGGTTTTGGGTTATGCTTTCTGTGATGCTTCTATGCTGAGCATTAAAGCTTTGACCATACCTGAATAAAGACATAATTATTTTTAATTCAGACACAAAAAACAGTGTGAAATCCACAAGTCTTATGCCCATCTCCTAATGCCCAACTTGACTGCATTGCAGAGAATTCATTTTTGTAGTATGTTATCCTCTTCTCCCCCTTCCCCAGCTGCTCAGTTACTTTCTGAGAGGTACCATGTACATGACAGGATTGTACATACCCTTGAGTGCCTTTAAGAAGCACTTATATAGCAAAATTGTGTGCTGCCTTTGCTAATCCAAGATGCTTACCCATTTCCAGATAGTTTTATGTTAGCCTCGCTTTCAGGAGGGATGATATAGTATATTTATAAAGTCTTGAGCTGACCCAATAAGTCCAGGGAGAGCTGACTGGTCACACAGTCTTGATTCCTCTTGTTTCCAGTTGCCAGAGTGAATTAAAAAGATAGTTTAAAAAAGTTACATACTTTTCTAGCACTTTTTTTCCACAGAAACAATTGCTTCCTCTGCCACAAGAATGAAAGTTCATAGATTCATAGATTGTAAGGGGCTGGAAGGGATCTTGCAAGATCATCAGGTGCAGCCCCCCTGCACTAGGCAGGAAAGACAACTGTGGTCAGGTGACCCCAGCAAGGTGACCATCCAGTCTCCTCTTGAAGATTTCTAGGATAGGTGATTGTATCACCTCTGGAGAGAGCCTATTCCACAGTCTGGATACTCTAACTTTGAAGAAGTTTTTCCTAGTGTTAAGCCTGAAATGGTCTTGCAGGAATTTGTGGCCATTACTCCTATTTTCCCCTCAGGTGCTCTGGTGAACAGTTGCTCACTGAGGCCCTGATGTATTCCCCCAATGCAGCAGTCAGCTGCTACCCTGTCAGCCTTCTCTTTTTTAGGCTGAAGAGTCCCAGGTCCCTCAGCCTTTCCTCGTATTGCTTGCTGTGCAAGTCTCTAATCATATAGGAGGCTTTTCTCTGGATTCTCTCAAGCTTTTCCACGCCCTTGTTGAAATGCGGTGTCCAGAACTGGACGCAGTACTCCAGCTGTGGTCTCACCAATGCTGAGTAAAGTGGAAGAATAACTTCCTTGATTTTGCTTTAGATGCATCAATTGATGCATGCCAGAGTATTATTTGCCCTGTTGGCTACAGCATTGCATTAACGGCTCATATTCATACTGTTGTCTATTATTATCCCGAGATCCCTTTCAGTCATGGTGCTGGTCAGTTTGGCACCACTGAGCCTGTAGGTGTGCAGGGGATTGTTTGTCCCCAGATGGAGCACTTTACATTTTTTGATGTTGAACTTCATCTGGCTCTGATCCGCCCAACTAGCTAGCCTGTCTAGGTCCACCTTTTTCTTCAGCCTGTCTTCAAGTGTGACCATGCTCCCCCATAACTTAGTGCTGTCCATGAACTTGGCCAGTGAGCTCTTCACCCCCTTAGTCAAATAATTGATAAAGATGTTGAAAAGAACTGGACCAAGCACTGACCCCTGAGGTACACCATTGGTCACTTCTCGCCAGGATGACACAGTTCATTAGAACTCTCTGAGACCTACCCCAAAGGTGGCTTCATACCCATATTTAACTGTCATGTAGTTAAACCCACAATTATTCAATTTTCCTGGGAGAACATCGTGGGATACCAGATCAAAGGCCTTTTGGAAATCAAGGTATACAGTGTCAACCTCCTCTCTCTTATCCAGGTGGTGAGGTACCTGGTCATAGGAGGAGATGAGATTGGTAAGACAAGACCTGCCCACGACAAAGCCATCTTGGCTGTTGTGCAGAATCCTACCTTCTGCAAGCCTATCACACATAGACTCCTTAATGATTTTTTCCAGGTTTTTCCCTGGGATAGAAGTTACGCTAATTGGCTTATAGTTACCTGGGTCCTCGCTCTTCCCCTTCTTGAAGATGGGCACAACACTGGCCCTCTTCCAGTCCTCGGGGACTTCTCCAGGGTGCCACGAGTTTTGGAGGAGCTTCACCAGGGGTTCTGAGATGACTTTGGCCAGCTCTTTCAGCAGTCTTGGATGAAGTTCATCCAGTCCTGCTGACATACATATGTCTAATTTTTTTAATTGATCATGCACCAGTTCAACATCAATAGTAGGAAGGTGGTCATTCCCACAATGTCCATTCTGTGCCCTATCTGGCTTGATTTTCCCCTTGGTCCAGTGAAATACTGAAGCAAAGTAGTCATTCAGGAATTCAGTTTTCTCCTGAGTGTCGGTAACCAGCTGCCCTGAGTTGTTGAGCAATGGCCCCACGCTTCCGTTTGTTTTCCTTCTGTTTCCTACATACCTAAAGAAGGATTTATTATTGTCCTTAATTTCTGTTGCTAATTTAAGTTCAGTCACCACCTTAGGCTTTCTAATCTGCTCCCTACAAGTGCAGGCTGTTGTTTTATAGTCCTCCTTGGGGACTGTCCCAAGCTTCCATTGTTTGTACACCTCCTTCTTTTTTAAGAGACCCATGATTTCCCTGTTTAGCCAAGGAGGCTTCCCAGCCCTTTTGCTACCTTTACTCTGCATAGGAATGGACTTCCTTTATGCTTCAAGGATTGTGTTCTTAAGTAACGACTACTCTTCATGCACTGCTTTTGCCTTCAGTCCCTGGTCCTGCAGCACTTCTCCTACTATTCCTGAACTTGTTGACATTTTCATTTTTGAAGTCCCAAACTTCAGTCCTGCTATCTAAATTGCCTGGCTTGTGATGGACAGTGAACGTGATGGTTAGTTGGTCACTGTCACTCAGGTTGCCCTCTATGTTCAAGTGGGTCACCAGAGTGTCTCCTTTGGCCAAGACTAAGTCTAGTGTTACCTCTGGTTGGCCCATGCACCTCTTGAGTCAGGAAGAGTTCTTTGATGCAGGTCAGGAAGGAATGCAACCAATCCGACTTGGCCAAGCTTTTCTCCCAAGAAGTGTCTGGAAAATTGAAGTCACCCATGACAACCATGTCCCATGCACTTATGGCCTCTGTCAGTTTGAAAGAACTCCAGATCAAGCTCCTCCCCCTCGTCTGATGGTCTATAGTACACACCTAAAGTTAGGTCTCCCTCACTGCCCTGACCCCCACCCTCTCGGTAGTTTGACCCAGAGGGTTTCAAGCCATTCTTCTTTGGAGCCAATGTCAGCCTCCAAGGAGGTGTACTGTTCCCTCACATAGAGAGCTTCACCTCCACCTTTCTTCCCTACTTGGTCACTTCTTTGCAGAGTGTAACCCCCTATGGCTACGTTCCAATCATGTGAGGAGTCCCACTAGGTCTCCATAATCCCTACTAGATCATAATGCACACTGGAGAGTAAGAAGGCTAGTCTCTTCTGCTTGTTCCCCACGTTCCTGGCATTTAATATATAGGCACCTAAGTCCATTGAGTTTCACTTCCTCAATGCACCCTTCACTCTCAGGACTGTGGCCTGCAACTGGGAGCACAGAGGAAAAGACAACCTGTGGCCACTTACCCCTTGAGTCCAGCTCCCAAAGCCCTGTAGTCACTCATGACCCGATCTGGATTACTCCTGGCAGTGTAATTTGTTCCCACATGGATGAAGAGCAGGGGGTAGTAGTCAGAGGGCCAGATGAGCTTAGGGATCCTCTCAACAACATCCCAGATGCAGACCCCAGAGAGGCAGCAAACCTCATGGGCTAGGGAGTGTGGACGGCATAGGTCCCTCAGTACCCCGCAGGAGGGAGTTCCCCACCACCACCACCTTGCGCCTCCTTTTGGGGGTGGCAGCAGGCTGCTTATCTTCCTCCTCCACTGGTGTCACCATCAGAGCCTCCTCATGTGAGGGGGAGAGCATACCTGTTGTGCAATGCCAGTGGAAGAATGAAGCATGAGGTGACAGTCCAGGTAGCTCTGGGTGGGTCTTTATGGTCAGACTTCTTGTTGGCTACTAGGCCTGTGTGAAGCAGCTAGTATTCAGTTCAGATTTGGATTCAACTGATTCAGGGGACAGTGATTTGATTCGGTGATTCGAATCACTGTCTCGAATCGATTCGGCTGAATCTGATTTGGAGATTTGGCCGCTGCCGAATTGGCTGAATCTCCGAATCAAACAGGACCCACCCCCTGCTCCCTCTCCCAGCCCTGTCAATGACTGCCCTGCCTGGCCCCAGCATCCTGGCACTTTAAAAAAAAAAGCCTCACACTCACCGGCTCCTGCCAGGCAGGGGGGCAACCCCTGCTGCCCCCCACTGCCCTGCGCTGCATGGGGGAAGGGTTCTTCCACAAGCCTTCAGACACCCTGAAGGCTGCTGCAACAGCCAGTGAGTGCGGGTTTTTGTTTTTGTTTTTTAAAGTTCCAGGACACTGGGGCCAGGTGGGGCTGCCACTTACAGGGATGGGAGAGTGGGCGGGGGTCGAGAACTCAGGGGGGTTGGGGAAGCAGGCAAGGGATGGGGCCTGGCTGGGGACCCCCCATGATCCCCTCCCCCCTCCTTCAGCCCCCCCCCTACTTACTGGCATGGAGTCCGGGTCCAGCTCCCTGTGGCAGCAAGTGGAGACTGCCTGAATCGCCAAATCTCCTCCAAATCTTTTTCCGAATCGATTTGGAGGCTTTGGATCTATTTGGACCTTTTTATTGGTCTCTTGATTCGATTCAGATTCAGAGATTCAGCTGCCAAATTGGGCCGTATCTCCTCCAAATCGAATCAGCCACCAAAGCTTCACACAGCCCTATTGGCCACCATCTCTATCTCCTTCTCTTCTTCCTTCTTCTGGAGAAGGGCCTAGTAATAGCCATTGATGTAGTCTTTATGGTCCCTGATAGTTCATAGCTGGCGTACTTCCTCCCCAAGCTCCTGCACCTGGCCCTCCAGAGATTCCACTAGGGAGCACACCCCAAGTGGGGGTGCTCCCATGTCCAGCTGTGCCAGACAGCCCCTACAGTCTGGGGCCAGGGGTTCTGTCTGGGTGTGAGCCAGAGCCACAGGCCCTGTCTGCGTGGGGATCCTGGTGGTGCCAAGAAGCCTGCAGGCCGGACGAGTCTCCCCCATGGCTAAGGGCAAGTTCACACCCCTCCTGGTCGCAGCAGCTCCTCTTCAAGCTTATGGCCTCGTGCTCCTCACTCAGACCAGCCCTCTGGGTGCCTTCTATGCACCCCTCCATGCGAACTCCTATGCAAAGTGCTGTGCCCAAGCACTCAGTTGTCTTAGTGTGAATGGGGAAAGCACATGATTTGTGGGGCTGTGTATAGGAAAGGGCATGTCTACAAGATAATCTTTCTAGTCAGTAATAGTCTACCTTATGAAAAGCTGGAGGACCCCTGTATTAAGGAAAAAAATTACAAAACCTATTAATGATGGGGTGGAGGGAGGAACTTCTTCAAAGGCAAAGCATGAGCATAAAGACTAGAATACATTTGAATAACATGGAGCATAATAGATGGCCCTGGAGTAAACACAAGGCTGTATTTCACTCAAGAACTCAGCTGCAGTCATAAACCATGAGAGGTTTATGAATGGCAGCAGAGCCTAAGGAATTAATTCAGCCTTGTATTCACCATGAGGCCATATGTTGTTATTTATAATATACGCTTTATAATTGCTAATTTCGAACAATTCAACATTTGTAATTGTTATCTTTTAAAAATTAAAACATTAACTTGGAAATTAGTATTCCCTTTAACAACATCACTGACAGCAAACTTTGATTTAATCTTATCTTCTGTACATGTGTTTTGGAGGCTCAGACTTTCATAACCTGCCGAGTTACACCTTTCTTTGCAAGCAGCCCTCTTCTCTCCAGAAAGATTATTGGAGGAGAGAGACGCTATTTAAAGAGTATGACCACAAGGATCTCAGCTTTTCACAGCAGGAGGCAGATATATTCATTTCCATGGATGTCATAAGGCTTTTATACTCTGTATTTTCTAGGGGAGAAATCATATTATAAAAACAACATATGTATGTGTATGATAAACTTATGTGCATGCTAGTTTTATATATTCACACTGATATATACATTAAACACTCACATATGGGTGTGAGGATATAATGCTAATATATGCATAAGTTTATACATAAACATATACATATAACACTAATTACAGGGAAAAGAACTAGATTATTTTTTATTTGTATGTTTTCATGAAACTGTGAGCTGAAGAACTTTTGTTTGCATATTGAACAGAGCCAAAAAATGCTCAAAAGGAGCAATTAAGATGGAAAAAACTGATTTAAACAACCTTGTTTGGTTTCTATAGATTTTCTTTAAAAATCCCTACAGATAATATTTTTCTTGGAAGCTAACCGTATTTTTTCATTGTTTTTTAAATATCTTTCAGTACTCTGGTTCCTGGCCTCTTCTCATATATGCAACATTTTGGAACCATGTTCAGGCACAAATATTCAAGCATGGGTACAGGGAAAGCTTTCTTGCTCTCTGAAGCAGCTTGTGGTGTCAGGCTACTTGAGCACAGATGAAAATCTTCTTTAACAATTGTATGAAGCCAGAGCCATCTCAGAGAAAGCTGCTTGACACATTCACCCCAACTCTATTTGTCTTGTTTCTTGTTTTTCATTTATTTTTTATTTGAAATGTTTTGTGCTTTTATTTTTTTACAGTATTCTTATTCTTTTTGTGTGCTTTAATCCCAGACCATAAAGGAATGTACATAAAAGATGCCTTGCATCAGTAGACATTATTATGGAAAGACTTCTCATCACTCAAATGCACTGTCATTTTTAATGGAAACCAGAGAAAAACTAGAGAAAAATGATCCTTATAAAAACCATGCAAAACCTACACAAGTGCCCTCCCTGCATGTATACTGCACAGCACTTTCTATTGATATGTTTTCCTATTTGGTGTACAGAACACTGTATTCACTCTCATTTTTCTTACTACATGTCAGTATGTTGACATACTGTTCCTATGCTTATTGATAGGACAAGATAAAAGCAGAGAATGCACTAACCATAATATAGACCCTGACTGAAATATATTGGGATATTCAGATCCAAGGATTTAATCCTGCCCCTATGTGGCCACTTCTGAAATACCTATATGAACATCCTCTATTTTTAGACATTTGGGGAGGATTAGAACAAAGCTATTGATTTGGAATCATTTCTAATTGGCGATATCTTGCCTTGCATCTTTTTTTATTGCACTTACTTCCTTAGAGAGTAATATTTGGCAGTATACCAATAAAGTTGTTTTTTAACTAAATATATTAGGACTAGGGTTTCCTAAGGATTCTGTGAGAGTTAGATACTCAAGCTGCTATTGAATGCTAATGGTTTTGCTTCTTAACTTCCTTAAGGATGGAAAATTCCAGTGTGTATTTGTATGCTGCAGCTAAGAAAAAGGGTCAGAGAAGTAAAAAATCTTGATTAAAATTTTTGTAAAGCCTCTGCAAAATGTAGATAAAGGCCCTCCTATATTTTGTTGGAGCCAACATCAAATCACCTTTATCATTATATCAACATTTGAGGATGGAAACATTACCTGGTCCTAGACTAAATTGATCTTTTGATGAAAAGTACCAGATAGAAAATGATAAGTATTATAATTATAACTAATTGTTCTTTAAAGCTCCTGCTTCACTCATGCATTTATACTGATTATTAAAAAAAGAAAAAAACAAAAATTTTAAATAGAGAAGTTTACACAAAAAGAAATTCTGTAGTAAAAAAAATTGAGACTGGAGCCTAATTTTAAGAAATCTCTATTATTATTATTCAATGGTCATTTTTTCTGATTTTTGTTGGTACATCTACTGGTAATTTGGAAGGCATGAGCAAAGGCAAGGCTTCTCATATACTTACTATTCATTTGGGTTTCTCTTAAAAAGTAACTAAACCCAAAGAATGGTATTTGCCCCTTCACCGTCCTTAAGGTTCGAAAAAGTTCCAGTTGTGAACCTGCATATGCTGAAAATGCTGGAGTATGCTGAATATGCTGTAAGTCTGGTACAGAAGGCTAGCTAGATATACCATTCCCATTGATATGAATGCAAATCACCCGAAGCAGGGGTCAGCAATTTAAGGTCCATGGAACTATTTGAACTGTCTTGCAGATATGGGACTTTGGTGGTGTTGGGGCGGGGACGGTGGGAGGGGTGGGGGGGAAGGGGTTGGCAGCAGTCGCTTTCCCAAGCAACCATGGGGAAAAGAAGTATCAGCTGTGGTGTTGTAGGAAAAGGAACCAGTGACAGCTGGTTCCTAGTGCCCATCCATCCACTTCTGACCTGAACTGGGTCAATGGGGCCTGCAACCTTAAAAGGTTGCCAAGAGCATAATCTAAAACTCACTGAAGTAAATATTTGTCCTTCTATTGATTTCAGTGGACTTTAGATCAGGGCCCTAGGAAAAAGGTCACAGAATTTGAAGATGTGTTCAAAGTTTTTTATTCCCCTCTCACCTACGCTCCAACTTCTGTGCTTGCTTTAAAGCCATTATGATGATACTTCCTTATTCATTCATTGATATTTCTTACGTTGTGGGTTCTGTTGATAACTTTTCAATATGAAGCGCAATTCAAAACACTTTTTGGAATAATGTAAACCATGTTCACTTCAGACATTGTGACGGTACTATACGAAAGAATAGTGCACATGACATTTTATAGCTCTACTGATGTGCTGTAGGCTAACTGATGATAAATGAAAGTTGCAGCATAATTTTAATTGAGCCCAACAAATCAATTGATTGAAAACCAAAGTGCAGATACAAAGCACTCTAACAAACTGTGAAGGTCCTGTAGGGTTTTACAGGTCCTTCAGGGCAGAATCTATGCATTTTAATAGATGTGGACCAGGATTTTGCTGTCTTTGCAAGCTTTCCCACTGTTTAGGAAGCACTGCCCTCTAGGCATTTTTTTTTTAACCAGCAGAGAAAGACTCATGAGAGAAGTACATTGTATGTAGAATTGGTATAAGGGATCAATCCCTCTTTTTAAGAAGAAGGATAGCTATTCACTGGAAAGTTTGATAATTGGGGGAGAGATGGGGAGTAATTAGTCTATATTAGATCCCCTAATCAAGTGGTTATTTGTACTCACATAGCCTAAGTCTACATGGCACAAGGGTATTAAAAATTCAACTCAGTACTAAAAATAGTGCAATTGTGTTAGCTTGGGACTCTCCTTGGGCATACCATTGCCAACATAGCTATATTGTTTCTGTACTTAAGCTAGCACATTCACACCAATATCACATCACCAGTCTCTAAATGGTACAGCAGTGAACTGTACACATAAATGTTTAGACATGCAAATCCTTTACACATAATAGTCAGGATGTGAGTACACTATGGGGTTTCAAAATTAATTTGATAACGTGTGCCTAAATTCCTTGGCAAAATTCTTCTTCTTTCTTACTCTTTTGGTTCACTGACTACAGTAGATTTCCTCTGGAATATTACCTTTGTAAATGAAAGCAGAATTTAGCCTTCCTCCTTCAAGTCTGTGAATAACAGAAAGTTAGTATGACCTTCAGAAATTTCTAATATAGGGTCATTGGTGACACATAGGGGGAACATGCACAGGTAAGTCTGTGGGGAAGGAAGGTGGGACAGATTAAGGCAGAGGGAGAAAAAATTATCTGGGGGCATGTCTCCCCAGCAGCTAAGTCCCACCCAGCTGGGGCCCCACTCAACTTACCTATGCTCCTGCCTCTGTGGCACAGTCTCTCACCGTGGGGGCCTCAATCTAGCCTTGGCTCCTTCCTTCCCCCATGAACTGACTTGCTGGGCTGGGGCACGTGCATGTATGCACGCGGGCACTCAGCCCCCCACCCCAGGCTCAGATTGACTCCAAGAGGGTCCATGATCTACCACAAGAGGATTCAAGATCTATGGTGGATCAAGATCTACTGGTTTGTGACCACTGCTCTAGGTATTCCTCATATCCTTATTAGTATCTATTCTATTGGAATCTACTAAAGTTATTACCAAAGCAAGTTGTTTGGACCAAGGAGATGCACAGTCCAATTATGCATTGTCTAAAAGAAAGTGTTCCTTTTTTCATTTTTGACTTTCCTAACATTTAATTTAATTTCATTGTATGGCTATTTGTCTTTATGTTCTGAGGCACAGAAAACTGAAGTTCCTGATCTGACTTCTCTGCACTATCACATTTTACTTCCTCTACTTCTACCAGAGATCGTCCTTGGTCACTTAACATCCTTCTCTGAATCAAACTGTCCTGTCTTCTCCTTTTTGAGATGAAGTGACTGGTATTGAAACCCAGAAGAGACATCACCACTGATTTATCTAAGGGCATTATAATATTCTTTGAGTATTCACCAACACATTCTTTATGCAATCTAGCATCATCATTGACATCAACAGTACCTTGACCAGAGGTTTTCAATGTTCACATTGAAACCAGAGGTTTACAGTACAGTTCAGGTTACTGAACTGATGCAGTTAATTTAAAACCCTATAAGGTATTTAATGACTGAAATCAATGGGCATTTCTACAGGTGCTCTGGGACGAGGGGTGGAGGGGGAACTTTAATTAGAGTGGCTCCAAGAGACGTTCTAATTAAAGCTCCCAGGGCATCTCATGTATCAGCCTCCCCACACTTTAAAAATGTTTTGAACAAGCTTTAGATAAAGCACCCACACCACCATTTTGAAGTGCAGGGATGCTAGTGCACAAGAAACAGGAGGCTGCTGGAACATGGTAATTGCCACACTCCAGCAGACTTAATTAATCTGGAATTCCACCATGTCAGAGAAGTCACTTTGCTCATGTATAGGCAACCAATGATTCTTAAGCAGGGTGTGGTGGAACCTTGGGTTGCCTTGAGATCTTTTCAATGGTACCACAAGGGGCCATGCAACATTCATACTACTAATTAGGGTTGTGCAAAGCTTTGGTAGCCTGATTTGGCGGCCAAATCGCCAAATCCAAATTGATATGAGAGATATGTTAAAAGCTCCGAATCGAAATGGAAGCCTCTGAATCTGTTCAGAGAGATTTGGCACCAATTTGGCCATAGACTAAACAGGCAGTAGTTTTCAAGGACACTGGACACAGCTGCCTCCAGTTGGTAAGTCTGTTGTGGTGGGCAGAGGGGGGAGGGAAGAGGTATGTCGGGGGCGGGGAGATCAACACCCCCACAGTGAGGGAGGGATTGGGGCTCTGGCTGGGACAAGCTGCCTAGCTCTGGCAGGGAGGTGCAGGACTCAAGGAGGGGGGCTACTACCACTGTGTGCCACCATACGCCGCCAGTCCGGGAAGGCATGGGAGCAGGCGTGTGCCCCCAGATCTGCATGAGGCAGGCTGGGCCAGGCTGTGCTCTGGATGGGTGGCAGAAGGCTCTGGGAGCAGGGGCTCTGTCCTGCTGTCTCTTTTCCAGCTCGGTTTGGGGGGAGATGTGTGATGTAGGCACAGCTCACTCCAGGTGGAAGGCTCTGGGAATGGGGGCTATACCGTTCCAGCCTCCCTGTGCCTCCCAGACAAGTTATGGCTTTGCCCTGTTTTGCCCCAGCTGGAATGGCAATGACAGGGCATGGCAGTGGGTATGTGCACCCAGATTGGGGAAGGGCTGGTGGCAGAGGCTGTGGGGAATTTTAGGGTGGCTGCAGCACCACCATAGCTACCCAGAGCACAGTCTTGGTTCCACTTACCCAGCGGAGCACAGCCTGGCAGCAGGCAGCTGGGTCTAGCCTCCCAGAGTGTAGCCTGACGCAGCCTGCTCTGTGAAGATCTAGGGGCACATATCCATTCCCATGCCCTCTTGGACTGGTGGTACACAGTGGCTAAAGCCCCCCTCTAAGTTGGGCAGCCGCCCCGGTTGTCGCAGCCCTAGCCCCAATCCCTCCCTCTCTGTAGAGGCGTTGATTTGCCCCATGCCATATTCCTTGCCTACCCACTCCACTCACCACAACAGACTTACCCACTGGAGGCAGCTGTGTCCAGCATCCTTGAGGACTGTTGCCTGTTTAGTGCATGGCTGAATCTCCAAATCAGCACTGAGTCTTCAGATCCAAATTGGCTGAATCCCCAAATTGGGACAGTGGTTCGAATCACTGTCCCTCCAAATTGGCTGAATACTTGCTGCTTTGCACAGGCCTAGTAGATATGTAAACATGATTCACAAGATAAATACAGCAATTCAGAATATGAATTCATGGCACTAAAAACATTCTGATTTATTGTGGTCTGAGTTCTTTGCCACAGAAAAATTGCTTTATTATTTTTCTGTAGTAAAAAGTAATTGAAAACTAGGAGCTGACATTTTCCATGGGGTGACTCAAGTCTAAAAAAAGGAACCTTGAGGTTAACATGTTGAGAAGTGGTGGTTTAAGTGCATCCCTACAGCATATACTTACTGGCATTGAATTTCATTTGGCATTAAATTTCATTTGGCATCACAGTTCTTCCCTAGCTAATTAGGACCTGCTGAAGCTTTCCAGCCCTGATTAGGCTAAGTAACTTTTTGTCATCTACAAATATTGCTAGCTTCTACAGTCTTTTCCAGATCTTTAATAAATATGTTAATCAATATGGGACCTAGTATGGAACCTTGGGCAGCCTGCTTTTAGCCTTCCACTGTGTTAAAAGTTGACTATTTTTCCCACCCTTTTCCTGGACAGTTCTTGAGAACCCAGACATCTGTTAAACAAACACACCATCTGACACAGTCTTCCATTTTTGTGCAATGTATTAACCAAATCCCTTCCAATAGCAAAAATAAAATAATGCATATGTATGAATAAAAACATCTAATTCGCTAACATAAATGTGTGCTTTCTCCCCTTTTTGTTCCTATGTACTTGAAGTCATAATCTACCCTAAATTCATATGAAAATGGTCTAAAAATCAGTTTCTATGGCTGACTGAAGTTTGAGTGCAACCCTTGTATAACTGCCATTTCCCCCTTATTCTGTCAAGTATACTATGTAGACAGATTAATATTTTTATTAATATATTAATAAAATTATACATTATTAATATATAATCACTCAGTATTATACATTATACTGAGTGAAATTGTATCCTCCCTTCTCCAGGAAAAAACAGTGTTTTTAATTTTGAATAAACATTGCATTTTCACCTTTGCACATTACAATTTCTTTCAATGTATGTAGCAGGGAAGTTCATTATTTTTGCAGAAAAATGTCATCCTTTTCTGAACAACTTTCTGTCATGCAAATGTGACTGAAATTTTACAGCATAAATGGTAAATATGTTTATTTCTTCAAGAAGCCTAGTAATTTTCTCTAATATCATTAGAGGTAAGAATTATTTTATACATTTCTATATACCAATATTTGCCTTCCTCACCATTACTATATTCAAGTCCAAATATATAAGTTTCTGTCCCAGAACACTGGCCTTATATGGAAACGGAAAACTAGTGTTTCCTTTTGGACAAGCAAAGGCTTAAAATGTAAAACTATAAAAGTATAGAAAAGTAAAATATACAAATAAAAATATAAAAGTATAAAAATAGACACCACAGGCCAGATTTGTTTCTGGACATAATTATAGCCAGAGTTTCATGTCCACGTAGATGCTCTTCACGTTGCAGCTGCTCTATGGCTAGGTACTAAAATTCTACATAAACTGCTAAAAGCAATCAGAAACTGGTCTAAACCTGTAACAGAACAAAAGTTTAGCGCACACAGACTGGTTTTAAAATGGTAGAATCTGGTTTAAGATGGACCTGGATGGATGTAGTAGCAGATTTAATCAGTTTAGTTTAGACTGTTCTATCACACTTTTGTTCCAGATCCCATCCCAAAGCAAGTTAGGTCGCAGTCCCTGGTATCCCAGGCACCACTGTGACTCCCCACTAACCCTTCCTTGCAGCGTGGGTGGGCTAGCTTCTTCCTCGTCTCATCTGCTCTGCTTGAGCTAGGCCAGCCCTGCCCCGGACTGTCATGAAGCTGAGGCAGCAAAGCCCCTACATCCTGCCTGTGACTGTCAGCCAAGAGGGGCAGGGGTGGGGGTAGGTGGGGGAACAGAGCCCCCTGCCCCAGCCCCCCACCCCCACCCCAAGCTGGGGTCTGTACAGCTGAAGGGGGGGCAGTGCAGTGGAGGCTTTCCCCTCACTGCTGCCCCTGCCAAGCTGGGGTGGCTACCTTGCCCCTCTCATGAGTCACTGGGGGGTAGTGGGGGGTAAGGGTGGGAAGTGGACTGGCCCAGCATGGCTGCTAACACCTGCCAGGGAGTGGTTGGGGCTTGGTCAGTCAGCAGGGGTAGGGAGAAAGTCCTGTCATGTGTCCCCCTGCCCCCCCCCCCCTGCCCCCAGCAGTTGTGGCTGGGTCTGGGCACTGGGGTCTCTGCTTTGCCTCCTCCCCCCCCACCCCAAATGCTAACATCCGGCAGGGGGCAAGGCTAGGGAACAAAGCTGCACTGGGCCAGTCAGCAGGCCCCTTCCACACCCTTCTCCTCCACCACCAGCAGCTGGATGGGGGTGGGCCTGGGGAGAGATTCTGTTCTGGCTCCACCCCTCCCTGATGCTGAGAGCAGGGGGTTGGGGGCATATGTCCAGCAGCCAATCATAGAATCATAGAAAATCAGGGTTGCAAGAGACCTCAGGAGGTTAACCAATCCAGCTCCTTGCTCAAAGCAGGACCACCCCCAACAAGATCATCCCAGCCAAGGCTTTGTCTACCTAGGTCTTAAAAACCTCCAAGGAAAGAGATTCCACAGCCTCTCTGAGTAACCTTTTCCAACAGTCTAGTAGTCCAGGAGTCTTCCTCCTAGTGAGAATGTTTTTCCTAATATCCAACAAATTTCCTTTGCTGCAATTTGATTGGCTGCCTTTGGCAGTGCTCAGCATGCTGGAGGCATCTGGGAGTGGGCCCAGCCTGCTGACTTCAGCCATTTCAGGCATCCCTGTGCCCTCCTCACCAATAAGAGAACATGTGCTCTGTTCACTCCTGATTTATTCTTCGCATCCTAGAGAAATGTGGGAAGGTTTGATCAATTCCACCTCGGGCTTTTGGACTGTCTGTACTAGCTAGCTTATGTCTACTATCAATATCAGAAGAGAATCAGTACCCTTACATCTTTGGGGAATACCAATATTCAATTGTTCAGGAAGAATTGAAAAACCATATCAGAAATTCGTATGATATTCTTTTAGCTGGCTGCAAACCTTGTTCCATCAGGGTCTATATTTTCAAGTTTTACTTCATTCCCCTGAAGAAAGGCCTTTTAAATTTGTGTGTGATTACCTAAATTAAAACACTTCAGCATAATTACAGCAAATGATATTTTTCCCAAATTCATTTTGTCATCCGTTGCATTACTTTAATAATGTAATGATGAGCTTCAGACATGGCGAACTCATCAGGACTTAGTCCTGTGCTCTTAATTTTTTTTTAATCAAAGATGTTGCAAATGAGAAAATTAGATCTTAAGTTGGAAAATGGACTGTTTTCATTACAAAGATAACATTAGTGCATAATTAGACTGCATACACACAACTGCATATCAGAGCATAGCAATACATAAAAAATATTTAAAAATAATTAGCTGACCTTTTCACAAACTATTTTCAATGGCAGAACTATGACCTTCTTAGATTGTGCTCTGAACTTTTGGCATGCCATTGATTGCAGAATCAGTGTATGTAATGAAAGTAAGACTTAGGATGCCATAGACTATTTCACAAGGCAGAGATGACAGTATTTGAAATGCGTTGAAAGCTCTAATGTAAATTATTTAGACTGCTTTCATGATGCAAGCCTCTCTGCTTGAAGAGAGTAATCAATTCTCCCATTTGATAGGGATTTTAATTGGAAACAACAGCCAAAGGTGCAAAGACTGTTCAGCTTTCTAATTCACTGGCCATTTAATTGGGGCTAACCTAATATTTCTATTGTTGCTGAATATATTAGATAGAGGAAAAGAATTACATTAAGATGATTTAACAAAGGATTTTGCAGCAGGAAACCCTTAAACCTTAAGCAGTGTGTTGAAAACACTGAGCATGTATATTATGGGGATAATTATCCAGCCTTGAAACAATATGGTATGATACATACTTCTATCCATCACCAGTGGTGGAATGTACCTTTCATTGCTATGAGCAGTAAACTACACATTTCAAATTGAAGGAAACATCTGCAGAGGATCTACTTCATTGGTTTGTCAATTGACTGTTTCTTATTAGTTTCTTAAACTGACATAATTCAGCAACATAAGTGCAAATATGTCTTTTCTTAATACACCATAACTCTTATAACACAAAGCAGCGTTTGCAAAAGAGGCTTTAAAGGCTAGCTGTTTAAAATCCTGTAGACACAAATATAGAGCAAGCTGTATTAAACACATAAAGGTAAAAGTTTTTGCTGATCTATACCCTAAAACAGGTTTTTTGCAGAGTTACAAATAGGCCTTTAAGATAAACTAGAAAAAGCTTGCAGTTGTCTCCATAAGTGTGTATGTGTTTATGTTAATGAGTTTAGAAAAAGAAATGCAGAAGGAATTGTTGAGAAAAAAAAATGCCACTACATCAAGGTCAAGTGTGTCCAGTATAAAATATATTTTTATGACATGAAGGCTAGAACCCTGTCCTTTTCTGAAGTCCAAGAAACTGGGAGTGGTGATTATTTGAACTGAGCTATTATCTCTAGAAATAATGTTTCTGAAGAAGCTACGTTAATGAGGTAAGGCCTGCTGATCTGCTAATTAAAAATCTAAAAATAGAAGTAGTGATAAATGTGGTGTCAAAATTCCCTGGCAAAGAATTTCCATACGTTAACAGTGATCAATGCACAGCTCTGACTTCATGACACTGCAGATTCATTTAATGAACCTCCTCTTTTATCTGTTAATTACTATCATTCTCTGGATTAAGGCTATTTCACATTGGTGGAGGATCCTTGCAGTGTCTAGTTCCAGTTTATTTATGAATATTTCTTAGTTTGCTAACATGCTAGTATTTTGTTGGTGGGTTGACACACTTACCCTTATCTCAGGCTAATAAGAGCTTTTGTTTTGACATGGAAAACAGTTGCCTTACACTGGAAGGACCATTAAATTCAGGCTTTGCATCCTATGACTGAAAAACAAACCTGGGGACTCAAATATATAGAGTAAATAAGACAGAAAGTTAGACACCTAGGTCAGAATAAAATGATCACAGTATAAATTTAGATCCTCAGCTATTCTCGATCAGGGAGCTGCAGATCTTTTATGGGTGCTATGGAGTTCTGGACAATATTAGCATGGTCCAGTGTAGAAACACCTACACATGATTTACAAGATAAATCTGGAGATTGCACATAGGAATCCATGGTATCAAAAGCATTCTGAATTCTTTGCAACAGAAGAATAGCTCTATTATTTTTATGTAGTCAAGAAATGAGTGAAAACTAAAAGCTGCCATTTTCCAAGGAGTACTGGAGTCAGAATGGTTGAGAGACACAGATTTAGGTACTGCTCTTCTTAACTTTTGAGTGACTATCCCAGGAGGTCATGTGTCTTATCCCCATACATTCAATGAAGAAACCTAAAAGCAATTCAGGTTTAGGTGTTTAGATGCTCTTCACAGGGAATAGGGGATGTTAAGCATGGCCAAAGGTAAGGCACAGGAGTATGTCTGCCTGAACACCCATCTCTCTCAGGAGCTTAGACACCTGACTCAAGCTCTCCATAAGGCACCTCAGTTAACTTGTAGATCATAATGACTACACCAACATCTTTGGATAGTTGTGTAGTGGCTCTCTGAAAGTAGGAAAACCTAGTTTCACTTGTATTGTCGTTTCCTCCATCTCCTGTTTGCCCAATACTCTAGGAATTAGACCACTTGTCCAGAAAGATTGAGATCAAAGGCCTTCTCACCGTGAAGGGATTTCAAACCATATCTCCCATTTCCCAGAATACCCTACCGATGAGGCTATGAAACAGAGTAGGTGAGAGGACTGTTGAAGCTGGGCACCTGGGCAGCCAAGATTGAGGAATTGAACATGCCAGATAGAGACCAAGCTGAGGAGATGCTGGGCAAGTATTTTTGTGGTTTTGGACTTGTTTGGAACAGGAATATATTCAAGTCTTCACTGCTAGGGTTATTTCTGTTTTTCAAACAATTTTACATTACCCAGTATAATATAAATTGCCTAAACCATGTTGGGAGCAGAAAAGGAGGAGTCTGCTGGTATCAACCAGCATGTACTCAGTAGTGAGCAGTCGCTGGCTCTTGTTCCTGCTCTCAGAAGTCTTCTGTATTTACATTAAAGAGCCATTGTCCTCACCTAGGCTATTCTATAGTCTACTGCAGTGATTCTCAAGTAGGGTGACAAGGGCCTATGGAAAAGCCTTGACAGTCTGCATATAGAAAAGGAAGTCTTAGTGCTTGAATAAAGTCAAGACTGAAGAACCTGAGAAGCTGAAGCTAAACAAGATAGAAGTGATGCTGGTGCACAGAAAAGCATCACTGGGGGGTGGGGGAGGGGGAGTTGCAGCCTCATTGCAATCTCTTTGAATAGGAAGTTCTAGAAGTGGTAAATTCAGTCCATAAGTGAAGAGTGCTGCATGCTGGTAGCCTCTCACACAGCAACATCTGGGAGCAATGTTTTCTGTCATCTCTAGTTGGCTAAGAGATTCAGTCTCAGCCTGCCAAACAATGATTTGTATTCAGTTATAGAAGCTTTCATCACCTTGTGTCTCCACTACAGGAATTTAGTATAACTAGGCTTGAAGCCATCTGCTCTTAGGAAACTCTGGATAATACAGAAGTCTGCAGTCTGTCTCCTCAGCAACAGAGACTACAATAAGTTGTCAAACATGTCCTACACACTTTACAATGGCTTCCCACAGAACATTTAGTCAAGTTCAAGGTCTCGCTCCTTATTAAGGTGATCAATAATTTGGCCTCAAGATATATAAAAGATCACCTAATGCTCTAGGATGTGAACTAGGTCAACAGCTCCATGCCTCAGGCACAGTGGATCTTTCTACCATAGGGCAATGCTTGTCAGAGCTTCCTTGGGCTAGACCAAACTATGGATTACAGTCCTCTAGGTAAAGACAGTCGCCCTCTCCCAAGTGAAAGGCACATTTCTTGAATCCTGCTTTCTGTAACATATACATATTGAATTTTTGAAATGTCATATTGTAGTTTTAAAAAGACGCCTTTCAAAACTAGGACAATATACTAAATACTTCTCCCTTTTAGGAAAAGAGAAATGAAAGATCTTCACCACAGCACTTTGATCATTCATAGAGATATAGCATTTATGGCCCAAAGATACCATTAGATCATTTATCCTAACTTCCTGTATATCACAGGCTATTACATTTCACCCAGCTACCCTCATATTCAGCCCAGCTATTTGTGTCTGACTAAAGCCTAATTTGTGTTTGACTAAAGCATATTAATTCATTCATTATGGAAAAGAGCCAGGTAAAAAGGATCTATGTTTACAGAAAACATTGGAAAAAGTAGCAAAAAACACAGGCTGGATGTACAGGTGTCGAGAGCTATCCTAACACGGGCCTAAGCTGAAATAGAAATGCAATGACTGGTTCTTGAGAATGAAATAAGTAACTAAACGTTAGGTGCAGACATCAAACATGCTTACCCCAAAGAAATTTTACTTCGGTGAAAGTAGACGTCATGTACACTCTGCTCCATCTGGGAGTGGTATTACATCTTGGAAATGAAGTCGCACAGATGTAAATATTTATTACATCGACACAACAGTTGCATGTCAGCTTTTAGCACAGTTGGTTGCTCAGTATAAACTGGTTACTCTGCCATTTTGTGGTAGAGGTTGTAGTAGTATTAGATTCAGGCAGTTTGTGTGGGGCAGCAGGTCATGTGTTTGCTCCTTATTAGGGATTAAATATGCTACAAACACAAATTATGGTGAATAATCCCACATTGTCCATTTTGGGTCCATAGTTTCGTAGTAGCTAGGGTCAGGAGAGACCTGAACAGATCATCTAGCCTGACCCCTGCCACGGGCAGGAATGAATGCTGGGTTCACAAGACCCCAGACATTTACCTGTGTTTTATTTACAAGGGTTATAAGCCTGGGACTGGAAGCATGGGATCCTAAAGAACAAAAATGTGGTACTAAATTGGGCTAGGTAGATGAAAAGCAGAGTGAACTCCCATATTTCCTTAGTATATTTGCCTGGAACAATTTTAATAACAAAATAGCAATTATTTAATGTATGCTTATTGTTAATGCCTGTCAGAGATCTGCTAACAGGCATTTAATTTTCCACTCTCAGAATTATCTTGGCTGCAGCATGCTTGTCTTTTTAATTGTATCTTTTCTCTGACTTGACCCTGGAGTAAGATGATTTACCACCTGTGCTCTTACCTTTGACTGTGCCAACCTAATCGGTTAAAGATTTAATCAACCATCCACAAAGTCAATGTCTCATTTTCACCTTTACTTATTTTGTATGAAGCAACATTGATCACTAGTCAGATGATCATTTCAGATTATATGGTTTTGTCTGCACTGATAGGCACTGCACTATATGTGGTTTTTATTTCAATACGCTGCCTTTTCAGTGACAGAGGTTCTTTGCTGCTCCTATTGTTATGAGAAGGTTGTATTCATAACCCATATATTTTCATGAGTAACCAGAGCACATGATGAAATGCAACCTCTTTATTATGTATTCACAAATGTTCATGAAGTTTGTATTGCCATCTTTCTATTATGCAGTTACTTTGTTTCTACACATTGTGTCTATCCCATAGAATGACAGGTAGATAGAAAAGTATGTCTGGCATCAGTCTAGATTTTCTTTCGTAGAAGTGATAGTCCTATGGTATCCTAGAGATTGGCTATTTATATTAACCTGATATCAGCAAGCCAGTCTAACTATGCTCTTAAGACTCTTGCTTTCCACAGATTTTCTACCCAATTTCCAGAAATGCACACTTGATAACAGTGGAGTTTGTTCAGGCACAAGTCAGAGAAGAATTTGGTCCCTTGTAGCATTTATAATATAATTGCCTCTCTGTTGGTTGTAGAACCTCTCTGCTGGTTGCATAACTGGTGAACTTTAGGAATGAAATCCTGGCTGTACTGAAGTCAATAGCAAACTCCCATTAATTTCACTGGATCAGAATTTGTTACCTGGTTTAAATAGAATTCTTTCAGTCTCTGAAGGCTCAAAACAAGTTCAGCAGAGAGGTAAATAGGCAGATAAGCCATAGTCTGTAGTTACACACATTCACTGGCTTTCTACAACTAAGGTTTGAATAACAGATTTTTCAGTTCAGTAGCAGAATTGAAATACCAATTAAAATTAGGTCACCTTTTGAAGGGGGAGGAGGGGTTCTTGGGTATTTGTCTCTTTCTCTCACCAAAATTAAACATGAATTTTTCTCTTTTGTCAGAAATCTCAAAGTGCTTCATTTTTGGCCCTTGTAATAAAAGAGAAGGAAATTAAGGGTTAGTGGTGACAGCTGCCCATTTACTCATTAGGCAGAACTCTCAATGGGGATGTGGAAGATTTGGTTTACATGCCTTTCTCTGTCTGAGGGTATCTGAGCCTATATCTCCCTCCCACACTGAAGCATGCCTAACCACCAGGCTTCCGTCAGAGTGTAAAAGAGAGGATGTTGGGTGTGGTGGTAAATTGCTCTCAGTCTCTCCGGTTAATTTGCTTCACCTTATACAACAGAGTGGCATCTAAGGGCTTGTCCACAAATGCAAGCACATGCACTTGCAGCAGCTTAAATAGGTGTGACACAAATTTGAGCCAGGGATTTTTGCCTCAGTGCACGTGCCCTGACAAGCACTTCGGTGTGGGGCAAGTTGTGCCACTTGGGGCAAAATAACCATGCCCAACTCCTCCTGGATCTGTAGCCGGGGGGAGATAGAGCTTGGGCCCAGGACCTATCTGGGGACACTATCCCTTGTGCCAACTGGACTGCTGAAGCAACCCTGACCTGGAGTGGCCCCTGCCCCCTCCACCCACTGCAGCAGTCTGGCAGTGGGGGCTGCTGCCACTTGCAACAGTGTCCACCCCCTTGGACTTGCAGCCCCATGACTACATGCCTGCCACACCCAGATGGGATTCTCCCATTCTGCCATCTGGCCAGTTATTGCCCAGAAGATGTCCTCCTTGTGGTGGCCTGTTTTGAACTCTCCAAGTGTGTCCTCTTGGCCCCAAACAGCCAGAAGGTCAGGCACCTCATCTCCCCTGCAGCTGGGTCCCCAGTGCTGGCTCTGAACAGGCTCCTCTGCCCAAGTCTCACCATGTGTCTCACCAGCAGAGATCCTGGTGTTCTCTGTTCAAAAAACTTCAAATTCTCTGATAAAAAACCAGAATTCTCTCATAAAATACCCAAAATAGTGTTCTTTCACTATTAAAATGCAATGCTACTATATACAGAGAGATCAGTTGGGCAATGTTTTATTGATATATGTACAAGTTTAAACCAATTTGGAAGCCTACCGGTGTCTCTATTATCGTAGTAAAATAAATTCTACATATCTATACACTTTGGCATTTACTTTTGACTTTTTTTGTCATAGAAAAATCAGAGCTGCCCATACCCCTTCACCCACCAGGATGTGCAGTGCTAAGCAGCACCGATATGCCAGTGCCCTGCCCCTGCCCTTGCCCCTCACTTCCAACCCACAGCCTGTCCCCTGCCCCAGTCCCTGCACTCCTGACCCACAGGGCCAGGTATGTGGGTGAGGGGTTTGTGAAGGTGACTTGGGGTGTGGGTTTTGTGAGTGGATTGTGGGGGGCCATGTGGGCAGGGGGCTGCTTAGGAGGGATGGGTCCCCCCTGGCACAGCTCATTGACTGCATCCCCAACAGGGCCCACATGCCTCCCACAGCAGCTGCAGCCATCGGGGCACTCGGGGCAAATATGCAGTGCAGGGAACTTTTTTTTTTCCCAGCGTGCCTCTTGCCACATCTCAAACTGCTTTAAGACACGGCAAGAGGCACACGTGAGGTTGTCTGGATGCACCCTGAGAGACTAATAACTCATTCATCAAGGTGCCTTGCCTTCTCCTTGTATGCATATTAACACAGCTAGCTACCTTTTGTCACCTTGCATAAAATACTTAGTCACAGGAGCAGGGATTTAAACCCAGAAGTTCCACCTCCCAGGTAACTGTCCTAATCTTTTCCTTTTGCTCTATCTCCCCCCCTCCCTCAATGAATATTTAAATTTGTTATACAATGTGAAACAGGATCAGTAGGAGATGCTGACAGCATGATACTTCACAATACTCTATGGCCTGCTGGTTCAGGCACTCTTTTAAGAGCTGGAAGATATGAGTTTGAGTCCTCTCAGGAAGATGAGGGAATTCAACCCAGTTCTTTCATCTTGATTATATGTCATAATCCTCAGGTTATTCTGTTAATGGAGAACAGCCACTGTACCTAGCCTTTCATTTTATTTCCTTAAAAAAGAAAACAAATGTAAAACCAAAATGCTGTGGAACTAAATTAACTTTGAAGTAGCTTGACATTAAAAAAAAAAAAAAAGTGTGGTGTTTTGCCTGGCTCAAAAGTACTGTTTAGAGATGGATAGGATGAGGATCTTCTCAGTTTAGGGTTCAATACAAAGTTTATTTGCATGTTATAAGGCAGAGGCCCATTAGTCCAAAAATGGAACCAAATTTAGCCTCATCAACTGTTGCCTCGACTTTTACTTTATCTGAGATACAAACTATTTACTTGCTACTTGTTCCTTTATTCTGAGATCAGGGGGTGTTTTAGGAACTTCATGGGCATCGGTTTAGGTCTACAGGGGTCCTTAGCTGTCTCTACTACCACCAAATGGGATATGCTACTAAAATTGGCATAAGTCCTTTGTAGGAACAGCTTGATTCCAAAGGATCCTTTACATGGTGTGTCCTACTTTCAAGACATGGAGTTAAAAATTTGAGACCACTGGGCTAACATACTGTTAAATGCAGCCAAAACATAGCCTGGTTGTAAAGGTTGCTTACTTTCTAGGCCAGTGCTCATCAACCTTTTTAGATTCAAGGCACTCCTCCCTAGACTCAAGGCACCCCTGGGAAAGTGCCACTTCTTAGCTATTACTTGTTTCTTGCTCTATTTTTTTATAGTCAATTCTTTTGTTGCAAAGAACTCAGAAAGACCACAAGCTTGAACATTTCTGATGCCATGGAATCTCTGGAAACCCATTTGAAATCTCTGGGTTTGTCTTGTAAATTGTGTGTAGAATTATGGTTCAGAATCACTATTCTAGACCTCCTTCCTCTTGCACCTGCATCTGACCAACACCATACCAGGTTACTTAGGTTGTATGAATAGTGACCCAGAACAAGTCAAATACTCCTCTTTTAAATGTGCTCAGATCCACAGTAGTTGTTCTCTTGATGTTATCAAGCAGTAGAATTTCTCTCAATGTGCACAACTCATTTATATTAAAACATTGGGACATAGTACTTCTTTGATCTGGAAAATTAAAACTGCTTGATCCTAGGCAAAATATAAGAACTTAGAAATATATTAAATGTAAATTAAAAGAGACCGTCAAACTTGAAATATTGATGTACTAAATGAAACTGATACAGGTACTAATATAAAGATTAGTACCTGTAACGATCACATATAAAGATCATAAAGTTGTTAATCTCTAAGAAGCTTTGGTAAAATAAAAAGATGAAATTCTGGCTCCATTTAAGTCAATGGACAATCACTGGAACTATTCTTTAACTTGAAGCTTAAAACGGATTGAATTTTTGAGGAAAAAAAGAATCCTTATAATTTAATATTTTGGTAGCATTTTATATTAGGTAATACAAACATCTATTCTTACAAAGAACAGTTAAATGTACACTGTTTTTTTAGGAAATAAATAAAATAATACTTCATAATGGGTGACAAGGTAGAAAATCTTTTTGGACTATTTTAGGTTGTAAAAAATAAATAAATAAAGTCTCTTATATTCGCTAAGTAGAAATTCATCTATTCCTACAAGGTATGCTGCATTCCCCCCCCCCCCTTTTTTTGCATGCTTTTCAGTTTATAATGAATACGATGCCACAATCAAATGCAAAGGAAATACTTTGCATGGCTTATTGCATAGAGAAAATAGCATGCTTTATGTTTTTGCTAGATAAACTCTGTGGAAATAAATATGAAAGGTACCTATCCTAGCCTCCTGGAATATTTATTCACATGAATGTGGTGCCTTGTTAGAACTGCTTTTGGGTGCATAGGAGGGAACCCAGTCATAACAAGAAGAAAACAAGGAACTAATTATATAAATCATTTATGTAAGTTCTGTCAATCAAACTAGGACATTTTGTATACAAGGATGTCCACCTTTGCCAGGAACACTTCCCATAATACACAGTGAATGCTACGCAAACAAATATTGTGCATACGTTTGCAAATAATTTAACACCTGACAGTAAGGAAGAAACTTATGAAAGATTCCAATCTGTATACAGGTAATGTCCACTGGGTACGGATATAGAAAGGGTAGTTTTCTGATTGGAGCCTACAGTCTTCTAAGAGGCATAAACATCTGACTCTTCTACTAAAGATGATGGTAAAAAAGAAAAAGGTAGGAATGATGTATTTTTTTCAGACCAGCTAACACTTAATTCTTATATCTGAGGGCAGTGCTGCTCAGATACAACAGGGCTGGATTAAGGCATTGGCATTATAGGTCCATGTACATAGGATCACAACTCCTGAAGTCATTTCCTTTCATTTATCTATCCCCTGTGGTTATAAAGAAAACCTTGAAAACATGAACCAAGAGTAATTAATACAATGGTGTCTTCCTGTGCCAGCAGAAAACATTAAACAATATTTTTTAAGAGGTGAAAACCACATTGCACAGCTCAGTAGTGAGTTGCCTTCAAGATCCACTGCTCTTGGTCTCTAGAAAAGGCCAGTACGCATCAGAAGGAGAAAACTGCAGTAATAAATCTACCCCGATAACAGCAGTAAATATTTACCTCTCCACCTCCATTCTTAGGAGGATTTGGGGGTTACTTAGGATTTTTGGGAGCGGATAGCAGTTCAGTGAAGGCACAATACCAGAAAAGTGGAGTTGTCATTGTCCCCATGTCATTGTGTATTGAGCCCAGAATTGTAAAACCAATCTGGTCTATTATAAACTGTGTTCTTATTGCATCTTGTAAAAAACTCAGAATTTGTTTCATGAGAACTTTCACTATTTCTAAACTTGGTTTCATTCCAAATTGGAACAAAACCAAATATTTTCAAGATTTCTCACAAGACAGAAATTCTGCAGTTTTCAGTGTGAGAACACTGACACATGCTGTTTTTGAAACAAAATATGTTCCCTAGGACACTGGCAGGTGCTGCTCATTTGTTTCCCTTTTGCTTTTCTGAGGTGTGAAACAGTGAATCTGACAAGAAGCATGCCAATTTAGCACAAGGATCTGATGCCTTTTGTGGACCTGACAAAGGGCAGTCCACATCCAAAAGACTGGCTGACATGTCTCCCAACTATACAGTTGTTCCCATAACACAGGGGGACCAAGTTTTTTGGCAGGTGTGCCAGAAATTTGCCCTTCACCCTCTCCAAATGTCACTCGGAACCGTTTTCCCTTTTGCTGCTCTACTGTGTGCCCTATCTACTCCTGTGCTGCCTGTCCACTCCCTGATCTGCTGCATGCCACACAGAAAGGCTGCCCATGCCACTTATACATAATAAAAAACACTTTTTTATTGCAGTTTGGCCAATACTGCAATAAGAGATATGAGCAAAAAAATTCTTGCCTCTGGTCAGTTTTTCAGTCATCAGCTTCCAAGGTTTCCAGTGTCCATGGCTCCAAAACAGGGTCACTAAGTGGACTGCCCTGAGACTCTGACTGCGAAGCTCCTGGACCTTCTGTCTCCATGATATACCGAGTTCTCAGAGTTTCTTGTTCCCCTACTGCATGTCTCCGAGGTTCTGAGGTCCCCATCTTAGGCAAGTCAGTGCACATGGTGAAACTGCCCTGAGGTCACAAATCAGGGTGGGCTGCTGCTGATCCAGAGAGAGGTGTGGTGGCACAGTCATATGCCCCTTTTAGACCATGCTGTGGGAGAGCAGCCAGAATTCAAAGCAGGTAAGCATACAGCAATCCCCTCCCTCAGCCCTCCTCTTCCTCCACCAATATTCAGTGGCACCTCCCCTCCCTTCTCATTCCCACTCCTGCCACTGCCCCTGACTGTTCTGGGGTGGAGGAACTCCACATCCATTTCTGACCTACTCCAGCCAGGCTGCCCAGGGAGGCATCAGCAGCAGTAGAGGAAGGGTGGGGGTTCTCCCTCTCTGCCTGATCCTCCTGGATATTCCCCCCAACCTAGGAGCAGGCACAGGGAAGAAGAACCTGTCCACCACTGTCACTATCTTCAGCTGAGCCTGGGTTTCCACATAGCTGACCCCTGCAGCCCTAGCTAGAGAGGGGAAGGAGTGGCCAGGACAGTGGCATGTTGGTCTCCCCTTTGCCCAGAGGCACAAATAGGGAGGGTGTAGGGGTTCGGAGAGGAATGGGAAGGAAGGGGGTTGCCACCGAGCATGGAGGGGGAGGAAGAAGCTACCAAGTGGGGAGGTGGTGGAGGAGATTCGTATTTGATTAAAGGATTTCAAAGAAGTCCTGGCTGCTGCTTCCACAGCCTGGTCTACTACCCTGGTGGGAGGGAACCTGGTGGTTTAGGCACCTCTGCAGCACCGGTCATGACCCCCACACCCCCCTTTTTAAAATCCTGGATCTAGATTCATAGATTCATAGATTCATAGATGTTAGGGTCGGAAGGGACCTCAATAGATCATCAAGTCCGACCCCCTGCATAAGCAGGAAAGAGTGCTGGGTCTAAATGACCCCAGCTAGATACTCGTCTAACCTCCTCTTGAAGACCCCCAGGGTAGGGGAGAGCACCACCTCCCTTGGGAGCCCGTTCCAGACCTTGGCCACTAGAACTGTGAAGAAGTTCTTCCTAATGTCCAGTCTAAATCTGCTCTCTGCTAGCTTGTGGCCATTGTTTCTTGTAACCCCCGGGGGCGCCTTGGTGAATAAATCCTCACCAATTCCCTTCTGTGCCCCCGTGATGAACTTATAGGCAGCCACAAGGTCGCCTCTCAACCTTCTCTTGCGGAGGCTGAAAAGGTCCAGTTTCTCTAGTCTCTCCTCGTAGGGCTTGGTCTGCAGGCCCTTGACCATACGAGTTGCCCTTCGCTGGACCCTCTCCAGGTTATCCGCATCCTTCTTGAAGTGTGGCGCCCAGAATTGCACGCAGTACTCCAACTGCGGTCTGACCAACGCCCTATAGAGGGGAAGTATCACCTCCCTGGACCTATTTGTCATGCATCTGCTGATGCACGATAAAGTGCCATTGGCTTTTCTGATGGCTTTGTCACACTGCCGGCTCATGTTCAACTTGGAGTCCACTAGGACTCCAAGATCCCTTTCCACCTCTGTGCCACCCAGCAGGTCATTCCCTAGGCTGTAGGTGTGCTGGACATTTTTCCTCCCTAGGTGCAGCACTTTGCATTTCTCCTTGTTGAACTGCATCCTGTTGTTTTCTGCCCACTTGTCCAGCCTATCCAGGTCTGCCTGCAGCTGTTCCCTGCCCTCCGGCGTGTCCACTTCTCCCCATAGCTTTGTGTCATCTGCAAACTTGGACAGAGTACATTTCACTCCCACGTCCAAGTCGCTGATGAAGACATTAAAGAGTATCGGTCCAAGGACCGAACCCTGCGGGACCCCACTGCCCACACCCTTCCAGGTCGAGACTGACCCATCTACCACGACTCTTTGGGTGCGACCCTCTAGCCAATTAGCCACCCACCGGACTGTGCAGTCATCCACATCACAGCCTCTTAATTTGTTCACCAGTATGGGGTGGGATACCGTATTGAAGGCCTTCCTGAAGTCCAGGTATACGACATCCACCCCTCCTCCTGTGTCCAGGAGTTTCGTAACCTGGTCATAGAAAGAGACTAGGTTGGTCAGGCACGATCTGCCCGCCACAAACCCATGCTGGTTTCCCCTCAGCATAATTTGTCCTGCCGGGCTGTCACAAATGTGAGCCTTGATAATTTTTTCAAATACTTTACCAAGGATGGAGGTGAGACTGACCGGCCTATAGTTGCCCGGGTCCTCCTTCCTCCCCTTTTTGAAAATGGGGACCACGTTAGCCCTTTTCCAGTCCTCCGGGACTTGGCCCGTGCGCCACGAGCATTCGAATATTCCCGCCAGTGGCTCTGCAATGACGTCGGCCAGTGCCTTCAGCACCCTCGGATGGAGCCCATCCGGGCCTGCCGACTTAAAGGCATCCAGTTCTTCCAAGTGACTCTGCACCACCTCAGGATCTACGCATGGAAGTCTGGCGCCTTGCTGCTGCCTCTCTACAACCCCAGTGAGAGACTTGTCGTGCCCCTCGCTTAGGAACACTGAGGCAAAGAACTCGTTGAGGAGTTCAGCCTTGTCCCCTCTTATCTGTCACCAATTGCTTCTGCCCATTTAGCAGGGGTCCTATTCCTCCCTGGGCCTTCCTTTTACTCCCTATGTATCTAAAAAACAATTTCTTGTTGTCCTTTACTTGGGTTGCCATCCTCAGCTCCATGGTAGCTTTGGCCCGCCTAACTGCCTCCCTACAAGCACGAGCAGAGGAGGTATATTCATCTTTAGTGATCTCACCCTGTTTCCACTTTTTATGTGCTCCCCTTTTGGCCCTTAGGCTGCCCTGGATTTCTCTGGTCAGCCATGGAAGCCTCCTGGCCCCTTTCCCTCTTTTGCCTCGCTCGGGGATCGTCTTGCTTTGTGCTCAAAGGATCGTTTCCTTTAGGCACAGCCACCCTTCTTGGGCACCCATCCCATCAAAACTCCTACTCTGCAGTGCTTCCTTGACTAATCGCCTGAGTGCAATGAGATCAGCTTTCCTAAAGTCTAGCACTTTCACCCTACTAGTTACCTTACCCACTTGCCGTCTTATGTTGAATTCTGTCATAAGGTGATCACTGACTGTAGAGGACAAGACAAATGGCAAAAATTCAGACAGGCAAGTTTTGAAGCCTGCTCTATCAGAAAATTCTTTAAAAGTGATATTTTTCTGTTAACCTCACTGTAAAAAGTCATATAATTTAAAGTGAATGTATTACTTATGAAATTATCCATATTGTAAAAAGAGCATACCTTTGCAATTGACAGAATATCTGATGTACCAAGTAGCTCCCCACATTGGAGCCCATTGGTGGCCAAGCTTGCCATGAAGAAAACAAGTGGTGTAATCAAAGGGTATTTTATTTATTTATATCTATTTAGACTTTCGCTTTGCTGACATGATGGCAGGTTCAGTTTACAGATAATAATCAGGGTTGCTTTTGTGATGTGAACAGTTATCCACCAAGAAATGTGCTTAGACCACCAGTTTATTTCACATAAGCTAATGAACATACGATAAGATCTTTGTTCAGTACTGGCCTGGTCAGTATTTGAATTGCTGATGACCAGAAGTGAACAGTTTATGGTGCTACTCCCTGGAGCCATCTCTGGATAAATTAGTCTACATGTAAAATGTATAAATATAGTGAAACCGTAGAAAGTTGTACAACATTCTTGGACTGACCTCCACATAATCACTACTGTTAGATTGAGTACATATCTGGCAGCTCCTCTACACAGAGTGGCATTTTTGCCAATGGCAAGGAGCAACTTGTGTTACATAAAGCCTATTGAATAAACTTCCTGGTCATTCAGATATAAGGAGATCTAGTTTCCTCTTATTCAGGTTAATGGCAGATTTACCAGCTCTCCTTGAGCTATAAAGAAAGATCCAAGAAGGCACAACACTATAACTTAAACTGTTTGTAACTTTTCTCCCTTCCAGAGTAAGCTCCCTAGTGCTTATCAGTATTTTAAAGTACCACTTCAGTTATTACTGAATTGATTTAATTTCCTTTCTCCCGGAGTATTAACATAAAGACATTTATTTAATACTCCTGGCCCCAGACTCTTAATACACATTGAAACTAAGTCAGTGAGATATGACTATAGCTACTAACATTTCAAACTCTGGTATTGTGAAAAAAATGTCATTTAGTTTTAATCAAGAACAGCCTGCCTACCTAACATTTGTATCTTTAATGTTTTGAAATAAAATTCAGTATTACTACAGTGATGTTTATTAAGTATATTTAAAGTATTTTATTTTAGTATATTTTAAAATTAAAAAACCCGTTTTCATCAGTTACCCCATCACATAATAATATGCTTTAAGAAAGCATATAACTTAGTGCATCTCAACCCCCAGGGGCACAAGAAAGGATAGGAAATTAACTTTCAGGGTTAAGGAAGCCCAACTACTATACAGACTCACCTGGAACAATTGTCTAGGGGCCTTGCTCAATCTGAAGGTATAATTCAAAAGAAAAAATGCATAACTGCCCAGATGCTGGAGATAAAAATTTAGTAGGGTTTATCTCCAGCACCTGGGAAGTGGGGTATCTGACAACATAACCATTTATCTCCACAGCCCTCCCCTTACTGTATTTCATCCCAATTAAAGTCCTTCCATTTCTGCCCCTTCGAACACAAGGTTAACATTGGCCCCATCCTATCCCTGTAGGCTCAGCATTATTAAATTTGCAATTCCTCCTTTGTCCTATCACCAAGACAACACTCCACAGGGCTGTTCACCTTGAGTACTTCCTCCCTCCTGGCTGCTGATATCTGTTTCTTATCATTCTCCCTCTACACCCAGATCATTCATTAGCTTCCTCATATAAGCAACAGGCTTCCACCCTGTTCCTTGCCCAACCCTTCCCCCTCAAAAGATGGTAGAGACCAATGCAATCCCAAACCCCTTCATTGTCTGTCCTAAGTTCTCTCTTTTAAGTTCCTTTCCTCCCCACCTACCACACCCTCTGCAGGTGCCACTAGCAGGGGCAATTACTGAAACCATCTTTTCTGGCTGATCATCCCATATCAACCTCAGCCAAATGATTCCCCTCAAAGCTCTGCACTCATCCAAGAATGGAGGGGCTTTTAAAGTTGTTATACTAACATTTGGGAGGGCAGTCACCTGTCCTTCTGACAGTAAGTGCAGAGAGGAGGAGGGAAGGAAAACAAGGTCCTTAATTCCCTTCGGTGGGCTTCCCTCATTGTGAGTTGTGGTGTGAGGACTGTACAGACAGGAACAGAAAAATATGTCAAGCATAAAGGTTCAATGGTGTGGCCATTGCAACTGAGCTGATATAGAAAGGGAAATAATTATGTTTTAGTGTTGATTAGGGAAACAAGTTACTAACCAGGGAATACATCATTCCCTAGTTTGTTCCTGGAGGAGTACACTTGTGTGCTGACCTTATACGGGGCAGGTTGTAATTGTACAATCTAGCGTTTATGTGCAATTTCAATTGCATGCCCCCACCCTACTAAGAGGATTTTGTTATTGTGCAATGAATGACACAGCTGAGATAAGTGTTCTCTCACAATCACATACATGCCCTTGTTTATCTTGTCACTGAAAAAGAGCTGCAGTGGAGTTCAGTGGCCAAATTACATCAATAGGTTTACTTGGTAATGTTCAGCATATATTCATATTTAATTCAAATTGAAACCAAAATGCATTCTAAATGCTTAACAACATTAGTTTGACCCCCAAGTAGGTGGTACGTGTCCATGAGTAACTGTGAGAAACAGCATGTTTTCTGTTTCATTATCATCTTTTTTTTTTTTCAGTCTGCCTCTTCACTACCTGCTCAACAGACAGATGAGTCTCTTATCAGAAGTAGCAGATGGCAGCATCAGTCTGTTTGAATTTTCAGACATGTACTTGGAAAACATTTTCTTGAATTTTGTTGAAGTGTGTTTTATTACAGCATGATGCAAGATGCAAGCAGGGGAATAGCAGAACTTGTATTCAGGGTGCATTTTTAAGCCTTGTTTATGCAGGTGTGTACCCCTTCCTCAGCCTAGTGTAAAAAGCACAGTCATGCACATAAAGCTAAGTAGACATGAAGGTTCATTAGTTACTGTTTGTTTAAAATGTAAAGTGCACACCTCTTCATGACTGTGGATGCGTGCACATGCACACACACAAACTCACTGTCCAGTCTATTAAAGACATGCCTATGTGACAGATCTAATACAGTGCATCTCAACAATTAGAGAAGGCACCTGATATACCAACTAAACCAGGGATGCATAAGATTTTGTAATCTGCATCACAAGCTGTGAAGGGACTGCTTCAGTTAGTTAAATTATTAAACAGGTAATAAATATCATAGGCAAGGAACAAATGACATACCTGTTCTAATTAAATGGCAGGGTCTACATCACCAAGTCTCCCTAGAGAAGAAAGCAGTGAACATGGGAGTAGGGCAAAGATAATGTTATCCTATATTTCTGCTTCCTGATATTGGTGGATGCTAGAAGGTGAATTCTATTTATGGATGATGGTTGTAACAGGGAGCCTTCACAGGGATGGTCAGAAGTTGGCACGCCCACCTGTTTCTGGGCTAACCACCCATCTCGCTCTCCTGCCAGGCCTTGTTGTTTAATAATTGGTGTCTTAATTAGGTGAGAGGCTGCCTTTTGGCAGCCCTGTTCTCCTGGGCCTATGCATGCAGCCCCAACCACCCCTGTACTGCATCCCAAGCCTTGTAGATGGCATCTCAGGTCTTAATGCCTCCAGCCCCACACTGGGCCCTATAACCCTCCAGTCAGGACCCCAACTTTATCCTTCCTAATCTGGCAGCCTACTCCACCCTCATTCTGAGTTGCCAAGCTCCCTGCAGTCTTCCCTCTCTTGGGCGTGCCCCCCCCCCACCCCCAGACCTTTGGCCACACAGGTCTTGGCCTCATCTCCAAGGCCAGTTGGAACCCCTGGCCCTGGGCATCCCTCATGGTTGACCTGGCCCTTTTGACCCTTCTGGTCCTGGCCCCAGCACTGACCAGTCAAGGGTGCCTCAAGTCAGGCTTCTGAGCAACTAGCCCACACTCTCTTACATGGGTCTGCCTTCTCAGGCCCTACTATGGGATACCCACCCAGTTGTGGGGGCTGTGGTTATTAAGGCACCCCAGCCCACCTTTCACTGGGGTGGTAACTGGCCTGGCATTTTCTGGGGGCTCCCACACCACCAGGAGCCCCACCAGGCCACCCATCCCCAGCAGGGTGCAGTTTTAGGTCATGCCCAGAACCAAGAGCCTCCTAGCCATCCCCATAAGCCCTTGCCCTTGCCCTTACCTCCCCATGCTCCTGCTGCAGGTCAGCCAGGTGCTGTTTCCACTTCAGCTGGCAGCAACAATATCCCTTGTTCTCAAAATGGCTGCCACCATCAGACACCTGCTGACTGCCTGACTCTGCCCTTAAACTGGCAGGCACCCAAAGGTCTTTCACATACTGCCACAATGGACTTTCAAGAAGTGGTTTTGCCAGAGCCGGAGGATATCATAAGAAGCTTCATAGGAAGTAGGGCTGGAAGAGACCTCACAAGGTCATCTAATCTTGCTAAAGGCAAAACTGTCCCTGACTAAATGATCTCAGCCAAGTGTCTGTCTAACTTCCTCTTGAAAACTTCTAAGGATGAAAATTCTATAACCCGTTACAATGCTTGACCACCCTCATAGTCAGAAAGTTCTTCCTAATCTCCACCTTAAATTTCTCCTACTGCAACATTAGGTCACAGCTTGTCTCATACAGCCATAGAGAAAAGGCCATCTCCATCATCTCTATAGTCGCCCTTCAGGTATTTGAAGACAGTTATCAAATTCCTCCTCAGCCTTCTCTTCTCCAGGCTAAACAACCCCAGTTCTTTCAGCCTTTCCTCATATGCCTTGCCTTCCAGGCCCCTAATCAGTTTTGTTGCCCTGCATGGGACTCTTTCCAAACTGTCCACATCCTTCTTGAAGTGTGGGGCCCAAAATTGGACACAGTACTGCAGGTGAGGCCTCACCAGTGCTGAATATAGTGACAGAATCACTTCCCTTGATTTGCAAGTGACACTCCTGCTCACACAAACTGCTTGTTTTGCTGTTGGCTTCTTTTGCAACAGTAACATACTGTTTACTTATATTCATCTTATAGTCCACTGTAACTTCCAGATCTTTCTCTGCAGTACTGCAGCCTAGCCAGTCATTCCCCAGTCTTTTTGTACATTCAGTTACTCTATCCCAAGTGCAGGACTTTGCACTTGTCCTGGCTGAATCTCATCTGATTAACTGTGGACCATTTTTCTAGTCCATTCAGGTCATTCTGCATCCTAGCCCTAATCTCTAGAGTATCTGCAGCTCCATCCAACATGGTGTTGCCCACAAATTTGCTAAATGTGCCTTCAGTCCCAACATCCAAATCGTTAATGAAAATATTAAACAATACCAGACCCAGAACAAACCCCTGAAGAAATCCACTTAATACCTCCTCCCAGCTAGAAACTGAGCCACCGAGGACTACTTGCTGAGTATAGTGATCTGCTATGATGATCATAATTTGGTACCATTCCCTCTTGTCCCCAGGCCACCCTAATGGAAGCCACCCTAATACGAGAGGTTAGTCTCAGTTGGCTATCCCAGGTGAGTGGAATGCTCAGGTGCAGGCTCTAAATTCCCTTTGTGCTAGTGGACCAGCATAAAAGCTAACCAGCCCCCCTCCAGTAGGGCAGGGTCCCCCAAATCCCGGGCAGGGCCCCCTTATTGCCGTAAGAGCAGCTTCCTCGACGGCAGGCCCACTGCACATGCGTGCAGTTTAAAAGGGCCCGCCGACCGGGAAAAAGCCCAGTTAGCCTCGGAAGTGGCGAGAGACGTGCGGATGATAGCTCGCTGTGCCCCCGCTCCCCCGAAGCCCCCCAGAAACCCTCCAGTAGCCGCGGAGCCCCCCGCCTACCCCTAGCACAGCCGGGGTAAGCGGGGCCCGTGGAGAGAGGGGGCTAACCCCTTAGTGTGTGTGTGGGGGGCGGCGGCTGAGTGGAGCCCGGTCGGGTCAAGCTCCGCCCAGGCCCCTACTTCGCCCAGCCCCCCAGGGAGCCACGCAACCGGAGCCGCGTGAACAGGCTGCGCAAACAGGCGCACTTCTCTGCCGGCGCGTGAGTTAGAGCGGGAGGGCCCTGGACCCTGCCTGCGCACCCCCCAGGGTAGACAGCCCCAGCCGTAGCCAGCCTACCAAAGGCATGACACGGATGGGCATGCGCTGCACCCCGAGGGTCCCCTCGGGCTCCGCGGCCCCCCCTCCGGCACCTCAGAGACGGCCACTCAGACGGAGCCCTTGGTTCCAGGCTCCACGCAGACGGAGCCCCTGGCTCTCGGCTGCGGGGGCTGCCTGTCCCTTTTTCAGGCTCTGGGGCCTGGGAGTATGGTGACCTCCCCTTGCGGGGTCTGCTCCATTTTGGGGTCTCTGGTGCACCAGCTGGAGGAGCTCCAGGCCACAGTCCAGAGACTGCGTGCCATCAGGGACTGAGAGCAGGAGATAGACTCCTACTGCCAGGCCCTTCTCCCCCGGGAGGCAGAGGGTAGACCACAGTCTCCCTCCACGCCAAAGAAGGACTCTGGGACCTCCTGCTGTGTCCAGCCAAGGACATGGACCAAGGTGGTCAAGGGCCCTAAGGCCTGCTGCACCAAGGCCCCTCCCCCACTAGAACTGAGCAACAGGTATGCACCTCTTGCTGCCCCAGCAGAACCTGCTGAGTTGCCGGCCCCCACAGGCAACATGGGCCTAACTGCAGCTCCCGCCCCTGCTCTCCCCAAGACAAAACGTAAGGTGTTTGTTGTGGGAGACTCCCTCCTGAGGGGGACGGAGGGGTCAATCTGCCACCCCGACCCCTTAGCCCGGCAAGTCTGCTGCTTCCCAGGGGCCCGCATCCGGGACATTGCAGAGAGGATCCCCAAGCTCCTCAAACCCACAGACCACTATCCCATGCTCCTTATTCATGTGGGCACCAATGACACGGCTTGGAGCACTCCCAGCCAGGTCATGAGGCGCTACAGGGATTTGGGAGTGGGGCTTAAGGGCCTGGGGGCACAGGTGGTGTTCTCGTCGATCCTCCCAGTCTCAGGCTATGGGCTGAGAAGGGACAGGAGGATCTATGTGGTCAACCAAAGACTGCAGCGCTGGTGTTGTCAGGAAGGCTTTGGCTTTCATGACCACAGCCCGCTCTTTGGCAAGAGAGGCAGCGAGCTGCTGGGAAGAGATGGTCTCCACCTCTCTCCCCTAGGGAGGAGGCTCTTCTCAGCCAGACTGGCTGACCTGCTCCACCGGGCTTTAAACTAAGCCCATTGGGGGACGGGGGGACTACCGCCACTGCTGGCCCACTGAGCAATCCTTGCAAAGCCAGCGGATCACGGCACTCAAGGGAGCCCACCCCAGCCCCAGCCCTGGTAAAATCTGTGGGCAAGGAAGGAGCCCCCCAGGGGGCACTTGCCTGCCTGTAAACTAATGCCAGGAGCCTGGGGAATAAGCAGGAGGAGCTCATCCTCCTGCTCAGTGCAAACAATTACGATGTCATAGGGATAACGGAGACCTGGTGGGACTCCACCCATGACTGGACCACGGGGATAGATGGCTATACCCTGTACAGGAGGGATTATGTAGAGAAAAGGGGCGGGGGTGTAGCTCTCTATGTTAAGGAAAGCTACGCGTCCCTGCAAGCCAATATTGGCGACCAGGGTGGACGGCTGGAGACCCTCTGGGTTAAAATCCGTGGGGAACATGGCACAGGGGACACAATGGTGGGAGTCTACTACAGACCTCCCACCCAAAGTCCTGAGCTTGACCAGGAGTTTGCCCAGGAACTGGCTGAGGCAGCTTGCTCCAGGACCATGGTTGTCATGGGTGACTTCAATTACCCAGACATCTCGTGGGAGGATCGCTCAGCAAAATCTGAGCGGTCGCAGAGCTTCCTCTCGTGTGTGGATGACCTCTACCTGACTCAAGAAGTCTATGGGCCAATGAGAGGCAAAGCGCTGCTCGACCTGGTACTGGCTACTGGGGATGACCTAGTCGGCGACCTAGTGATCGATGGGAAGCTGGGTGACAGCAACCACGAGCTGATCACCTTCACCATCCGCCGAAAAGCTGGCAAGTCAGTCAGCAATACGGAAGTCCTTGACTTCAGGAAAGCCGACTTTGACAAGCTCAGGAGGCTTGTCAGTGAGGCCCTAAGGGACCGTGACCACGGGGAGAGGGGAGTTCAAGAAGAGTGGTTGCTCCTCAAGGGAGCGATCCTCAATGCACAAACTAGGTCTATTCCATTTCAGAGGAAAGGCAGCAAGAGGGCACAGCAGCCCCCCTGGCTCTCCAGGGACCTAGCAGACCTCCTGAGGCTAAAAAGAAAGGCCTACAAAGGATGGAGGATGGGAGTCACCTCCAAGGAGGATTATTCTGCACTGGTCTGGTTCTGTAGGGAGCTGACCAGGAAAGCCAAGGCTGCAACTGAACTCCAGCTAGCTTTGAGCATCAAGGACAATAAAAAGTCCTTTTTCAGATATGTGGGGAGCCGGAGGAAAAGCAGGGGCAACGTTGGACCCCTGCTGAACCAGATGGGGCAACTGACAACTGACACCCACGAAAAAGCCAACCTATTAAATAGGTACTTTGCGTCAGTCTTTCATCAGCCCCATGGGACACCCATGCCCGCTACAGGGCCGGGAAGTCCGGGTGAGGGTGATCCCCTGCCCTCCATTAATGCTGACTTCGTGAAGGAACATCTTGAGAAGCTGGATACCTTCAAGTCAGCCGGCCCTGACAATCTTCACCCCAGGGTACTCAAGGAGCTGGCGAGCATCATAGCCCAGCCTCTAGCACGGATCTTTGAAAACTCTTGGCGCTCTGGTGTAGTGCCTGAAGACTGGAAGAAGGCCAATGTGGTGCCTATCTTCAAGAAAGGGAGGAAAGTGGATCCGGCTAACTATAGGCCCATCAGCCTGACTTCTATCCCGGGGAAGATCTTAGAAAAGTTTATTAAAGAGGCCATCCTTAATGGACTGACCAATGCCAACATCCTGAGGGATAGCTAGCACGGGTTTGTTGTGGGTAGGTCTTGCTTGACCAATCTCATTTCCTTCTACGACCAGGTGACCTATCACCTGGACAAGGGAGAGGAGATTGATGTCATATATCTTGACTTCAAAAAAGCCTTCGATCTGGTGTCCCATGATCGTCTCTTGGAGAAACTGGCCAATTGTTGCCTTGGGTCCTCCACGATCCACTGGCTGGAAAATTGGCTCCGGGGTCGGACCCAGAGGGTAGTAATCGATGGAAGTCACTCATCGTGGTGTCCTGTGACCAGTGGGGTCCCCCAGGTCTCTGTCCTTGGACCCATACTGTTCAACATCTTCATTAATGATGTGGACACTGGAGTCAGAAACGGACTGGCCAAGTTCGCAGATGACACCAAACTTTGGGGAAAAGCATCCACACCAAAAGACAGGCGGATGATCCAGGCTGACCTGGACAGGCTCAGCAAGTGGGCGGACAAGAATCTGATGGTGTTCAACGGCGATAAATGAAAGGTTCTCCACCTTGGGAAAAAAAACCCGCAGCATCCTTATAGGCTTGGCAGTGCTATTTTGGCTAGCACTATGGAAGAAAGAGACTTGGGGGTCATCATTGACCACAAGATGAACTTGAGCCTGCAATGCGATGCTGTGGCTAGTAAAGCGACCAAAACGCTGGCTTGCATCCATAGATGCTCCTCAAGCAAATCCCGGGACGTCATTCTCCCCCTGTACTCGGCCTTAGTGAGGCCGCAGCTGGAGTACTGTGTCCAGTTTTGGGCTCCATAATTCAAAAAGTATGTGGAGAAGCTTGAGAGAGTCCAGAGAAGAGCCACGCGCATGATCAGAGGTCAGGGAAGCAGACCCTACGATGACAGGCTGAGAGCCCTGGGGCTCTTTAGCCTGGAAAAGCGCAGGCTCAGGGGTGATCTGATGGCCACCTACAAGTTTATCAGGGGTGACCACCAGTATCTGGGGGAACATTTGTTCACCAGAGCGCCCCAAGGGATGACGAGGTCGAATGGTCACAAACTACTACAAGACCGTTTCAGGCTGGACATAAGGAAGAATTTCTTTACTGTCCGAGCCCCCAAGGTCTGGAACAGCCTGCCACCGGAAGTTGTTCAAGTGCCTTCATTGAACACTTTCAAGATGAAACTGGATGCTTATCTTGCTGGGATCCTATGACCCCAACTGACTTCCTGCCCTTTGGGCAGGGGGCTGGACTCGATGATCTTTTGAGGTCCCTTCCAGCCCTAATGTCTATGAAATCTATGAAATCTATGAAGAGTGTTTGCAAACATATTAGCGAAATCAGAATACGTTTCAGAAAAAAAGCATAATAGATGGCATTAATATTCTACTCTATTGCTTTTTACATTGGTTCCTTGTTCTGTCACGGCAGCTAGATGAAGATAAGTGAACCTGCCTTTAATACAAATTTATAAAAGCTTTAGCATTATATCCTGAGTGCAGATACATCTCACAGCCAGGGTAACTCAACTACTGCCACCAGAACTGGACCCCAATCAAAATTTCAGATATAAATTCCCCAGAACTTTGGGGATATTTGATATATAAAGTAGGTCTAAATTTGCAACATGCCAACGACCTTTTTTTTAAATGGGCCATGCCTCTTACCTGACTTTTGCATCTTGAATTTTGGAGTGATTGAAATCATTATTAAACCTCAAATGTCAAAGTCAGAACTATAGATTTAAATTCTGTGCAGGATGTAGGCTTTGAAGTTTTGTACTATACTTATGGTAAGAGTCGGACAAGATATCACTAAAACAGGTGGTTATAACAGTCACTCTTCATTCTGAATAAATGTAAGTACCTCAGCTTCTTTCAAGTCAGTCAGTGAAGCAATAGGAGCTACCACCCAGAACACAGGCCACAGCAAGACCAGTAAGGACATGCACTATGTGGGCAGAGGGGGTCATTGAGGACTGAATGTGAATTCAGAGTATTATTGTTTCATTAAGTAAGTATCATTTGATAGAGGGAAGGACACACACACACGTGCACGCACACACACACACACACACAGCAAGCAAGTGGGCAAGAGAGCAAGAGCACACATGCACAGATAGCCAAAGGCAACATAGAAGGCAAATAAGGAAACAGAAAACCAATGACAAGCAGAGAAGCTGAGCAGGGGTGTGGGGTGGAAGGGGTTATTTCTTGAGGTGGGGGTTGGAAATTCATTGAAAATGTGGTTTCAGCTTTTCCACAATTATTCATAAGTCTACAGAAATTTCACAGAATATTTTTGGCAGGGAAAAAAATACATTCAGAACTAGCTTAAAAAACTGCTGGTGGAAAAAGAATTGTTGAGCTCTTCTCCTATCCAACAGCCCACTGGTTATCATGTTCACCCAGAATGCAGGAAATCTGGGTTCAAATCCCTCCTCTCCCTTTGGGGATTTGATCCCATATGTTCAACCTCCCTGGGAATATTGTTGCCATGGCACTATGTGGTAAAAGGAAGAGAGTGTACCACCAATATCAATTCCTTTGTTTCCTCTAGATCAAAAAATGATTTATTCATTCAGCAAAGCATTTGTAGTATGATCCTGAGAGAAATGAAGACATACAGCTTCTTAAGTAGAATCTGGCTAGAAAAAGATTATAGTATTGGGCAAGGATACCGTCTCTGGTTGGTTGAGGCCTATAGTAATTTCTGGGAAGCAGGACAATCTGTACCTTCTTTACACAGACCTGCATTAAAGAAATACTTAACCATGTCCTCAAATTTTCCTTCTAACAGGTGCAACCCACAATACCCTTAAAATCATCTGAAATCTAGAAAAACAATCAGGGGTCATATATTATTGCACCTGGTAGGTGCAGTTCTATTACAACCTCTAAAAGTCACTGACAATCCATTAATATATCTACTTTTTTCACCATTATCCTAACCCTTAAGAGTGAATCACAAAAAAGCAGTGGGGAGAACCCACCCACCTTTTGCCTTAACCATATTGCAGGAATTCAAGAAACGTAGAAGAGAATGGCATTTAGACATGTAAGTCCATTTAGTTACCTAATAGGTAGACCAGAAACTGGTTCCAAGTGCTCAGATCAAAAGGTATAATAGCAATTCATAACATAAAGTAATTAAATCCCTGCACTCTGTATCTCTGGGCCATACTGGGAAAAGGGGAAGATCATTTAATAGCAGTATTTGATTATGTTGTGTGAGTTAAGAAGTATCTCTCCAATCAGGGAACCATAAATACATGGTACATAACCATGCAGTATTAGAATGCAGAATTTAACTTTGCCTATTTATACTTGAAATGGACTCACCACATTCAGATCTAGATATTCTGGACAACACCGTTTTTGTATGTGTAAATCAGATATTTGCACTTTCACTTGGTTAATCATAAGCTTTCTGGATTTCTTATGAACATGTCAGGCAAGAGAAAGTGCACATCATCACATATGCATTTTTTGAAAATATGTTAGAATAACTGATACACATTACAAAGAAGAATAACCATTGTCCTAAATAACAGAACAGAACAGATATTGGTCAAAATTCTCTTCTGGGAGAAACTGGTGCAAGTCCAGTGAGATCTATAAAATTCTACCCGCTTCCTCCACCCTTCAAAACACAGAGAAATTGGTCTACTACATCAACATATTTACACTTTTTTTGGTTTGTTTTTTTTAGTCCAGGGACTCTAAATATGGGATTGGCAATCCACATCCCACAGGGCCACTGGATGCAGTCCATGGACGTGGAGCTTCAGCAGCAAGGGGTTCTCCTATGCCACAGCAAGGAAAAGCATTGGTCCTAGCACCCACCCTCCTTTGACCCTAGTTACTCTGGTCCAAACAGGGCCCAAGCATCATTTCTTTGGGCTCAGTACAAACTTGTAAGGTGGACCCCCTCCTACACACACACACCATCCCACATACCTAAAATCTCATGAATCATGAAAGAAAATTTTCTATTTTAACTCTGAAATTACCTTCTACATTGCTGACTATTTTGTAACTTTTTGGTTGTTGGGCCTAATAATAGTATTATCTAGTCGATGTTTTCATTTTTCTGTTCTAACGGACCAACATGGCTGCAAACATTTTATAAATAGACCAATTCACTTTAAAGCTTTATTTTTCTGGCCTTTTTCATTGCAAAATCATGAATTATCTCCCTGAAGTAAATTTCTATTGCAAGTTCACACTCGATAGACAAAATAGCAAGGTGGCTTAACCCTTCTTGTCCCACAGTAGAATGCCTACAGTTTTTGATGAGTGCTAGTTTGCCGAAACTTTTTTCAGCTTCTGCTACAGTCACTGGCAGTGTGCAAAAGATCTATATGGCTATGCACACTTCACTGAAAAACAGTTGCATTTGTTTTTTGTAACTCTTATTTAATAAGATAAGTGGGGGTAGTTCAGACACTTTTCCAAAAGTAGAGTTGAAGATTTTTGTCAGATTAAATATTTCACAAGGAAAATTCTCAGAAAGATCTGTAGGATACCTGTGAAGTAGACATTTAGAAGCTTTGTTCAGTTCCTGAGGCTCTGGTATCATATATTTTAGGACTGAACAGAATGTAAAACAAATGTTATTGGTTGCTTTGAATCTGCGCTCTAATCTATTGCTAACATTGTCCAAAGTCACATCAAAAACATTCCTTCTGAATAAAGATTCTGGATCATTTTCAGAGATGGTAGAACATGATTTCTCAGCTGTGTCATCATGAAATCTTTTTCCGCTTCTTGCCTCTCTTCTTTGGTAATTGTGGCAAAAATCCCATGCCTTCCACTACAAGACATGCTTCCTGTAGAATTTTGGGCCACTGATCTCTAACTTGTGTTACTTTTTCAATATCAGCAATGAGAGCTGCCTCTGATTCAAGAGAGATTCCCCTGGCTTGTAAAATCTTGTTTCTGTCATCAATACTTGAAAGAACCTCGTACCAAAAGCTAGCCAACAAAAGGCATGAAAATGAGTCGAAGCACCGTTTCAGGGATTCCAGGTGCGATTGAGGGTCGTGTGTCAAATTTGATTCAAGAGCACATTCCAATGCTTCCAGAATACCTGGAAGATGCTTTGTGAGTGGATGGATAGTATCAGCACGTGCACTGCAGCATGCATCTGACAGAGAGTGGTGAGCATTGTACCTTATCTATTATAATCTTTCACCGCACAGGGCTAGCACTGAAAAAAAAAAAGGTGCTGTACACAACCAAAAAATGTTAATGTTTCACTACATGCTGCTACAGCATTAACTCCTACAAGATTTAGTGAATGGGAAGCACAAGGAGAATACACAGCAAGTTCATTTTTGGACATAATGCAAGCCTGAACACCTTTTATTTTCCCTGACATATTAGAGCCATTATCAAAACATTGACCTCTACAGTCATCAAGAGGAATGTTATGATGGTTCAAGCTGGCAATTGGCATTTCAGTTATCTGTTCCCCATTTTTAAATCAAAGCTAATAAACCCCCCAAAATCTTTTTTTTGTTGTGAACTACAAATTGGAATATCAGCATGTGTTGTTCTTGGTGAGAGACATCAGGAGTAGCATCACATATGATAGAATAATAAATGGCCTTTTCTCTCTCTGCAAAGATGGCCTTCTGCATGCTCTTACTGCATAATTTAGTAAACTCATTCCGACTCTCCCATAAGAGATAATGAGCCTGTCTTTGTATCATTTTGCCCTCTGTTTGCTTCTGTTTGACTTTGGCCAAATGGTCACAAGTGATCCTGTCATAATGAGCTATTAACTCAAGAGTTTCAAAAAAGTTGCCATTGCGTGGGTCACCTATCAGATCATTATCTCCTTGGAATGCTAAACCTCTTGAAGCAAGATATAAGGTAACATCCAACAATCTTTCCAATATTTCCTTCTATCTTGTTGCTTCTGTTAATATTTGTTTTTGAACCTCTCTGTCCACTCCATGTGCACCTGACTGTGACTGCTGTAATTCCTTCCACTGGCAGTAGCAAGTTTTCTGTTCTATAGTCTTTTCATATTCAGGAAGTTTATTATATAGCTTTTGCCATTTTTTCACATTTGGGGAATACCCTTCACTTTTTGCCAGCATACTGTGTTCTTTTTGTCTCCCTTCAGAAAGTAACCGACATGGAAAACAATACAACGTTTGATTGGTAGGACTCCAGGCAAGCGAGTCTCTTGGTAGCTGTTCTCCACTGGAAGTCTTACATTTGAGAAGAAATTCAGAAAACTTATGCCCACCAACATCTTTTGGAATTGACTTTGCTAGCTTCCACATTTCTTCAAAAGTCAGGACACCAGATAGAACAATTTTTTGATGGACAGAATCTGTTATCATTTTAGGCCACAAGCCTGGGTCTTTGAAAAAAGCATGAATCAGATAGTGTAGTACTACTCTCTCCTGTTTTTTGTAAGCCTTCTTCTGAATGTAGTGGTGCTAATGGTGATATTACCCGACTATCTTTTGAAAGCATTAGATTGGAGTCACATGATGCATCTGGCAGCTTTTCATCACCATCAGTTGCCACAGATACAGCCTCTATATTAAAATCATTTCCATCTTGCTTTTGTTCATCTACTTCACTGGTTAGTGTATTGCCTGAGCCAGACTGCAAAAAAGGCCTTCTCTGTTTCGAAAAAATGGAGGATTGATTAGTGTCCTTTAGCTTCTTTTAGTTCCCTTTGTTTTACCTCCTTAGGGTTGTGGCTGCCTGACTTGCATTTATAGCCAGACATGTTGTGTGTGTGTGAGAGAGAGAGAGAGAAAGCAATGTCCTTTCCTTGCAGGCACTAACCCTAACCCTGTTTCACTTCTACTCTGTGCAAGGTTTAGACCACCAGGCCTAACTCATTACTCACTTTTGGGCCTGTAAATCCTACCAGCAACACTGTGGCTTCCACTGTCCCTGGGATCAATGTCCCTTGTTATATGGTGCTTTTTCCCTCCCTTCTCCACCTATATGCACAATGGATTCTGGGACTTGTCATTTTTGAGAAAGCATGTCACATAGGGAAACATAAATCCCTGTCTCTCAAATGACAAGTCCTAGCATTAACTGCACAAGCACACTCTGTCTGTCCCATGGAAGGGTCCTGGGCTGGCCAGAAACTCACGGTTCTCAATGTTACTTGTTCTGCTTCTAATTGGTTCCAGCAAATCTCACAGTGGAGACCCCATATAGGTAGAACATAACTTTCCATACATATTCTCAAGCATGACCTACAATTTAGCCTTCATTTTTCCCCTCATAGTAATAGGGTTGCAGTCTGGGCTGGGGCCCGCTGGATCTGCAGGCCCTGGTAACATGGACCCTCCTCCTCTTAACGCCTGCCCCCGCCCACAGCCTGAAAAGGTTGGCAACCCCTGCCCTAAGTAATTGCGGACTTCCTGTTCCATGTGCTCAGCCAGTGCTAATCACAAGTCTTTCTTCAATAGAGCTGGATTGGAAAGTATTTTTCCATTCCAGAAAGTTTTGTAAGATATTAGAAAATTTTACTATATTACATAGGAATGAAAACATCTCAACATTTTGAAGAAAAAACAAAACAGACGCCAACAAAGAGTCTAGTGAGGAGGGCACCCATTACCCATGTGGAAGTCCTAGCTGGAGTCCCTGTTCTGCCTGGATCAGGGACTTGAATATGGACCTCCTTTATACTGGATGTTTGCCCTAGTCACTGAACTAATGACTCAGTTTCTTTTGCTTTCTCTGCATCAGTTATTTTTTACTTTATACAAAATGGAAAAGGCCTAATGGGAAATACTATGAAAATCCCATCCTAAAATAGTCTGATGGTTAGGTATGTCCTGCCTACCTATCACATGGAAGACCCATGCTGAAGTCCCTGTCCTGAATGAAGAACAGCTAGGATTCAAAACTGGGTCTCTCTCATTCTAGGTGTGACCCAATTACTGCAATATGGACTGTTCTTTGGCAGGCTTCTCTCATTTAGACTAGAAACTGTTCTGGACCCCAGAAACATCACCTACCTAAAGCATCAAAACTGATTTATATTTCCAAGAGAAGCTGCAGTTCTGACAAAGAAAATGTTTAATGAAAAATTCCTGTCTAACTCTATTAATCACAACTGGAACATGGATTCCATCTATAGAACAAGGGACATTTTTCAATGGCTCCAATATATTTTTGGTACTTTTATTATCTAGCTGATAGATTTTCTGCCTTTTATTCTCTGGAACCACAGCTTAAGTTGACATTCTAGAGTAAATAAGTTGTTGATTACTTCCATTTATTACTAAAATGACACTAGTCAATATTACAAAAACAAGCTCTTCATCAGACAAGAAGTAGTGTGTTAAGCAGTTTCTGTTTTGGCTTCATGATTTTCTGACCATCTCAATACATATTCAATAACTGGATCTCAGTCATTTTCTGATTCACTGAAACACAGATGTTGAAGATGAAAAGAAAGGGTCAGTGTAGTGGTATGAAAAATTTAAAGTCACTATGTATTTGCATTATAGACAGGATACTCATAGTTAATGAGGAAACATTAATAGGGAACAGAGATTATACCTGATTAAGCTTCTTGGTGAAAACTGCAGTGATGAGAAACCCATACAAACACTGAATTAAATAATCAAGACTATCAACAGTGCATTGTTACATGCTGCATTGTTATTATTATTGTTGTTACTTATTATTTGTATTTCTCTAGTGCTCAGCAGGACAAAGTTGAACATAAAGTACGTTCAACTCCAGGCATCCAAAAATCATAATCCCCCCCCCCCCCAAGTAAGTGATTTGAAAAAGATTATATGTTACTTGTTTACCTTCTAGTTTTGAGACTTTAGGACCCACATTTTCAAGTCTCCCTCAGCACTCATGAGGGCTGAAAATAAGTATCTTTTAAAAAAAAAAATAACAGAAAAAGCTCATATTCAACTCAACAGGAGCTAAGGCTGTAAAAATGAAATGCACTAAATTTCAAAAAAACTCGTACTAAATTAATCATAGCTGGCAATACTGTTGGAGCACCTTTCTGTTCTGAAGCACCAAATGATTAGAGAAAGGGATATAACTTACTGGAACAGTAAATTATTTATGGATCTACATTACAAAAAAAAAATCCTATGTAAAAAGAACATAGGAGCTGCTGACAGACATAGGGAAAAAAAACTTTATCAGAAGACGCAGCGCATTAGTTTGACCTGGCTCTGCAGTGTCCACATAGATTGCACACCTCAGCAGGGCTTTTTGGTGCTTTTATCTAATAGCTGATTAAATCAGCTACAAATATTAAATCAGCTACAGCTATTAGATAAAAGTACCAAAGAAGCCCCAGTGGAGCACCTGATCTATACAGACATTTGGTGAGCCAGCTCAAACTAATGTGATGCCTCTTCTGAACATGCACTGGGTTCAGCATGGGGGTGTGCTGTGTTTAAAGTAAAACACTGTTTTGGTTTTTTGGGAGGGGGTTTATATGTGTGAGCAGATTAAGATTTCAGAGTCAAGTATTCAAATCTTAGGACATGTTTTGTAAGGCAGCGTGCTCTATGAGGACAGAATTTTCAGAGATTTTAGCTGCAGAGCTCTAGCGAGTACATGCATAAAATTGTGAAAACCAGGCTTATAACTTAATTAGAGTGGATATTTATGAGACCAACAAAAGGCACCTCCTTGACTGATAGCCCACTCCATGTTAAATTACTATTCATTTCTCCAAAGCATCCTCCCTTCCTTTCCACATTCTTGTGACAAGGTATTGAGCAGAATTTGTTGGGTTCTCACCAGGCTGTGCCACAGGCATATTTGTTAGAACTTAACAGGGCCACACCATGAGCATTTCTGCTATAGCCTTGAACTTGCAGCCTGCCAACCATGCACCTTAGTGCCCATGCCACCCTAGCCCCCTCTCCAAGGCATGAGGACACTACAGCTTTTCAGTGGAATGGCTGCAAAGGTCATTTTTTAAAACCTGACAGAACAATGATTTTTTTTTAAACCTCATTGTCTGCACTGTTTTGGCAGAAGCTTTTGAAAAAAAAATCAAGCCCAAGGCAGACATCTGGTGGAAATTTTCAACCAAGCTGTTAGTCAGAGAAGCTAAAACCAATGTGTTATTACAATGGCAAATATCAGGGAAACTTAATCATAGAGCCACAGAAAAAATATGGTTGGAAAGGACTTTAAGAAATCCAGCTAGATGTCCAAGATTGAGCAAAATCCAACCCATCAACTGACTGTTTCCAGCCTGTGGCAGCCTCTGCAGCATTCTGCATAGGGCCAAGCCCTACCCACTCCTGCTCGTGGCAGCCTGTGCCACACTTCCATCTACAATTGACAACTACCCTGGTCCCAGCACCAGCCAGCATGCACAGCTTCTTGGCGAGCCTGCTCCTGCTGCTGCCCAGGTACATCTCAGCTCCCCCCACTTCCAGCAGCTCCTTCTCCTGCCCCTGTTGTGCTGCTCCAGGTTGTGGGGAAGCTGCAGCCAGACGGCTCCTTCCTCAGTGCATGGGTCTCCAGCTCCTGGCTACCTTCCACCCACTCTGCCCACCTGGTATGATGAGCAGCCTGTGGCCTGGGCCAGGGCTGGGGCAGTCAACAGGCATGGCGTAGGTGCAGGCAGGAGCATGGCACAGGCAGATCCAGGCAGGGCTCAGCCCCATGCACAGCACTGCAGGGGCAGCCATGGGCTGAATTGGGGGAAGGGCGGATGGGACTGCACCTACACCATACCGCATGGGAGACCTCTTCTGCATCCACCGTCTGCCTTCCCTCTGTACCTTTTCCTAACCCCAGCCAACTCCTGGGACCTAGCATGTGGGCAGCCCCCCACCCTGCAATGCACCCACACCCACCCCTCACACACCTCCTATACAAACACCCACACACCAAGCCCCCTGTAGCAGGGCACTATGGTGCCTGCTACTGAGAAAGCGGGGAAGACTCCTCAGGTGCCGGTTGCTGAGGCAACTAGAGGGGGCTAATGATCCGCACCTGCCTGGCCAGCTGACAAGAAGGGGCAGGGCCTGGCTCCTATATAAACCATAGGCAGGAGGCCAGATGGCAGTTATCTGCCAGCAGCCAGAGAGGAAGGAGCTTCCTGAGCAATGATGTGAGACCCGCAGGTACAGCCCAAGCCGGGTAAAGGATGATGACCATAAGGTGGGCAGCTTTAAGTTGTGTTATAGCCTTGGGGCTTGTGTTTTGTTATGTTGTTTATTACTGGAGGTTTGGGTGAGGCTATCAGGGGATGGAGGAGGCCTCATAGGGGACTCACACTAGTGCGGGGACCCAGCGCTGGTGAGAGCTCAGTATTCGGGGTGTATAGACCCCAGCCCCAGAGAGAGGCAGCTGAGAAGCCCCAGAGATGGGGGCATTGTGGAGAAGCCCAAGAGCGGGCGTGATGAGCCCCGGAGGAGGGGGCGGCTGAGAAGCCTCAGAGAAGGGGGGGTTGTGGAGACACCCAGTGTGGGTGTGGTGAGCCCCAGAGGAGGGGGCAGCAGTGTGGTGAGCCCTGAGCGGGGGCGGCATGGTAGAAGAGCCCCGAGAGAAGGGCGGCATTACAGAGAGGGCCCGAGAGAAAGGCGGCATTACAGAGAGGGCTCTGAGAGACTGAAAAACATCTATTCTATCTGCGAGGCTTGGGGCATGGTATTGGGGTGGTAGGAGCCACGCATAGCTCATGAGGCTTAGGTACGGGGTCAGAACCTTATAGGAGAGACCCCCAGCATACACAATAGGATCGGTAGTCTCCTGCTCGCATACTAATAACATCAAGACATGGTAGGAGAGATTGGAGAAGGACAGCAGAGGTCCAAGAGGGTTCCAAGGGTGCCCCGCATAAGGCGCAGGTGATCCAGAAAGTGGCGCTGGGGGGGCAACCTGTCACACCCCCATACACAATATAGAAGAGTAAGACTTTATTTTGAACTGTTATGCAAATCTCTTCCTCTATATATGCTACTCAAAAACTTTAAATCAGTTCAAAAATATTTTTTGAAATAAAATTAAAATAGGTTATAGTAGATGTTCTATTTTTAGTATACACTTTGTTTTTTATCTATTCTGAAATATTTTGTGTGTGCAGCCCTTGCAGCTCACCAAAACGCATTATGTGGCTTTACTGTTGAATTCATTGCCCACCCCTTATCTAGTCTAAGTCTTTGCTCAGGGCAGGATTATTTGTGACTACCCATTTCAACCAAGTGTCTATCTAACCTGCTCTTAAAAATTTCCAAGATTAAAGATTCCACAACCTCCACTGCGCATGCTGGCAATAAGATATGGGTATTAGCAGGTGTCATATTTGAAGCGTTTCACACATCATTGAAGGGCTTCAAATAGCAAGGCAGACAAATGTACATGCCCCTTAATGCTCAAAAAATGGCTGAAGCACTCCAAAAGTGACCCTGCTGGAATGAAGTACTATTTAAAAGTAGCTCAAAATGAAGTGATTCTTTTTCTGTATGGGTAGTTCTATGCAGTGTGATAGGAGACCCTGGGGTCTCCAGGATCCTACAATGCTCCACTGTTCCCACTCCCCTCCATGGAAGGAGGTAGGGGAGAGTGGGTCAGATAGTCAGTGAGCTCTGTCCTATGCACACTGCTTTCACTCCTGCAGAGCACCTCTTGCTGGAGCCAGAAGACCTCAGAACTGGGAAAATGGAGCTGTCCTCCCACACAGAACCTAGGAGACCGGAAACCCTGCCCACCCCACTGAAGTCAGAAGACCAAGGACCCTGTACCTAGGCCTACTAAAACCTCAAGACACCATGCCCAGCTCTACTAAAGCTAGGAGACTCCAAGCCCCCCCTCCACCAGAACTAGGAGACGGGGAAACCCTGCCCAGCTGTAATATTAACAGTCAGTCTTTACTTCAAAACTTGTTCAAGTACTGTGCTTATGGACATAAAGATTCCTCCTTTTAATCTACATTAAATTCCACATTCTTATCCAACTCCCAGGCCTGTGTTCTTTAAACAACTAAACCATCTATCTTTCTCCCCAAAACTGAATAAATGGGGAGATAAGACCCTGTCACCCTTTACGTTCATGCAATAATCCTGTGAATACTTGTTTCATTACATATTAGTTAGATTTTGTTTTCATTGGCTCTTCATGGCCTTGGCAGTGTGTTTGTATCTAAATCCCAGTAAAATTGCTTTCCTTTACTATCACCACAGGAAAAATGGAGAGCAAAGTGTTTTTATATATATATATATATATATATATATATATATATATATATATATATATATATATATATATAATTTTTTTTTTTTTTTAAGCAGTGTGTTTCAGTGCTGATAAGCTGAGATGCAGTAACTATGATAAAAATAGAAATACAAGAAATGATGTTTTTAGCTCAAGCATTTTTGAAAAAAAAATCATAAGCTTCAGGGCAAGATCTATAAAAATAGTTTCATAGTAATTGAAGAACTTGAAAATACAACACCTCTTTTTTTTCTAGAAATGATGTGCAGTCTTCAGTTACAGCAAGTTAAACAGAGTTACTGTTGTCTACAGCTGATATTTGTAGCTAAAATAAGGTCTAATCTATACAAGTTAGGTTTACTTAATTTGTGATACACATCAACATAGCAGATAACACGGTTACTATTGTAGGTGACAGACATGACTATCTTGTAAATGATACAATCGTAATGCGAGAGAACGGAAGTTACAATTTTAAGACCTGTAAAAGTACATTCTTTTGTAACTTGCTATAGCAGTGTCTAAATAACATACTATGTGCATGAATAACTAGTGTGAAATATTATAACCTAAGAGCAGAAATTATTACATTTTACATCTAAGGTTGTTAAGATTGTATGTTTAAATAATTGGAAAGCTCCTCTATATCCCATAACTTATCAGGCTCTAGCTAAACTATCTAAATAAGGACCATGCTGAAATAAGCTACAGGAATTGTATATCCAGTAGTTCTTGATCAGAAAAACTGAATTTATAGACTTTTCATGTACAGCCACTGCTGAATGGAAAGTGTCAGTGACTACTTGATTATCTCAAAAGGACCTCAGAGCTTGCTGGGCATGAAATATTGGGCCCCACTAAATAAAAGGTATCAGAATATTCAGCGCAGTTTATAAAGCACGACAACTCTATTACGTAGACTTGATCAAGAATCATTGATGAGAAAACCCAGAAAAGAAATGAACAGAATGGAAAAATACAACCTAGGGATATCACTAGCTATCAGAAACATATGTGACCAGTCTTTGTGCAGTGTCAGAGGAGACAAAATGCATGAAACACATATTACTAGATTATGCTGCAGATGGTTCAAATAGTGAAATCTTTAGGCTCTGGTAAAATTTCCATTTCAAGTCAATGAGAGTTTTGCCCAATAAAGGAACTGGATATGAGAAGAACAGCTTAACTACTGCAATGTGCTTCTTTACATCTTACTAGTAACTGGACCAATTCTAACTTTAGGTCTCTACCCTTCACTGGAAGAAAGGTACCAGGGGTTCAAAGTGGGCATGAATTAATTATACTTACCTTAAGGTCCCTCTAAGCTGCCAGACTTGGAGAAAACACTATAGGGTAAATGGCAGTCTGCCCCACCATGTAAACTTCAGAAGATCTTTAAACAGATTAATCCCCACATAGGTCTGAGGTTGAGATCAAATTCTGTGTTAAAGTGCAAGATTCAGCAAAATGCAAGCAAACAACAATGACAACACACAACTGTAGTCCAGCGTTGGAATGACCCACAGAAAAATCCAGTAACACAGGAATGCAATGACTTCTTCCTTGCAATTTAGAATGATTCTTCTGGACTCTTAAGACCCACACCATACTATTGGAGACATGAGTCTACTGAACACAAATGTATAAGGCTTGGATTTAGCTTTGCTTCCCTGAATGGATAAATATATTTTGCTGAACAGTTTATTTAACCCTACTTCAAGCCCAAATTGTTATAGGTACCATACCTGTAAAGCAATGCCCCAAAGTCAGCAGTAATTAAAGTAGTAATTCATTTATAGACTACTACACGCTTCCCTCACTTTAATACTAAACACCTGTCACAGCAAAATGTTAGCAACTGGATTCATTTAGTACTTTATTGCCTGATTGTACTTGCAAGCTCAAAAATCTAAAAGGTGAAGAAAAATGTTGCTGATTATTGATCATTAGTATTAGTTTGATCAACTAATTAGCAAGATCATGCTGTAACATTTTTTGTTAAGACTATCATTCAGTAATGAAGAAAGTGAAGGAATATGGGGAGTTTTGCAGAGCTCCAAAAATAAAGGTTTATTTTTAGCTGAAAACTTTGACTTCTCAGAAGTCGGTTCTTGCTTCAAACATCTGAATGCCTCTTCTCTGTAGGTGAGGCTGGTGACACACAGATGGAACTCATTATCTGCAGTGCCACATGCTGCTCAAAAGGAAGTTTAATGAGAGTAAGAAAAGTGGCTCAGACTTTTACCATTGTCTTCCATCACCAATCATCAAGACAGCTTCAGGAGGTGTGACAGTTAGCACCGTTTCTGCAAATGGATTTGCATACAGGGATTGCACAGCAGTTCCCCCAAAAAGCTAAGCTATCAAAGCAGGCTTGCCTGTCACATATGGTAGATAGCCAAACATTCCAATAGCATTAGCACACACTGAGATAAATGTAACTTTAAAACCTAAGGCCTCCAATCTTCTTAAGAATAATCTGTTAATAAGAATTTAAAGCTTATTTAGATGATGTGGTCATCTGAATATGGATTAAGTACCTGCAAATAATTCCAAAGTATTCAGTTTAAAGGAAACAGTAAAAGGATTTTCTTACAAGTGAACAAAAGCATTTTAAACAAAACTAGCTTTAAATATAATATCGGTTCCTATATTCAATTTAAGAAAAAACTGCTCATTTAAAGAGAGACTACTTTTATTGATCTGAGGTATTGCCAGTTTGGCTGTTCAACTCTACCTTTAGCCTTGAACTGCAATGCATCCACCTTTCTAATATGGAGATCCTAGCTTAAGTAGCTAACATGAGAAACCATTATGTTTTAAACAGTGACAAGTTAGGAAAGGGTACAAACCCTTTAAACTCTGGAGGAGTTTTGGACTGTGTGGTTTGCCAACAGCCAGTTTGGTTACTGCACCAAGTTCACTCTGAAGGCATGACTGGATGTTCTGGTTCGAGGAACTAAATCCTTCTAGTCAGTTATATCACTCTTTACCCCCCAAAGATTTGCTTCTTTAGTTCTAGTACTTTTCCCCAAGCAACTTTAGGAGTGTTTTGGCCCCCCAGTGCATGGGTGTAAAAGAGATACTGAGTGTGCCTGTGCCTTAAAAGTTGTGTGTCTAGGTCCAGATGTGAAATGCACAACACCAAGTGAGAGGCTTAAGTTCTCTCTGTTTTACATAAAGCTGAACTGAAATGTGCAGCAGTCATAAAGACTCTTCACAAGGCTGAACATAAAAGGACTAGAGTGATATGCTAGAGATGCTTTGATGTTTTCTTAAATACAAAGTACAGAATGTATATGATATATATCAGTGGTTTTGAAACTCCTAAAGTCACACAACTTTCCATCCAGGAAGAGCACATACCAACTGCTGAAACTTCCTTAGCCTGACGAAGGGTTTTTGAACCTGAAAGCTTGCTTAATAACTTTTCTCCAACTATTTGGGTTGGTCTAATAAAAGATACCAAATTCACCCAAGGAACCTTATCTGCCTAAAGTCACACAACACTTTCATGTCACTTCTTCTGCCATGGAGCCTCGACCCCTATCCTGGAGACTGATATGGAGCCATGCAACCCAGCCCAGCACTGCCACTGGCCTGCTCCACCACTGCCCCCCAATCTTTTTGCAGAACCCCTGATGACCTATCAAGGAACCCTGGGGGTCCACAGAACACAGTTTGAAAGACACTGATGTAAATGCAAGTTGTTTTGAACACTATAAAAGGAGAACTAGAAACTCTGAAAAATTGTATTGGCTTAGGAAACACAAGTGACTCCTAGCAATGCCTTGCCTGGAGCATCCATGAGTAACACCTTGAAATCCACTGGCCATGTGTGTTAGTGAGTAGGTGCTTTTGTAGGTAATAGATGTGGCCAAGCCTCTGCTACAGAATAAAACCTGTGGTTAGATCATTCCTTATACAACACTGAAGTCCTCAGGGAAAACACACATTAACTGCAACAGCAGCAGCAGCACAGACAATACCACAGCAGAGCAGAGGGACAGAAAACTACACTGACCACACACAGAGAATGACATCTACCTTCCTTGTTGAAGCTGGACCTTTGTGAATAATGCAAAAGTGAAAGATTCAGGGAGCCAAAGAGAGAGCAAGGAGCCTGATTCTATCGCCTGGTGATGATTAAATGTCCCTTATATAAGAGGGTAGTCCAGGATTTCACTCCTTCAGTCCAGTTAGTTCATTTAGGGTTAGGATTATTGGTGAATAAGTGGTCTATGTTGCAACACTGTTTCAGGAATCAGACAGAGGTGAATAATAACTAAGAAAACCAAAGGTATTGTTGAACACACTCCAGAATACCTCTATTGCTTTTTCCTTGGTATTCAAAGGCTAGCTGTTGTGCCAGAACGTTTGACACTTCAACTTTCAAGTTATATAAGTGAGCTGTTTATTGTACTAAGACAGTGATCTGTGGCAAGTTTGGATCACATCCTGTTAAATTCTCTTTTAAAAATTGAGAGGAGTAGCTCTGGTACTAGCTATCTGCATGCAGTCCCTGTTATATGGACTGGTAAAGCAGAAGTCTTTTTTTTTAAATTAGGGCAAATTGGGAAGGAATTCACTTAAATAGTCTAAGTAAGACCTTTCCTGCCTTCCTTTGCTTTTATCTTTTCTCTTTTCATCCTGGAAATGCTGCTTTTGCATTAGATACAGGGAAAGCATTTGACATTCACAGTACCTTATAGGCCTGTGTGAGTCGGCAGCAATCCAATCCAGCTTCAGATCTGGCCGCTTCGGATGCCAGGGATCCGGCCACTTTGGATGACAGGGATCTGATCCAGAGCTCTGGACTAGGTTTCCACCTCAATCCCGCTGAAGCAGCTCCGAAGCTTTGAAGCCACCTCGGAGATCCGGCCATAGGGTATAATGGTGAATCAATTAAATATCTATACCTTAGTTGTTTTTTGTCCAATTTGGATGAAATTTGCAGAAACCATAGCCTCTGCTGAGAGCATGAAACCTTCTTAGTTTCAAGAAGATCAGTGCAGGGGTTTTGCAGAACCTGTACCCCAAATTCTTGAAAGTAAAACTCCTGTCACATCTATGTGTTACACCACCGGGGGTGGGGGGTGGAAGGAGAGGGTCAAAACCGCAGGGGTGGTAGCTCTTACTGAGGCCACAAAGCCTGCCAAGTTTCAAATACATTGGTGCAAGGGTTTGGGGGGAACTGCACCTCAAGCTGTGGACAAGCAAAACCTGTGACATGGGTGACCCTGCGTGTGTTAAGGCACAGGGAGGTGACAGCTGCAGGGATGACGGCTCCTCCTGTGGCCACGACGCCTGCCAGCTGTCAAGCAGATCAGTGCAGGGGGGTTCTGGGGCCCTGCACCTCTAGCTGCTGACAGACAAAACTCGTGACATGGGTGCTTGTGGGACTGACTGTGTCGGTCTTGGGGCAGTTGATTGTCTGTATTGATTCTTTCCTCTCCTTAGTCTGTGGTTTTGTAGGTGCTAATTGATGGCAATTCACTGGCTACATTAGCTAGGTACTGTATTGAGCTGGTCCCTGAGTGAATCATGATTGATTGGTAACTGGTAACACAGCAGCTTAGCAGCCAGGCCTGCCGCGGCGTCTCCCACACCCCAAGTAGTTGGGGTTCAGTTCCCCCCAAACCCCTGCACTGATCTTCTTGAAACTTGGCAGGCTTTGTGACCTCAGTAAGAGCTACCACCCCTGCAGTTTTGACCCCTCCCCCCCCCCCTCGGTGTAACACACAGACGTGACAGGAGTTTTCCTTTCAAGAATTTGGGGTATGGTTTTCCAAAAACCCCTGCACCGATCTCCTTGAAACTGGGCAGTCTTCATGCGCTCTGCAGAGTCTACCAGTCCTGAAAATTTCATCCAAATTGGCAAAAAACAACAAAGTTATAGATATTTTATTGTTTCCCCATTATACCCTATGGCCGATCTCTGACGTGGCTCCAAAGCACTTCAGAAGCTTTGAACCACTCCGGGAAACCGAATGAGGCTGGCACTTAGACCCAGACATGCTACTTCGGACCCTGAAGCATCTGAAGCTTCTCTGGATCTGAAGCTGTATCCAAAGCTTCGCACAGCCCTAGGAGCTGACCTAGTCCAGGGTGCTGCTCTTAGCTACTCTTTATGTTAATAAACTGTGATCATACTGGCTCTGATAGCATAATTTCAGAATCTGGCCCATGATGTTCATGTCAATCTATTACAAAGAAAGTAAATGAAAAAGAATCATTACCTGGCTTTGTTTTGCCTTGTTGATAAGTGTTTGATGCACATCCAGAAAACCAGGAATCATGCTGTATTTACATTCATTTGCCAAATGTTTCATAGACATTTTCTAGTGCATGATTTACTCCAGATCTTCATTAGTATAAACTGAGCTGGAAGTTATCCCCTAGAATATGCTCACTTGGTTAAAAAGGACAGTTCAGATTATATGGCCAGAGCTATGAGAATCATCGAATCATAGGGTTAATGGAGCAATTCTTCGTTGGGTGTAAATTTTTGTAACCTTTTGCTGCAATGAAGTTATGACTATCTATGGCAGCAAAGGATTTTCCACAATACGTAAATGATACTTGGATTACATGGGAGGAGAATGTTTCATGGCTAGATTATAGATTCTCTTGAGATTTTCTTCTGTTACTGCTAAATGACCTTAAGCAAATCATTTAGGCCAGCATTTTAAAAGACTAGGCACCCTGTGGCAAATTGGGGAACCTGTCTATGTACTGATGTTCAAATCATGCATAATACTTAATGTTATGAAATTGTTATATCACTGAATGCTTCAAGGTATACTGAGTCAACTAAGAGCTGGCAAGTCCCTGTCATCTATCACTCAGACTGTCTGGAAGAGGCTTGGAACAAAAGCAGCAGTTAAGATTAATGGCTGTGCTCTGACAGGAATGGGTAAGTTTAGGAGAGCCTGAGATGGGAGAAAAACAGTTCTACCAAGTGCATCTGTGGGCAGAAGAGAGCTGAAAATCTCCAAAGACAAGAATAAATTAACAAGAGGCTTTGGCGTGATAAGAAGTGGGTAAGGACAAGGAACAAAAATATGTTTTTAAAAGGATAAGAGAACTTTCTGGTTGCAGGACCTCCCATGTATGAAAAATGGTAGATGCAATTTCTTGGAGGCTCTTGGAGAAGGTTCTTGGACATCCTAAAAGTTTTTATCTGAATCACAGGCCCCCTCTACATGTTACATTTACCAGGTAATCATGCCTTAAGTTGTGATCCAGCTACACATACAACCAATTAATGCTGTGATAAAACAAGCAATAAGCTAAGAAGTAGTTCTACAGAAAATGTGGAATAACTTTGTAGCTTGTTCTAATTATATCACTAATGGAACATGTGGCCAAGTGCTCCCCTGTGGTTGAGAGCCAGCCCCCCAGGTGACAAGGCTTGCAGCGGTGGCAGTGTTAACAACTGCCGGGATTAACAACACTGCCCCCATGTCTGACATGGCAAGAGGCACAATTGTGTGGCTTGTGCATTAGATCCCATTGCGCCTTTACCTGCACCTATAGAGGGGCCCACAGAGAATACACAAGAGTGGTGCACAAACTGGGGCAAGGAATGGCATGTATGTGTTGGGTTTTGGGGTTGTTTTGGTTTGAATTGTATTTCTTGTCCTGTCTAAAATAGGGAGTAATTGCAGTCAAAAATTTTCCAAGAGTGTATTATATTCCACAGAAGTAAACTATAGACAGGAGTACCTACAAAGTTGGAACTCTTGAAAAAAGTGGCCAAGTCTGGTTGAGTCAGCACCCATTTCATGGCCTAGGCAAATGGATTTGCATACAGGGATGGATTTGTATGGGGAGCTGCAGAGTCTCAACTCTCAACAATGTGTGCCAGATGAAAGATTTACACCTCCAGACTGTCTAGAGAGCCAGGAACAGTGCCTAGACTCCCTTAGACTCTGGAAGCTGAAAAGCATACACTCTCAGCTTAGTGGAACACAAATACTGGAACTTGGTGTGTGTCCAGCAGGGGAAATAGGGCGGGGGAGGTAAAATATTAATTTTGTAGAGCTGGTTGGGCATTTTATAACAAAATAAAATATTCACAGAAATTCTGACTTACTGAAATGAAAGTAATTCATTGAAATGGGTCTGTTTTAGTGAATTTTTATTGAAATGTAGTCAGAGATCTGATAAAACATTGCCTGTTTCCTAACAGTTCACCAGGTTAACTAATAAACTTCCAAAGACTTCCATGATCAGTGGCTCCAAGGCAGCATCAGGCCAACTACCTTGGATTTGGAGACTCCAGGGCTTAAAAGCTCATGAATGAACCCAGGAGCCTGGCAGTCCTTCAACAGCTCAGGCTGTCAAATTTTCTGGATTCCCCACTCTGTAGAAGGGGGTTCTTCCAAGTCCTGGTGAGACTCCAGAAGACAGGCTATCCAAAGACTCCCAGAGAGTCAGGGTTACCAGGCACTTTATTTATTTATTTTTGAAAAAAGGAAACAAAATACTTTGATTTTTTTTTCCAAACACATTCTTTTATTTGAATTATCTTTCCTTCTGGTGATGAGGAATTTTCTTTTTTTCCACTTCACTTTGGTTTGACTGTTCTTTTTTTAAATATTAGAATTTCCTTTCCTGCAGAATGGAAATTCAGAGTTTTGCTCTGTGCTGCTATTTAGGGACACAAAGAATGCCTTGATTTCCAAATGGGCTGACTATGCACAGCTCCCCCTGAATTTAATTAGAGGCCTAACTATAAATTTAGCTATGAAAAAGAACAGGGTTTTTTTGTTCTCCTTGATTCGATTTTCATGGAACTGAGACAGTAAGTTGTTCCCATTTTCCTTTATGTTTCATCATTGGTTGTAAAATGTTTATATGAAAACTGTCATCAGCGGGATATATGCCTCAGTTCAGGCATAACATTTCCAATGGTTTGGAGATCATCAGCACCTTTTAATTGTCTCAGCCCTGTCATTTAGCTCAAAGGCTTGGAGGAACAGAAGAAAAATGTGGATGTTCTCCATGGTAAAATCAAGCAACAGGTGAGTAGCAACAACTGTGCTGTACATGCCACTTGTCTTGTAGGTAGATTTTGACACACAACCCACTGAAATCAATGAAAAGATTCTCTTTAAGCAATGGAACCCCACTGCCACATGATACCCCATCCATTCCCATATGACATTGCTCCTTTCTTCTTACTGCCAAAACTGGTACCAAATTCTGGGTTATCCTCTGGGCTTTCCTTCTGGTTCATCTGTAAAATTAGATTTTTTTTCTACTTGCCTTTAAACTGTCCAGAACTTTAAATTAACTGTTTGATGAGTATATACATTTCAATAATAAGTTTTTTTTCTGGGACAGTTGATTTCCAACTTTTTCATATGCAGACTATTTTCATAGTTCCTTACTATGAGTATGTAGGTTCTTTCTAAATAAATTGTATTTTGATTGATACAGCTTTATAAAGTACCTTGCAGAGAAATGCTGAATTTTTAAGCCTTGAATATAATTGGCTTTCATCCACTACAGTACCTTTGTCACAAACCCACACTTCAAAGCCACACTTTGATAATGAGCTTTTACTTTTTCTTCTGACTACACTTAATAAAACTTTTGTTGTCTAAATTGTAGTCCCGCATGTCTTTAAGAAATTATTTCCAAATTCCTCTTTTTTTGTTTTATGTCAAGATCTACAGAGAAGTTTTAGTTCTCCTTTCTCACTCTTGTAGACATGTATCATTTTTTCCCTTTTATTCAGGCACCAGCTGTACTATTTCCCTATGCAGTTATTTAATTAGTCTCTTTTAATTAAATAATATTGTTTCAATCTGATTTTAAGACTGACATCCTGCCTTTGAAACTCCTCTTTTAAAGTTCTGTTCTAAAAGCTTGTTTTTCAGACAATATTGGAGAAGAATTTGGATTTCTGACTTTTTCTTTTGTTAACATGAGGATCAAGCTTCCCCTGAAATGTGGTGTGACCTTTCCCACTTTTGATGTTTTCTATATTCTTGAGGTTAGCAGGTTTTATAGTTCTGTTTCCAAAGGGAGCTCAGAACTATGAGAATTATCAGGGGATTGAAGAGGTTTATTTTACCCATGTGACTGTTCTTCTGGATACAATGATCTTACTCTTCACCTCAAATATTTTCTGTTAAGTCCTGGATTATGGAGGCTGTATTTCATGCTTTTCTGAAATGCCCTTTGTTTCACTTGACCTTTTTCCTTTATTTTTTTATATTTAGGTAAAATAATGCCCATTTTAGGGTCTTAAAACAGTACTCTGTTTATGCCTGTGGCATTTTGGGGCATAATTCTTCCTTATCATTTTGCAGGGGTTGAGAGATTTCATAAACAAGATCTGTTCTGTATGCACTTTAACCAGCATCCTAGTTACAGCTGGTGGCCACATCCAGCCAAGCATGGCTGTGTGGTATGTGGCACCACAGACACATTTGCGGTGCTACATACTACACATTCAGCTGTTCTCCACACTGAAAGGGAGCAGCACGGGTTTTTGGGTTTTTTTTACCCCTGGTTATCCAGGGGTCAAAAACACCCATGCAAAAAAAAAGGGGGGCGGGGAGTGGTGCACATGGAGGTAGTGTGCATCGCTCAAAACTGGAGCCCAGCCAGCTGGAGCCATGCTCTGGCTGCCAGCCAGGCTCCATGTACCTGGATTGCTGCTGCTGCAGCCCCAGGAGGCCCCCAGGACCCCAGGTATGGTTGCTGGAGCCAGCCCAGTGCTAGTCCTAGACTCCTCTACCCCATCTGGGGTAAACTGCCGTGCACTAGAGGTTACATTGTACAGGCATTCCCTGGGGGCAACCAGCAGTGACACAAGGTGCACTGGGGAACCAAATATCTACACATGTGTGGACACGGCCAGTGGGATTGCTCTCATTCAGTACTCTCCAGGTGTGATTTTTAGTGGCATTTTTGCATGTGATATTTCTACAGTTTTCACAAAAGTTACAAATCTGGGTCATAATCTTGGACCCACTGACTTCAGCTCTTTAGAAATCCATTTAACTCAGTGTTTCAATTCATTTATTTTGCTGCCCATCTTGACCCCTTATAATGCATATATCAATACCTATAATTCCCCAAACACAGGCCTTTAAATACCGATTTCAAGCCAAAAGATGCTAACGCTTTATCTCAGGCAAAGATATGAAATATTTCTTTGATTCAGAATAACTCCATTTAGTATTATTACCATCATTACTGATGTTGTTATAATTTGCTGCAAAATAAATTAATTGAAACACTGGCAAGGAAAGAGAAAAGTCATCTGAATCTGCTATACACCTGCATTTCTTGCTGAGTTCAAAGTTGGGCTCCACACACATGCACATTCCCACCACCTCCACTCTCACAGGAGGCCTCACCCCACTCTCAAAGGGACCTCTAGCATACTGCCCATTACCGGGCCACACTTCACTGTCCTGCTTCTTCTTGAGAGGCCCCTCTTGGGCCATCAGGCTTCGCTACTCTCATACTGGCCTCGCCACACACAACCTCTGGTTCCCATGAGTTCCCCTACTCTATGTGGTCCAGCCTTGTACCAAACTCTGGGCTAGTTCTGCTCCAAGCCCCTCACTGGGCACAACTTCTCACAGGGCTGGCCCTTCCTCTGTCCTTCAAGCTTACTCCCATTTGATTCTACTCAGCGCGCCCCTTGGGTTGTCCTTCAGGCCTACTCTGACTTCAGCCCTACTCAACCCCCTCACGCACACAGCCTTTCAGGCCTACTCACACTTCAGCCCTACTCTGTGCAGGGCCTCCCAATGTTCTCCACACGACCCCCTCAGGGGTCTCCAGGATCTTTCATCCCTGCTGGGCTCAGGTGCCTACACGTGAGCACTCCTGTCTCCACTACTCCCCCAGCTGCCTCCAAAACCCACTCGAAGATGGGGGCTGGGGTTAAGGCACCCCTCCTTGCCTTTCATGAGGGAGGTAAATGGCCTGGTATTTCCTGGGGACTCCTGTGCCACCAGGAGTGCCACCAGACCACCCTTCCCCAGCAGGGTGCAGTTTTAGGTCCTGCCCAGAACCAAGAGCCTACAACTCCTACCTGCAAGATGTTCCTGCTGCAGCTCAGCTAGGCAATGTTTCTGCCTGCCCTGGCAGAAGGGAACTGCAGCCTTTATGTGTCTGGTGTTCAAAATGGCTGCCCTCATCAGGCACCTGGTTGCTGCCTGTCTGTGCCCTGCCAAACTGTCCCACAACATGAGATAAGTGACACCAGCTACAAGGCCCCAGAGCAGGAGGGGGGCTGAGCCCCAGTTTTGGGGGAACAGACCAAATTAGGAGAAGGCCCAGAAAGCTATGTGGTCGTGTGACCACAGAAAGACAACCAACTAGAGGTAGCCACAAATGAAGAGTCATCAGGAGTCATCAAGGCGGAAGGAGAATACAAAAGCAGAGGCTTGAGAGTAACCAAGGGTCCCCTCCTGTTCCTTCTTATCTCTCCCTGTCCCTCCTTGCTGTCCCTCCTTCTCTTCCTTTCCATCTCTCCCCATGCTGCCGCCGCCTCCTCCACAAGAGGAGTCCCCATCCCTGTCCCCCAGGAAGCGTCCCCCAAGGACACCATGGCATACCAGCAGCGCATCTCATGCATCTCACTGGAGGGGGGCTGTGGGCCTTGGCATCCCACCTCCAGGCTGCTGACACCTAAGAGAGAGAGCCTCAGAGTGGAGTCTGCACCCTGACCAGAAGTACTTTGACTCTGATGACAGCCCTAGGATTGGTAGAGAGAGAATTCTTTGATTGTTTTTATTGTTGCTTTTTTGTTATTACTCTGTATCAATAAACTTGCCTATTATCAACTGTCAGGTGTTGCAGTCAGTCTGAGTGTTGCTTTTGCCTGGAACAATGGTATAAGGGCTGGGTCCAAACCCAGTGCCAACAGCATCCTCATCGGAAAAATGTAGCTGTTTGTACAGCTCCACTCTCCTCTGACCACATTCTTTTTTAACCCATTCCTCCAGAAATGTGAGGCAAAAATTACCTATTTCTTGCTTTTACCCGAGTCGAATATCTGAGTTTTCTGTGGTATTGTCTATGGTCAAATGGTTTCACCTTGATACTTTGTGCTTGTGTGCATCAGTTTTTCAATATACTATTTTGCCTACATGTTTCTCCCTGGAGGTAACAACAGACACACCTGAATTTAGACCATACCAAAGTACAGAGCTTGGCCTGGATGTGTACTACCCAATATCAACAGATACTCAGAACATCCAAAATATTAGATATTCCCATTTAAACTGTTGCTGAAGGATACCCTCCAAGCTTATAGTCACTTGTGTTATAGCCCTTTATAAAATGACCAGCCCAGCCTCTGGCTTCTTTACTTTTCATTCCATCCAGGAAGAGCACACACCAACTGCAGAAACTTCCTTAGCCTGACCAAGGGTTTTTGAACCCAAAAGCTTGCTTGATAATTCTTTTACAGCTATTTAAAGTTTGTCTAATAAAAGATATCAGATTCACCTAAAGAACCTTGTCTGCCTATGGGCCTAAAAAGGAATTGCTTAGGATCAGATCCAATACCCAGTGAAGTCAGTTGAAAGATTCTCATGAACATCAGTGGGTTTTGGACTGGCTTACTGCACAGAAGGAAACTGCTTTCCAGCCTTGGGTCTTCCCATTGTCATCCTCCAACTAGAGAAAACAAGAAGGAACTACAAGTGAGGACATTTCCACTGTTCAGTTGTAAACTGTCAGTGCAAGAGATTGTATTTTCCAGGGATCTACTGATTAATTATTCCTATGTGTTTTAGGTAATAAGTTATAAACTAAATATCTCATTCTGCATCATGGTCAAACCAGTCCATAAAAACCCTCTTGTACAGTAAAAGCTTTGTTATTGCAGCATCCCTGGGGTAAAAGGAATGATCCTATTTAGTACTGAGATTGTGTTTTATTTTTGGCAGAATTAAGCCAAATGACATAATCATTTCTGCTATTTGGCTCCTACTCAAACTATAGTCTCCACGTTTGTATCCAAAACCAGAGCTCTTTTACTTATAAAATGCATAAGGAAAATTTTCAAAGGAGCGGTCAGCGTGACACTCTTGCTGTCAGTCAAAGAGTTAGGAGTTCAAGAAATTGAATGCCATTTGCATCTTTGAAGGTTTTTCTCCCAACCCATTAAGAGTTCTTTAGTAACAAGATAAAATAAGGAGACTTATCCCACGAGACTGATAATGGAATACATAAGTGTAAGGTGTTCTAATATATTTATCAGGCCTCATAGCAATGACAAATCCTCATTTGGCTTGAGTTTTGCCCAAGTAAAGGCTGGAAATGGCCTGTTGAAAATTAGTGCAAAATGGAATTACCCACTGGCTATGTTTTAAAATATTTTAAAGTAATTTATGGCTGTAATTTCTTTTAAAATAGATAATTTTATGGAAATTTGGCCTGAGTAAAAACTTCAGAATTAGGCCCTTAGGGTTCTAATTCAAATCTCATTAATATCCATGGATAGACATTCATTATCCTCAGTGGGAGCTGGATAAGGTACTTAGGGACAGTTCCATAGGAAAGCTTAAGTATTCATAGTTTCATAGTAGTTAGGGGTCAGAAGGGACCTGAATAGATCATCTAGTCTAACCCCCTGCCACTGGTTGGAGCACACGCTGGGATCACATGACCCCAGACAGGTGTTCATCCAACCTCTTTTTTAATTTACCCAAGGTAGGAGTGATGACTACTTCCCTAGGAAGTTGGTTCCAGATCCTAGCTACCCTGACAGTGAAATAGTGCCTCCTAATCTCTAACCTGAACCAATTCTCCAGCAGCTTCTGGCCATTGTTCCTCGTCACCCCAAGTGCTGCTGGGGGGAATAGGACCCTTCCTATTTGCTGCTGTTCTCCCCTAACGGGTTTGTAGGCAGCCAACAAATCCCCCTCAGCCTCTGCTTGCTGAGGCTGAACAGGTTCAGGTCCCTCAGCCTCTCCTCATAGGGCCTGCCCTGTGGCCCTCCAACCAAGTGGGTGGCCCTCTGCTGAACCCTCTCAAGGCAGGTCACATCCTTCTTAAAGTGCGGTGCCCACAACTGGACACAGTACTCCAATTGATGCTGTACCAATGTCGCGTAGAGGGGGAGTATCACCTCTCTGGACTGGCTTTTGGATGCATGACAAGGTGCGGTTGGCTTTGCTAGCTGCGGTCTGGCATTGGCGGCTCATGTTCATCTTGGAGTCAATAATGACTTCAAGATCCCTTTCCACCTCTGTGCTCACAAGGGGGGAGCTCCCCAGCTTGTATGTATGCTGTGGATTCCTTCTCCCAAGGTGCAGCACCCTGTATTTATCTACATTGAACCCCATCCTATTACCATCCACCCACTTCTGTAGTCTGTCTAAGTCTAATTGCAGCCTCTCTCTCCCTTCGAGCGTGCCTACCTCTCCCCACATCTTGGTGTCATCGGCAAACTTGGACAACGTGTTTTCCAACCCCTCATCCAAGTCGCTGATGAAGATGTTGAACAGTGTAGGCCCCAGAACCGAGCCCCGGGGGACCCCACTGTTCACATCCCCCCAGGTTGAGTACGACCTGTCCACCACCACTCTCTGGGTGTGCCCCATCAGCCAATTTTTGACCCATCCAACTGTGTAGGCATCAATGCCACAGTCACTCAGTTTATTAATGAGAATGGGGTTAGAGACAGTGTCAAAGGCCTTCTTAAAGTCCAGAAAGACTACGTCCATGGCGACACCATCATCCAGGGATTTAGTTATATGGTCATAAAAGGCCATCAGGTTGATCTGGCAGGACCTGCCTTTGATGAACCCATGTTGATTTCCCCTGGGCATGATCTCCCCTGCTGGCCCCTCACAGATGTGCTCCTTGACAATTTTTTCAAGGATTTTCCCCAAGACCATGGGGCCTATAGTTTCCTGGGTCCTCCTTTCTCCCTTTCTTATAGATGGGGACCATATTAGCTAGTTTCCAACCTCCAGACACCTGGCCCATGGACCATGATCACTCGTACAGCCAGGCCAAATGCACAGCAATGACCCCCGCCAGCCACCTCAACACCCATGGGTGGAGGGCATCAGGGCCCGCAGATTTAAAAACATCCAGCCCTTCCAGAAGTTCTCTAACTACTTCTGTGCAGACTTGAGGCCTAGCAGTGCTATCCTCAAGATTGCCCCTACCTGTGGTGGAGAGCTGTCCTGTTCCCTGTCCAAGAAAACAGAGGCAAAGAACTTGTTAAAGATTTCGGCTTTCTCATCCGGCATAGCCACAAGATTACCATTTGAGTCTAACAGGGGCCCTACGTTACCCAGTGTCTGCTTCTTACTTCTAATGTATTTGAAGAAGGACTTTTTTTGTCCTTAATCCCAGTCGCTAGCCTAAGCCCCACCCCCGCCTTGGCCTTCCTAATGGCCCTCCTACACTCACGGGCCAAGGAGGAGTATTCCTCCTTGGTGATAGCCCCTCTCTTCCAGCAGGTGTACGCCTCCCTTTTGGCCCTCAGGCATGAGCCATGGGGGTTTCAGAGCACTCTTGCCCCCCTTCTTTCTCTCGGGGACTGTCACAATCTGAGCCTGGAGGATAGTCCCCTTAAGGTACGACCATCCCTCATGGATTCCCATATCCTCTACCTTTTGGGCCCTCAGTGCCTCCCCCCCTAATCTCCTAAATCCATTGAAGTTGGCCTTTCTGAAGTCAGGGGCTTTAGTCTTGGTATAAGCCCTCAACATCCTGCGCTGGATGGTGAATTCCAGCAGGCGATGATCACTTTCACCCAGGTGGTCAAGGACCTGCAGTCGCTTCACCAGGTCATCCCCAGTGGCCAAGACCAGGTCCAGCAAGGCAACTCCCCTAGTGGGGCTATGCACTTCCTAGATAAGGTGGAGGTCTTGTATTTCAGCTAGGAACCTATGCAAATGGTCAGACCTGGCTGACTGCTCCTCCCAGCAGATATCTGGGTAGTTTAGGTTCCCCATGACAACGACATCCCTAGACCCAACTGTTTTCAGTTTGGCACTCCATATTGGAATGCCAAGCATTGCAAAGCCAAAATTTTATGTGCTCCTACACATAGTAGAATCCACAACCCTAAATTGGGCACCCGGATTCTGCAACACGAGGCACAGGAATGGCTAGGTACCTAAATTCATGGACAGATAAGGTTCTTTGGGTAAATGTGATATCTTTTTTCATTAGACCAACTAAATAGTTGAAAAAAAATTTCAAACTGTTTAGTTGGTCTAAAAAAAGTTATCACATTTACCCAAAGAACCTATGTCCTTAGACCAACATGGTCTACAACCAACAACCCTAAAGTCATGGAAGGATGCAACAATAGACTGTTTAGAAGTGAGACAAACTTACTGCCTTGGAGAACATGCCGGCTAAACCAACACAACTGTTTTGTTAGTGTTTTATTTCCTTAACTTGTTCTGGAATTCAAACAGATAAATATTTATATATATATTACAGTAAATAATAATTTATTTTACTTTGCATTATGACATTGTCTGTACATGCTCAGACTAAATGGTAAAATCTGAGCTCATTACTGGAGCTTTATTTGATAATATAGGACAACATTTTAATTGATCTCTAAGGGATAGTAAGAAAAAAAAGTATTTACCTGCATATCAGTAGTACCATGACAAATTTTACTGTTTATTTCTTTTTCACAGAAGACAGTATCTACATCTCGCTCTTCCTTGCTTGCTTGCTTTTCTTTCTTTCTTGGTTGCTGGTTTACCAGTAACAATGATTTTTAAGACCATATATCATAAATGTAATTTTTATGTACAATGTTCATTAGTACATTTGAGATGTTTAACCATCTTTATTTCACACTGCATGAAATGCTCCCTCTGTAGGGACACACAAAATGCTTTCTGTTGTTAAATTCAATGCAAAGGGCATAAATTGGGACCAGAGGGGCCAGTGGAATATAGCAGATAGTTCAGCAGCCTGGGAATCAGAGGACCTGGATTTTATTCACATCTTTGTTCCCAGACCTAGTGACAAATCTATTAACTCCTCTGTACCTCGGTGGCCGTGTCCAGATGAGTGCAGATGTTTGGTTCCCTGGGGACAAGTAGCAGCAGTGCACCTTCTCCGCAGCTACTTGTCTCCGGAGAATGCCCGTGCCATGTGTGCTTTGGTGTGTGGCAAGTTACCCCGGAGGCCAGCACTGTGCTGCCCCCAACACCCTTACCCAAGGTCCTAAGGGCATCCCGGGGCTGCAGCAGTGGTGATCCTCCTAGATGCAGCCTGGCTGGGAGCTGCAGCATGGCTCTGGGTTATCCAGGGGTCAAAAAAAAAACAAACCCACGGGAAAAAAATAAATGGAGCAGCACATAAATGGGCAGCATGCCCTTGCAGTACAGCGAACACCTGACTGTGCAGTATATGGCACTGCAGACATGTTTGCGTTGCCACATACCACGCGGCCGTGCTTGTCTGGACACACCCAGTATGTTCATCTGTAAAATGTGAATAACCATTCTTTTCTTCCTCTGTACAATACCCAGATTTACCAATGAACTTTATTATTGTATGAGACTTATTACTAAGGGCACAAACTAAGGGTTTTTTTTATCAACCTTCCTCCCTCTCCCCCAAACCTGTTTTCTGTCACATTTGGGATGTTTTACCACACAGGGTGGAAACAGACATCACTTTTGTACAAAGTGCAAGCAAACAGATGTCTGTACCTTCTGTCACACCACAAATGCTCAAAATTGTGGCTGCAGCAGAATAGTAATAAGTTGGACCACTTTATTACAACCCATGTCTATTTATGATGATAGACCACAAGCAGTACAAAGCTGTCCATGGTCTCGAGCCTCCCAGAGGCAGGTGTGCCACCAGCTTGAGGAGCCTTGTCCTGTGCACTCTGGGCATTCTTGTGTAGGATTGGGCCCTTCAACCTTTGGGAGCACCTGCCTCACTTTCCCCACTTACCTAGACATGCCTTGTGCAGCAATGTTACATGTATGGAAATTCTTCTGCAGGGGATTTCCTCATGTATATCTATAAGTGCAGAGTGGGGAACCTTGGGGGAACCCGCTTCTGCCCTCCCTCCACCCCTTGCTTGCAGGCACAGGAGGCAAATGGAGATCCCCTGCAAAGGGTTTCCCTGCACACATCTTCAAAAGGAAAGATGGGACTCCTTTGCATCTCAAGTGAGGTGTGGAAACTGGGAATGTCTGTAGATATCCCTGAAGCATGAACAGTGTCGCAACATGTAGTGGCACAGGCAGTCATGTTCCACCACTGACATCTGTTTTTGTCCATAGATATTAATGTCATACACAAGCCTATCGACACATAAAATGAGTCTGTGATCTTAGGTGTATTTTTTATAAAGATAAACGTGCAATGGGGACACATACACACAGGGCCATTTAATGTTTTATGAATAACTTGAGATTTTGAAATTCACATCTACCGTTACAGTTGGAAAAAAAATGGGTTTTCTAACACAGAAACAATTGGAGATTTCAGAGAAGATTTGAAACCTCAAAATCATGATGAAAAACAGATCTCTTGAATATTTTCTGATGCCCGTAGCACCCTTTAGAATGTCTGAAGGGCCTAGACCAGGGGTGGGCAATTATTTTGGCTGGTGGACCATTTAATGAGTTTTGGTGAGCCTTTGAGGGTCACTCAAAAAATCTTTCAGAAGATATTACTTTAACAAATTACAGATAAAAAAAACAAATCATATGGTAAAATCACACATTTACTATAACTTTTTAAAAATTTAATTAAAAAAAAATGTTGTCCTCATTTGTTCTTTTGAGTGGGCCAGACATAGCTATACAAAGCAGAAAAGCATGACAATATGAATAGCATAATTCTTGGAAGAAATTATTCAATGCTCTAACCAGTAACTAACTGGTACAAAGGAAAATTAGCCTGAAATTTTGAAAATGTGGTACACATTGAAATGTAAATTGGAAAATGAAAAACAATGCCTGATGATTTTGATCCTTATCATGCTGCTGAAACAAAATACTTACTACAATACATATACAGAAACACAAACACTTTCTTCAAATCTTAAACATACCTACCGATATTTCTTCCATCCTCCAGTAACCCTGACAAGCACAAACTGGAAAATGCAGACAGGCACTCTCACTTAAGCCTTTGTTTTTCCAAATATCAATTAAAGATTTCCCAAAGGTACTTCCCAAACAGTTATACCTTTCTACACAGTACAGAATGATGTCCATAGTAAGTTACTATTACTACTACCATAACAGAGCGGCACAAAGAATTACCTGCATGCCTCAAAAGCACCCAAGTAGCATGAATAACCACTGGGATATGTTACTGTAGAGCAGTAGACAAATATTTCTGCAGACATACAAGCTAGGGACAAGGGCCATAGTGGAAAGTCTTAAGTTTGAGAACAACATCTATATATAGCATTTTATTGTGTTGGTTTCAAATAGATTTGCACTGGAGAGAAAGGTTGGTGAAATTAGCAGTATTAGCATTAACACTGAGCCCACAATTTATGTGCTGATAAGCCACAATTCTTGCCCCAATAAATGTAGTTAAAGGAATAGCTCACCAATGTCAAAGAGCTTGCAAATCTCTAATCTTACATATCAGACTGTTTCTGATAGCTCTTCACCAGGATGATATGCTGCTATTCTTTGTGTGATAAGATTTTCTGAGATGGTGAGAACCTTATAAGATGAGAGCTATATATAACTTGCTCTATCTTATCCACTGGTCCCACAGGATTGTATGGTTTCACAGAAACCATAGAAAATTAGGGTTGGAAGGAACCTCAGGAAGTCATCTAGTCCACCCTCTGCTCAAAACAGGATCATCCTCAACTAGATCATCCCAGCCAAAGGTCTAGCTGGGTCTTAAAAACCTCTAAGAATAGAATTTCCACAACCTCTCTGAGTAACCTTTCCTGTGTTTTACTACCCGCATTGTGAGAGAGTTTTTTTCCTAAAGCTAACCTAAATTTTCCTTGTTGCAACTTAAAACCATTGCACCTTGTTTTGTCATTTGCCACCACTGAGAATAGTTTAACTGCATCCTCTTTGAAACCACCCTTCAGGTAGTTGAAGGCTGCTATTAAATCCCCTCTCTTCTCCAGACTAAGCCCAGTCTTCTCTTTTCCAGACTAAATAAGCCCAGTCCCCTCAGCCTCTCCTCACAAGTCATGTGCCCCAGCCGTCTAACCATTTTTGTTGCCCTTTGCTGGACTCTCTCCAATTTGTCCACATACTTTCTGTAGTGGAGGGCCCAAAGCTAGACATAGTTCTCCAGATTTGGCCTTATCAATTCTGAATAGAGGGGGAAAGTCACTTCCCTTGATCTGTTGGCAACACTTCTACCAGCGCATCCCACTGTACTGTCTGCCTTCTTTGCAACCAGGACACACTGTTGGTTCAGATTCAACTTACTGCCCACTGTAACCCCCAGGTCTTTTTTTGCAGACCTGTAGCTTAGCCAGTTAGTTCCCAGCCTGTACCGGTACATGGGATTGTTCTGCCCTAAGTGCAGAACTTTGCACTTATCCTTATTGAAACTCATTGTGAGATTTCTTTTGGTCCAGTCCTCCAATTTGCCTATGTCTATCTGAATCCTACCCCTACCCTCCAGTGTATTTACGACTGTACCCCAGCTTGGTCCTCTGCAAACTTGCCTACGGTACACGCCTTCCCATCTTCCATCTCTTACTACCTTTGACAAAGTTCTGATATATTACTGTTAAAAGACACAATGGCACAATTTCCATGTTCTTTTTCTTCTCAGGATTCTATGGGAACACATACGATGTTCAGAACTAACATAGCAAGTAAAAAAAACCTGAAACTGATTCTTTATTCCATTATGTTCACATTACACCATAAAGAGTAGCCATAATGTCTCTTTATTTAATTCCCTCATATATTCCCAGTACAGTCCTGAATCACATTGACATATACTGATTGAACTACTTTATATCCATTTGGCATTTTATTCGTCATAGCTGCACTCTTTAAAAAGAAAAAGAAAAGGAAGGAAAGGGGACAAGCTGCTAGAAGAAACCTAACAAAAGAGTGTAAAGCCTACATTTCAAATTATATACATAAAACAGCTAACAGACACATCAGAAAAATTAACATTTGAATGTAACTCCTTATATATCAATTTTTTATATCAAAGAATTCTGGCTGAAGCAGATTTTATGTCACAATCATTCAGCCTCACAATCTGTCATATTTATGCTTGTTGCTTTTTTATGACCTGAGTACTTGAGTTTTTTTCCATGCCTTGCTTTTTTTTTTCTTTCCCTTTTTTCTTTTTGAGATTACTGCAATGCTTTTATTACTAAATCAAATTCAAAACCTGGATTATCACTTTCATAAGTTAGTAAATTGGTTTTCTGCTGTTTAGAGAGAACTCATTTATTTTTCTCTTCAAGGGTTACACAGTCTCTAGTTAGCTTCTAGATGATCATAGATCTGGATTGCTAAAAGCATCTTTTCTGTGCATGAAATAGAATATGTAATCAGATACTTTTTTCCTTTAAAGTATTGATAACTAGTTTCATATTTCCTTTTTTGTTTCATATTAATTTCATATTCTTCATATTTGCCCAACCAAAGTGCAAAAGGTAGATTTATTGTGTAAGTGGATGCTAAATATTTTTAGTTTTAATTATTTGGAGAAAAAAACAAAAATGTATGTAAAAAGTGTAACTTAAAGTTAGACAATCTTATAAAAAAGTTAGCATAGGATTCTTCCTGTTTTGGGAAAGCTGAATTTATGAAATACACAAATCAGATAAGAGCACAGTTGTGAGCTCTTCCATCTATGCATCTATGGACATATATAAAGGTTCCTAAAAAGCATCATTTGTTTTTGTACCCACATGGACCCAAATTTGTAATAAAGTTCAAGTCTTGACTTATATTAACCTCTAGTTCATATCATATAATGTCAGATTTGCATCACACTTTGACCAATATTACACTGTGAGAAAGTTGTCTCTGAACAATATTAGTCATTAGATCATCAGTTGTTAGAATCATATTTATGGATGTGACTGAAGACTAGCCATGAACATGGCAGACTTTCAGAAGTTCAACTCGGGGTGGGCAAGAGAGGCACCAATCCTGGGTGCTGACTTAGGAGGGGCATGAAAATCATCTCTTGCCCCAATGGAGTTTGCACCCTGGCAGCAAGAACAGCCCCTGAAGGAGCCAAGGGGCCATGGTGTGACCTGATGAGAGCAGTGGAGGAACAACAATTTACTTTGGCACTTTGGGGGACAATGAGTCATGCCATGCCAGAGCTGCGGCACTTTCAAAGCTGGCTCTCCCTCTGGATTGGAGGGAGGAGCTCTGGCGCTGCTATTTCTGGCCCCAGAGAGGGGCAGCATGGGGAAGACACTGGTGGGCAGAGTGATGAGCCCACTTCCAGGTTCACTGGAAGCCAGAAGAACAAGTCCTCCAGCAGGCAGAAGCAGAATGCCCACAAGCAAAGGTGGGTGAAGGGCCACCATTCTATGCTGAAGAATCATCCAATGGGGAACCTGAGGGCCCTTCAATTGGCCTGAGAAGGTTTTAGCCTTCTGTGCACAGGACCTGATCAGACCTGGGTAAGAGTGGAGAGCAACCTGACTTGGGACAGGTGAGTCCAGAAATGGGAAGAGAAAAAAAGGTTTTTTGATTCTTTGCCTGTTTGGTTAATTTACCCATCATTAGTAGAACCTGGGGCTTTTCTCTGGCCACAAGCTGGTTTGAATAGTGTCGAAAAGGGCCTGCAGCCCTGAGAAAACCCAGAAGCAAGGACTTATACTCACAGTTAGCTTTGAGAGTGGCAGAGAGTTGCGGACTGTGTTTTGTTGAATTTCTAAAGGACAACTCTAATCAGATCCCTTACTGGGGAACTAAGTTGACCATTGACATTGCCCTGAGGGAAATGACCTGAACATCAGTGGTTGAACTGTTCCCAAGGAACTGTCAAACCTACACACCGGGTACTTTATTAATATCGTGTCCGTTCCAGTACAATAACCCCTCTGGGCCGATAAAGAACGAGATAGAAGACAATGTTGAGAGCGTATGAGCTGGGAATTCATACTAGCATACCTGATGTGGTAAAGGTTGGGTGCTAAGGGGTTGGAGAGCCCCATAAGAATATCTACAGGAAGATCTGGGAATTATTGTCAGTCGAATAACTCCAGTTCCCATTGAAATTATTAAGTTACCATCAAGATGTGGCAGGCAAGAGTGCAACATCGAGATAGAAGACTGCAGTTTTCTCAAATCTATCAGTGATGGCGCAGGCCCATCAATCCTGGGAAGGGAGGATGCACAACCCTACCGAGTGACCAATTTACACAGCCTCACCATATTGCTCTTGCAGCAGCAGCAGGAGCTGGTGCTTAGACACCATGCTGCTACTGTTTTAAGAACAAGAGCCAGTACAGGCAGATCATGCAGGGGCAGCAGCAAGAGCAGCCAGGGACTGTTTTGGGTAAGACTCCTGAAAGCCCCCATTCTTGCAACTGCTGGGGCACTCCCCACCCATTCTTGGAACCCTACCACCTCCCTACTCTCCTGCAAGATTTGCCCAGGGCTCAAACCCTGCTTGTTATATCAATGCAAACTCACTGTTTTAGTATCCATTTACTATCCATTTTCAAACCCTGGGATTATTTTGTTCAATTCTTGTTAGATCACATTTTCTGTGAAACTAACAGAACTACAGCTAGAAACACTTCATGTAACAGAGTCACATCCTTGACAGACAACAAGGTTCTGACCTCTTTAGTAGACATGATAAATATTTATCCCCCCTGACCACTACTACCAATAATAATTGGACCAGAGTGTCTATCAAGTAAAGGAGTTGCTTTATCAGGCTGTAAACAACCACCAAATGCATTCCAGCTTCCAAAATAAAATACGGATACCAAAAAACCCCAAAGAACCCACCTAGAGAGAGGATGGTTCCATGGGTCATTATAAAACAAAACAGGCACACTTGGTTTTTATGCACCATGAAGAATTTCTCTTTTGACCTCCAGAAAATAAATCAACACTGTTGATGGTATTTATTTAATAAACTCCACTAGTAAACAGGCAGAAACAGCTTCATCCACAAATGTTCAGAAAGAATGGATATGGTTACAGGAGTCACAGTTGAGTTTACTAAGATGTCTAATGATGAAGGCAAAGACAGGACACTTGTTCCTTATGGCTTATGACTATTTCTTCAAGGGAAATACATTCTGAACAATTCAATTCTAGGGTAACAAAAATGGATTTTTTTAGCTTGTCCTGAGCTGCCCAATACTCTGAACAGCCCTAGGAGAAAGCTGTCCAGGGTGTCTGGGAAACACTCTTGATACAACAGCATTTCTTGCTGGTCTAATGGACGTTGCAGGCATGTGGTTAATACCTGAAAATATTTTTGGAGTCCCAAGTCACCATAATGTAAGTGTTGTGAGTATTGCAGGTGGTATCTAAGTAGAAGGCTTGAAGTAAACTTGGTAAGTGAAGCAAGTAAGCAGAAGCATAATTAGGGGTGGGGGTGGATAAGAGTGGTACCAACTTAGCGGGGGTGCCAAAATCATTCCTCACCCCTACAGAAACCACGCCCTGGCATCAAGAGTAGCCCTGTAGCAGCAACCAGGTACATGGACTGTATGCTGCTTAAAGCTGCTGCTGTTTTAAGAGCAAGAGCTGGGGCAAACAGAGCAAATGGCAGAAACAGCACAGCCATGGACTGTTTTGGAGTTCTTGGCATGGGTAAGACTTCTAGCCCCACTCCGCTCTCCCACAGGGTTTGCCCAGGGCACAAACCTTGCTTGTTACACCTTTGCAAAGAAATTCCCCAATTTAGGTCAAGCAAGAAAGGAAAAACAGAAAATGGTTTGTTAGAAGGCATTAGTTTAGGGTTTCGTTACTAATAGACTACTGGTATATAAGGAAAAAATTATATAAAAAGTATATATAAAATATATATATTTATATATAAAGATATATATCCTGGATGATCAAAAGTAGTTTGTTAGGCTTACTCTACAAGTAAAGGCGGAATGGGATCTAATGCGCAATCCACACAGTTGCACCTCCTGCCATGCCACATTGCAGGGGAGCCCCTTCCAGGGACCTCCCCCCCACACCCCGCTCACACACTCCTGCTGCATTCCTCCAGGCCTGAGGGTTTAACGTGCCCCCACAGCTGTGAGAATCCCCCAGACTTGGGGGTTTTACTCTGGGCATGGTGTATCCCTGTGATTGGAAACTCTGTCAGCTGATGGGACTCCCAGCTGTAGGGGAGACTCTGCTACATGTGCAAACACAAACCAGCAGTGAAATCAGTACACATTTTCAAGGTCTAACTTCATAGCTGGTTGGAGCCTTTATGGTGTGATAGCTACTTTGCGCATGTATCTGGTCTCCAGGTAACTGTGCAATTAACCAGTTCATTGCATGATGCCTGTAACATGTAGAGGGAAGCCTTAGAGGTAAAGGTACAAACTAGTGGGACTGATCGGGGTGTAAATGAAAAATGCAGAGCACCCCATGAGAGCCTGCTGTTGTCACGTGCATCCTCTTTTCTCATATCAAATCTCCTCAAGAAGGGTGTCACAGCCACTGGTACAGTGGGATAAATGCTTTAGTTGCAAACAAAAAAGTGTTATAGGATTCCCTTTTATAAGCAAACAACCAGCCAAAGCACTGGCAACCTAGTTACTACCAGCTCCCTGAGTAGGTGTTTTCCCATGCTGTTCAGCTTCCCTCAGTTCTGGACATCTCTGTCAGGAAATTGCCCAGGGACCTGGGAAGTCTTAAAAAGCATCTTCCCAGGGAGGCAGGGGAGGCCACGCTGGCAAGAAGCCAAACAAACAGGCAGGTGGGTTTCAAGGAAATGGACTTTTTTCCAATATAGATGTTTTCAGTCAGAAAAATGTTGACCAGCTGTACTCAGCTCCCACTTACTACCAAAGTAAATGGACACATTTTCAGAAGTATCACTATGGGACTTCCTGGGTGCCCAACACCTCTAAGAAATCTTTTTTGTTGTTGTTTTGTTTTGTTTTAATTATCCGACTCTGAGCTGAGCTCTTTTCGATTTCCGAGTATACGTGCAATCTCTAGAAGATTAAGACGGTTTGAAACTGACTCTTTTGGCTTCCTACAAAACACAAATACATAAGTAAGAGGTAAGCAATTTAACAGGAAAACATAGTTTCAATCTTAACTTCTGTTTTACTGAGACCAGCTGTAATATAATTGGCAGCAAGGATCTTTTGCACTTCACAGTGAGATGTAATTATTTACAGGGTTGTTTGCACTGTTGGGGGGCCTTGCTATGTAAACAGCAGCCACATCATTTTTTTATTTAACTGCCTAGTTGACACAAGATCTCCATCTAGCGACCTGAACGGCATTATGACCTAGTTTTGCTAAATTTTTTGTACAAGGATATAAAGGGATATGGATCTTTCCCTAACACAAAAACAAATGCATTGTGTGCTGAGGCTGTGACACTGTTTGAGTAGGAAAATGGTATAATTAGCAAGGGGATCATCAAAAGCAATGCCTCTTCAGACAGCAATTTTCTATAATGCTAGTCATTCTCTGCCTGGATGCAAAATGCTGCTGAAATCTATACAAATAATTATTTTATAAAGGTCACTTCACACGTGAGGACTTGTGCTATTACTATGTAGAGCATACAGCCACTATTTCATTTTGAGGCACAATAAACAAACAGCCATATGAGACAATGCATGTTTGTCTTTCCTGTGACCGAATTAGGAACAAACACCTCCACCTGAGTTTGTTCCAAAGTGAAGAACAAACACACAAATACATGAAATAATTCTGATAAGGTCTACGTTGAGAAGAAAAAGATCAACATACAACTGTTCACATGGATAAACATAGCAATTATCACAAAAGGCAACTTAGTATGACCAGTCTCTTCACTGTCTCCATTCTAACTAGAAATGGAGCTACTTAACTTGAAAAGGCAAAATTCATTAATTATTGATGAATGAAGAATCCAGACTTCAGGTTCTTTTTTTTCAAAACAGAATTATTTCCGATTCATTAGCATCATCCAAAAGTCATTTATTTTAAAATGAATTTGGGTGACAATATTTGAATTGTAAATAACCCTACAGTTGCCATATATTAACATATTCATGAGAAAATTTAGTAACAAGATGCATCAGGGCATACATTGCTCTTTGCATACTGTAATTCTGTGGTACAGTACTGCCTAAGGCTTTACACATTGCATTTAGAAACCATAGTATGAGAGATCCCATGCACCAGGGTCTCATATACTGGATATGAATAGGCTCCAATGAACACTCTTCACAAGCATATTCTAATTAATGGGTTTGCCATATATAACTATTAACTTTATGCAAAACAATTCACTCAATTTGAAACAGGAGTGAACAATGTGATCGGTGTTAATGTACCTGAATATCAGATATTTTATGGCTTTTGTATTTTGTCAAAAATATTTTCAGAAGATTTTATTTCAGGTATTTTTGGTTTGTGGGGGTTAGGTGGTAGCTTTTTCATCATAGTATAGATAACAATAATCTATAAAAAAGGAGGGGAAGGGATTCTATCTTTGTGGCCCTCTCTTCAGTTGACCTCCATCAGTGAATCAGAGCATCACTATCTCTACAGTACAATCCTAAGGACTGAGGGGCATAAGGCAACCAACTACTCCTTACATCATCAACCCATGCCATAGTTTGCAGCATGGCTCCATAATGTTGCACAGAGTTGAAACATATTCTGTTAAACCTCATCTCCCTCTCCCAATCTTGCATAGGTGGGTGAATTACAGTTGTGACTAAGCACTGGCCACCAGAGGTAGTCTTGGCAAAATATTTTTCCTTTCCGGAGCATGGAGGGCACTAGGCTTGACAGACTATGGTTTTATTGTAATATTTCTGGTTTAAATGTATTTGTATTGCATTAATGTTGCATGCCTCAGTTCCCTTGACCAACATACAGGGGAAAAGCAAAGGGGTTAAGAGGCCTGAAGCCAGAGTTGCCTGGCCTATATTACAGAAGATACACCCAGCAACAAAAGAAGCAAATAGCTTGGTAAACATCCTTTGGACCAGACATCCAGAAGGTATCAAGGGAAGCATATGGAGATGAGCTTGGCATTTGCCTGGCAGGATATAAGAATTTGAGATCAGGGATCAGATTGTGAATGTAAATCACACCATTACTACTTGCTGGTGCAGGGGGAGCCCAGGATCACGATCCTTTGCATCAGCAAATAGAAAGCTAGATGCCTGGTGAACTAGTGTAGTCCTGGGGCTGAGATGAACAATCAGCTAAATTATCAGTGTCAAACCTGGGATCACACTGGAGCCAGAGACTCTAGTGAGGTTCTGAGGCTAGAACTGACAATCATAGCCCTGGGGCCACACCATTCAGTCAGCATCAGGTTGCATAGTGGGGTCCATACCACACATTCAAAGGTAAGCACAATGCAAACCAGCCACAAAACTATTCTATAACACCTGCCAGACCTAAGACACAGAATCATAGTTTTGCTGATATTTTCTGTAAAATCTTTCTGAGATGCAGCCTTTCCTGTCCATCTACTTACCTACAACTCTTGTCCAGGTCCTTGTGTTCTCACATCTCATTTTGTGCAACAGCCTTATTATTGGCCTTGACCAATGTAATCTGACCCTGCTCATATCCATCCACAATGATGCTGCATTATCTCATTGCTTTGGCTGCATCACTCTTCTCTTTGTGTCCTTTTGCATCAAAAATAAGCTACTTGTCTCCAAGACCCATCACAGCCTATCCCCTTCCTACCTGCAAACTGTCATATGCTATCAAGTAGCCTGTAGTCAGCCTCCCCCTCCCCCCACCCCCCGCTTGGAAAAGCTCAGAGCAGAGCCAGTCCTAGCAGTGGCAGGAGGCACCACAGTACCAGGCACTCTGGTGCTGCAGTGCTCACTCTGCTGGGCATGCCCAGGGGGGTAAGGTGCTCTGCCTGGCCCTGCTGTGCCCCTATATGCCCACTCACCCTGACTCAGGAGGGTCCACTGCCTCCTGGGATGCTGGAGGACTTCCATTTGGGTGGAAAAGCTGGTGAGAGTGGTCACAAGTTAATGGAACAGGAGCTAAATTAGTCAGATTAGAGATAATCCTGCCCTTGAGTGGCATAATGTTATATTGAATAATGAGTGCTTAAATTACTTAAAAGGTATTAATGTGCAGCCAGTCCAGGGGTTCAGAGCTCCAGAAGTCACCTAAAATGACTGTGTAACAAGGCCTTGTACTTATCTTCAGGTTGTTTAAACTGAAAATGTTTTGGGACCAGGGCTGTATGTTTTTTCTGTATTTGTATATAACCTCAGTACAGAACCTCGTCTATGACTAGGGATCCAAGGAGCTCTAGCAGCAGAAATAATAAATAAGAATTTGTAAACAGAAGAATAATAAATAATATGCCTCAGATAGGAATTTTAGCACAATCATACATGATAACCTCTGCAAAACTCTGGAGATGCATGGGTATTTACATGAATGACTAATCTATTTTCTGAATAAGTACGTATAACAGATAACGTTGGCATAAAAATCACAGTGAACTGAATTTGCTGTTTTTATTCACAAATCAATTTTTGCATTCAGCCATACTTTTCCTCTTCATTATTAGTGTATTAAATGGCACATCAGCTTGGAAAAGAGGCTTAGTGATTCTAAATAGGATATAACAAAAGAGAATACTAGGCTATTTATTCAAAGGGTAAGGCCAGGACCTTCATTACACTAAAGGTGAAGCTATTTTCCATTTTTTATTATCATTAATGATGATGCTTTTGCATGCAAATCAGAAAATAATTATCGTCTGCCATTTTAACAATAGAAGCTTGAAAATAACTGATAAAGCTGCAAAAGGAGAACGAAGCTAATTAAGTGAGGCAACAGCTTTAAGTTTACAGTTTTCAAGGAGTAATTAAAAAGACTAAAATTGAGCAAATACTAAAAACTTCTCCTCAGGTGTGTTTTTTTACATTTTAAAGCTTTGGCTATATTAGCACCCTTTTATGTTCACTTTCCTCATGCATTTGTGTGATTGAATTTCAGCATCATGAATGGTCATGGAAAGCAAATTTTAAGATCAACCACTCAAATATTTCTAAAAAGCAATTTGTACAGGCAGTCCTCGACTTACAACGTTTTGAGTTACAATGTTTTGCACTTACAACATTTATAAATTAACACCGTTTCAACTTTATGATGTCAATGTCAACTTTACAATGCTTGATCCAATGTGACGCTATGCCAGCGAACAAGTACTCTGTAACGTTCATCTCCCTGGAGAACATCTGTCCAAACTTCCTTGGACACTTTCTTTAAGAAAGAAGACAAGACTCCAGAAAAACCTGCAGCGAAGACTCCCGAAAAGACTCCAGCCAAGAATCCTTCAAAAAGTCCAACCAAGAGCCTTTCAAAAAGTCCAGCAAAGTCACCTCAAAGAAGTCCTTTCAAATCCATATGATTGCTATATACAATATAAATACATTAATGTAGCTATATTAGTCATCTATAATGGATCGAGTACAAAAATCTGGGGTATTTTTAGTGAAAAAAGGGTATTGGGCCTTGGTTCAGGAACCAATCCCCCATTTATAACATTGTTTCTTATGAGAAAATTGGTTCTGAGTTATAATGTTTCAACTTAAGACACAGTTTTCAGGAACCAATTGTGTCACAAGTCTGAGGACTTCCTGTACATTCACTTTCAGGGTGTGTCACAAACCTTTCTAAGAGTTGCTTTCATTTATGAAACAGAAAAACTAGCATGTGTCACAACTAAGTTATGAAATCATGCATGTATACACACACACACACACACACACACACACACACACACACAGAGTTAAAGTTCCATTATCCAGCATCCCCCGGGAATCGGGGATGCCGGTTAATCAAATGTGCACTGTCTGGTGCACTCCCTGGCATCAGTGTGCTGGGGGACAGGGAGCGGGGCCCCGCACAGGCTGCTTTTACTTGCACAGGCTGCTTTGCCCTGGGCCGTGGGCTGAAAAAGTGGTGAAGAAAAACTCAGCTCGTGGCGGTGAAATGGGAAGTCCCCTGGAAATGGTACTTCCGGTTTCGCTTTTGCCACGTCCCTCGGGTTCCGGTTAATAGAGTTTTCCGGCTAATAAAGTGCCAGTTAACACAGCTTTTGCTGTATATATATAATTTATATAACATATAATTTCAAATACCTGAATGGTGATTATATAGAGGATAGAGGATGGAGATGGGCTTTTCTCTGCGGCTGCAGGTGACAGGCCTAAGAGCAATAGCCCCACACAGCAGCAGGGAAAATTTAGGCTGGGGTTAGGGGGAACTTTCTGACTATGTGAGCATCAAACATTGGAACAGGCTACCTAGGGAAGCTGTGAAATCTCCATCCTTGGAAACTTTCAAAAGCAGGTTGCACAGACACTTGGTTTGGATAGTTTAGTCAGGGATGATCCTGCCTTGAGTAGGGGCCCTTGAATAGATTACATTGTGATCCTGCCTTGAGTAGATGACTTTGTGAGGTTGCTTGCAGCCCTACTTTTCTCTGGTCCCTTCCAGAATTCTGTCATCATCTTCTATAAGCAAAGAGGGGATATAGCTATACAAAGGGTGTTTTTTTTAACTCACAACTGCACTATATACAAAAAATTCTGTAACAGAGATGTGTGGAAAAGAGAATTGAAAAGTGCCAACAATATCTTTAGCTTCATAACAAAGTGGGTTTAACATTTAATTAATCTGTTACTTTGATTCTGGCTGAACTGTTTGTACCTCTGAGAGAAACTTTATAAGCA